>NW_022145599.1:14457326-14782326 GCF_000002235.5 Strongylocentrotus purpuratus | reverse complement strand
GTTTAAATATCTTTGCATTAAACAAAAAAATAATGAATTGCACTTATGTTTCTCGAGAAACAGAAAGGCATTAACTATGTGCTAAATGATTTTAATCAACTCCTTCTGGCTCTAAGCAAAGGAGGTATTAAAGAAAAGAAGTCGACGTACTTGATCCTATTCTCTGCTGCCCTCTCTAGCTCATCCCTTGATGATTGAGCATCATCTTCTAGCCTGGTTATCACCATCTCAATCTCCTTGTCTCGATCTCTCCTCACCTGCTCCTTCAGTTCTCTCTCTTTGGAGAGCAGCCATGTTTCCTACATCATGAAATATAAAAGAATTAGATAAAATAGGTAACACGCCCTGGGGAGTGTTTCACAAAGACTAAGATCGACTTTAAGTTAGACTTAACTATAGCAGGCTATTCATGCCACTGGTTGCTCTAAACATTGGTCTCTTAATAATTATCTTTAGATATCATTTTGTCCTTCAATAGTGAACTATCAAAAAAGGTCAATTCTGTAGATTTGTGACCACGATTTGTACGTCCTTTGAGAGACCAATACCAATAAATGGTGAGAGCAAACAGTGCCATATTTAAGTCCAACTTAAAGTCAATCTAAGTCTTTATGTAACACTCCCCAGGGGTACTAAGCACAGACTATATCATTATCAATACAATCATCATCATTAGAATTACCAGTATTAATGATTACCATCATAGCCAACATAGCCAAAATAGGAATCTCCTGAACTCAAATTTACTTTACATGTTTTTTACACAGCTGTTTTCTGAAAAAATAGGAATATAGGCGTCATAACACTAGTTTGAAGACAGAAAAATAGGAAGCATTCCTTGTTAATATTGTCATATATTATACAATTAAAAGACACTGGAAATATTAGCATACAATGGCCAGACAAAAGCAAACAAACCTGCTTCTTCATGTAGTTTTCTTCCCATGCCTGCTTCTCTATCCTTAGACGCTCTTCTAAGTCTTTCACCTCAGCCTAGAGTTCAAGAAGAGACAAAAGCAGAATTCCACATAAAGACAATGTAATCAGAGTCATCAATAATGAATATGTTTAAAGCCCCACTGCACTACTTATAGATACTTGCGCCCTCTTTATAACAAACAATGCCTAATCGGTGACCATTGGTCTCCCATGGTCCTCTTTTTCTTATGTTAATTGAGAGCTGATTTGAAACGATGGCCACCTGTCAGTGACTCTGCAGGGTGGTCTAATCCCTCCTGTAAACTAGTACAGATGGGATTTTTTTTTTTTTTTTTTTAAGGAAAGAGATATCCCACCAATAGAAGTTTTTACTTAAACTGTTTAAAAATTAGTTTGTAGACACTAGACAGAGAAAGATTTTGTTGTCGCTGTTGCTTTTGGTTCAGGTGAGAAAAATTGTACAAAAACCGTTGATCTGATTAAAGGGATCCGGTGACTTTCTCTCAGATTCTGAAACAAAATCGTGGATTTAGCTCATGCTGCAATTATATTTATAAATCTTTAGGTCAGTCAGAAACCTTGTGACTTTTACAAGCCAAACGCCTGTCTGAATATCAAGATATTTATGATTGGAAATCGAAACCAAATTTTGCGTTTGCCAAGCAGTTTTCATAACGCTACAGTCTTGGGGAAAACAAGTACGGTAAAACCGGTCACTGAAAGATTTCTACTTTTTTGAGGCACTTCTTGATTATTTTGAAGCGCAATTTTTTTTTTTAGGGATTTAATATAATACAGACACTGATAACACATAGGGCCGTGCATCTCAGATTTAACATTATTAAACGATGCCTTTATGTGAACATTTAAGCAATAAAATTTAATAAAACGATTTTGGTACCTTATCATATACAGGGCACAATCTTACAAATACTATTGGATCTTTCCTTTTGGAAATCTTCTTTCTCTATAGAGACACACTTAAAGACACATTAAAGTGGGCTCTCATGGGAAATTTGGCACCATTCGGGTGTTTACCCAATACAAGTGTTTTTATAAATCTAGAACTGAAGCAATTCTTTTAATTCAAGTTTAATTGTAATACATTAACAGGTTCTCAGAATATTGCAATTACGAGCTTTTTTTCATATACACGTGTGACCCTTTGATCTTTGACCTTATGACCCTAAAATCTAATCAGTTCATTGGCTCTGCAAGATACATATGTGGATATCCCGGGTTTGATAATAATCCATCCGTCAATTCTAATATAAATGCTTTCACAAGCTATTTTTGCATAAATAACAATCCCCATGACCTTTGACGTCATGACCCCAAATTCTAATCAGTTCATAAGCTCTGCAAGATACTTGCTGACCTAAGTTTGGCAGGAATCCATCCATCGGTTCTTGAGATAACGCAATCACAAGCTATACATTATAAGCCCTGTGACCTTTGACCTCATGACCCCAAAATCTTATCTGTTCATTAGCTCTGCAAGATACATACATAGCCTCAGTTTGGGAGGAATCCATAAATCGGTTCTTGAGACAACGCGATCACGAGAACGGGGCGTACAGACGGACGGACAACCTGAAAACATAATGCCTCCAGCTACTTTGTGACAGAGGCATAAAAATGAATAAAATTAATTATATCATACCCTGTGTCTCCTCTCCTGTTCATCCCTAGCCTTCTCATACTCCTCCTTCATGGCGCTGATGGCCTTGTGGCTGTTGCCCTCCATCGTCTGCTGGAGCCGATCCATCTCCTGCCTCTGCCTCCGGGCCTGCTCGTTGATGCGATCCTTCTCCTCCTGGACCTCAGAGTACATCCTCCTCCTCTGCTGTTGGTAGGCGGCCTCCTCCTGCTCCAGCTGCTTCTCGTACCTGCCGCAAAGAGACAAATCAAAGGTTGTTAGGAATCCGTCTTAGGGAGTTCATTTGGCAAGCTATTAAAGTGACTCTGTAACATTGTTGAAGGTTGATGAAAAACTGCATAATTTTTGTATGAAATGTTACTTATTATATTTCTTTTACTTTACTAACCCTCTAACATGCAAAAAATTCTCAAACCACAAACATATTTATGGTTTCTTTGAAGGCATCACTGTGCGGCAGTGACACCCTCTTACAGTAAATTCTCCCAACCATTTCTGAAATTTCCCAACTGTTTTTTCATGAAAATAAGACTTTTAAAAATCTTTCAACACTTAAATGTCTGGAATGGTATATAGAGCCAATTCATTGTTTTGTGAAGATTTATATTCACCCCAAAATGTAATTAAATTGTAATAATATAGTTGGGAGAATTAAAAAATCAATCAGATCAGTTGTTCCAAATTGTTATCATTAATAATATACTGCTTTCACTCAAAGTTTCAGATTATCTTAATGTGCACATCTAGCATTAAAGTCACTACCTTAGGACACCATTCCCTCTCATCTGAGCAATGTTACCAAGTGACAAAATCCCTTTAAAGATACCTGTATTTAGCAGGTTCCTCTCTCTCTCTCTCTTTCTTTTTCACTAGAATATCAAAATACATAGCTGCTTGAGATTTACCTTTGTTTAGCCATCTCTCTTTCCCTAGCACAAGCTGCCTCCTTCTCAATACCAGTTGGTCTCTGAGCTCCTCTATGTGGCGGACGTACTTCCTTCCTTCCTTCCCTCCCTCCCTCCCTCCCTCCCTCCCTCCCTCCCTCCCTCCCTCCCTCCCTCCCTCCCTCCCTCCCTCCCTCCCTCCCTCCCTCCCTCCCTCCCTCCCTCCCTCCCTCCCTCCCTCCCTCCCTCCCTCCCTCCCTCCCTCCCTCCCTCCCTCCCTCCCTCCCTCCCTCCCTCCCTCCCTCCCTCCCTCCCTCCCTCCCTGAATACCATATAGCTGCTTGAAATTTACCTTTGTTTAGCCATCTCCCTTTCCCTGGCACAGGCAGCCTCCTTCTCATCTGCCAGCTGGTCCCTGAGCTCTTCGATGTGACGGACATACTTCTGACCCGCCCTCTCCTCGGCCTGAAGCATCTCAGCTTCGTGAATCGTCTTCACTTTCTTGATCTCGGCCTTGTGGTTTGCAATGAGGCGTTGGATCTCGGGTTCTAGTCCCTTTACGGTGATTTCCTGTAGGAGGACGAGAGAGAATGCAGTGGTAAAATCAAACCTGTCTATAGCGATTGCCCAAGGGAAAGACAAAACGTGATCATTGTAGACAGGTTCCTTTTATACATGTTTCAATGAGAAACCATTTTCAAGGGAACCAAACAATGTGGTCTTTGTAGAGAGGTGGTCACTAAAGCAGGTTTGACTGTAGTTATTTCTATGGTGAGTGTGTACAACTGTGGCACCTTTCCCACCTAATTCTGATGCATTGGTTAGACATTTTCTGATTATCTACTCATTTGCAGTAAGGCTGTAGGCTGTGCCATTGAGGATTAATTGTTATCTCCGTTCGTATACTTTCCTCACTTTGGCATATATCACTCCCTTTTACAAAGAATATTCCTGATGAAATTCTGAGACTACCCTCATTAGAGTTGTTGTGGTCGAGTGGATACGTCGCCGGACTGTCGATCACAAGGTCCGCGGTTCGAGTACCGCCGCTGCACTAATGTCATTTGGCAAGACATTGATCTACATTTTCCGCACTCCACTCAGGTGAAGTAAATGGGTACCTGATAGGAATTTATTCCTTGAAATGCTAGAGCGCCGTATGGCAGCGGTGCTAAAGCCAGGGTAATAATCGGGAGCGCCAGGAGGGTCATATCTGACTGACGTGAGCGCTAAGCAAGGACCCATTATTATTATTATAATGCTAGACTGTACAGTGAGAAGTACAAGTTTAAGCGTGGTTACAAACTATAGGGTTTCTACAGAGTGATTTAGAAGTAAGCTAGCTAAAAAGTGGCAAAAAAAGAGATTTACAAGAAGAAATTTGTTTGTGCTTATAAGAGAATGAATGTTCTTTTCATCTACATGTCTTTCTCTAAATGGTCACTGTCTCTTAAAGCCTGTATGTACTAGTTTGGCCAGGATGGGTTAGACCTCCAGGTCACTGACAGGTGGTTATCTCATCAAATCAGCTCTCAATTAACATAAGAAAAAGGGGACCATGGGGGACCAACGGTCGGGCGCAAGTAGATACAAGTAGTGCAGACAGGCTTTAATACCTTTATCTTCTTTGTCTTCTCATCGATCCATTTCTCTCTTCTCAGTTTCTCCGCTGCTGCTTGTACATCCTTGATCTTGCTCAACTCTCGGGTGTGACTAATGATACGGAACAAAAGAGGGGAAATTCTTTAAAGATAAAGTTGAGTTCTGGTCATGCGATTGTATTGTGAAAGAACGGTGTGGAATCAATCAGAAAAGGTTGATCATCTAGCATATAAGTATTGGTGTGGGTACTGCAAGGTTTTGGAATCATCAAAATGATAAGAAATATGGCCCAGTCTTGGTAAAGTTACAAGCATTGTACACAGAAAGATGTATACCGGTATGGGACTACGCTAACATGTGGCATAAAATTGTTATGCTGTAACATGCCATATTTAGAATATGAAGGCATTCGAAGAGCCATGCTTTTCAGGGAACATGTTTTATCTGATGTTCTTCCACACTTGCATAATACAAATAATAACGCTCACAAAATATTTTTCACCTCTTCCCAGGACTCAGCCTTCTCTTTAAACTTGGTCAATCTTTTTTAATAAAGCGAGGTGATGGAGGTAATAAATATAATTTTTTGAGTCACATGGAATATACCCTAAATGCTTTGGTTGAAATTCACAAAACCCTCATTATAATAACAAATTTTCTATGGATTGTCAAGGGTTATCTTTGTAACATCGTGAAGCAAGAATTTTAAGCACCTATGGTAAAGATTAAAACAACTGAAAAATGAAACAGTTCTTTTTATAATCAATTGAAATACTAAATTGTCATTTGCAAAATCAATGTAAATCCCAAAAGTGTTCAGCTCTCCTGGTTGCATAAATTTATTAAAAAAACATCATTGTAATTGGTCAAACAGTTTTTGAGCGTCAAGTAATGCCTGGCTGGAATGCTCCCCAGGGAGTGGATATTGTGCACACAGTGTGTGCAGGCAAGCACTGAATCCAATGACCGGGGTAATAGTATATCTGTAAAGTGCTTAGAGACATTGCATTAAGCGCTATATAAAGCGGAATATTATTTTTTTTATTTTTTTTATTTTCACTCACCTGTCATCCATGTTCTTTATCCTTCCTTGGTATTTCTTATCTACTTGTTTCAGCTCTGTCACAACACCGTCGTATTTCTCACTCAACGCCTTCTTGTCATCAATGAGCTGTGGAATAACAGACAATTATAATTATAGCAAAAGATTTGTATTTTAGTAACCCGACTATTTCATCCATCAAAAAAGCAATACTTTGTCACATGCCTTTTAACAACATCAAAATTATTAAGTATTCATATTATTATAGCAAGTTTAGTCAAACAAACAAGTGAATACATAAAAATCATATAATGGAATTATTTCATTTCTTCAACTTCAAGGCTTCCTTCATTCTATTCATTTGTTGGATTTACTGAATTCAGTTTCGCAAAGACTAAGATTGACTTGAAGTTGGACTTAACTATGGCATGCCGTTCATGCCACTAGTTCCTCTTAACCATTTCTGGCATTGGTTTCTCGAGGGACGTTCAAAGATGGTAACAAATCTTCAGAATTTACCTTTTTTGATAGCTCATTGTTGAAGGAAAAAATATTGTCTAAAGATCATAATTGAGAGACCAATGGTGAGAGCATCGAGTGGCATAAATGGCCTACCATAGTTAAGTCTAACTTAAAGTTGATCTTAGTCTTGGTAAAACACCACCCTAGTCTTTCTCTCTCGACTTTACCTGATCAATAAATGATAGATGTCTCTTGATGGTTGATTCATATTCTTCCTTCTGGAGCTGGAGCCTCCTCTTGGTCTCCTTGTCCTGCTCCTTGGCATGTCGCACTGTCAGCTCACGCTGCTGATTCTATGGTGGCGATGAAGAGAAAAATAGAAACCTCTCAGAAATTTTGTTTATCCGACGTTGTATTCCCCTCTCTTTCATCGCTAATCTTTTTAAACCCCTTTATATAGTGTTATACTTCTTCTTTTATTTTTTTCATTGGACTCTCGGTCTGTGCCTGATTTATTATTGCACAGCTCGTGAGTCCTCTGATGAAATTGTAATGATGTATACTTATTGTTGTTATTGTTTGTATGTCATTTTTGCAAAATTCAGTGATGATAGTTATTTTATATTTTAACTTATGTAACTTATTTATGTATTCGTTACTGCTCTTTTATTATGTATACTTGATTTGAATTTTATATTGTACCCAAGACAGGTATCAGTCTTTGGACCGTTTGTTCTTGGCTTTTGATGTGATTTGATTTCAATAAATCTTATATATATAATATACCGGTAGTCTAAATGGTCGGGACTTGATGTTCAAATGACTTGCTGTAACATCTAGAAATGGTACTAAAACTGACAATACTGTATATACCACTGGGAAATTGAAACTTCTGAGTACTTCTCAAGTTACATTTAAATTATTTTGAAATAAGCTAAACAATATGTCCATACGCACTGTCAATTTGACTTCTGAATCAAGAAATATTATCTTTCATGAGAATACCTACTGTACATGTACAAGATCAGCAAGAAAAAGGCTGAAATGGTTGGCTATTTGAATTTGATATCCCTTTGGAAATATTTGGAGTGACTTTGTAATGATATACTATTTTGTCATAAGGGTTTCAGGGATGCCAGTCAGTTTTTACTCACTGGGCCTGAAAAGAAGCCAGAACACGTTTAAAGCCCCACATGTGCTGTACAGTATAAAGCCTGAAAAAGCCTTAAATAGGAAGTTGTCAGGGTCTGAAATCAGGCAAAAGCTTTGAAGACTGGCATCTCTGGGGTATGCAATAAAATTATGAAGGAAAACAAGGGACAGACACAGAGATGCCAAGCTCTTGACACACAAGAACAGACTGAGTATCCTAAAATTTCAGATTTTGGAGAGAAAAATCAGATTTCCACGAAAACTTGACACTACCAGGCCCGGGCCAGTAAAATTTCAGAAAAATGTGATACTGGTAAGTTCGGTCAAGTAAAATGTTTGCTCTTTCATTAAAATTTAAAGAGAAAATTGTAAAGCAAAGTTTTTGTTGGGGTTGCAGGGTTTACTTGTACATATTTCTATGCGATTCCACGGTTTTTATGGGTTTAAAAAAAAAATTAAAATTAATTTTTTTTTTGGGGGGGTTGAAAAATTGTATTTTAAGAGGTGATATTGTATTATCGTATTCCACTCTTTCTATCATACGAAAAACAATTAAATCATACTGGTTGCATCTCTGCAAACATAGAGTAGAGTCTGGACTCACTAGACCCTTTTGTAGCATCTTGACACTCCTCTCCTTCTCCTCCAACTGCAGCCTCTGAGACAGGACCGTACTGGTGACCTCCGAGGCCGCTGCTGAAGCCTCTTCCAGCCTCTGGATCTCCTCGGCAGAGGGGACCAGAGGAACGGCAGGGATGGTCCTGGAGGTGGTGGGTGCCTGGTCCACGTCCAGAGCCTGGGAGAACTCGCTGACCGTCTCGTGCTCTGCTTGGTCTACCTCGTCCAAAAAGGACATGATGTGCCTGCAGCGTGAAAAGGGTCAAGAACTGTTTAACATAATGACAAAAGAGTGTTGATAAGTGAACAAAATGTGAAAATATGCTCTGTAATGATAGCATCACTATTTTCCTCTCCTTCTTCTTTTCTTTCCTCTTTTTTTTCCCAGTTTTAAATTCCAGTTGATACCAGTTGAAACCAGGAAGATTTCCAACTGGTATCTACTGGTTTGAACTGGTCTCAACTGGTCTCAACTGGTAAATCAGGAATTTTTTTTTAAATCGGGTAATTATCAAGCCTGAAACATTGTCCTCACCTGAGCTTGTCATCTGTGAGCAAGGCATGGCTGCCAACAGGGGGTGCAGCCTTGGTCTTGGGTTGCTTGACCGGTTTGCTGACCTCCCCTCCCAGACTCCTCCTTGTGACCTCCTGGAGGTTCTCCTCTGAGAGGTACTGACCCCCTGCACCACCGGTCCTACTGGCCGATAGATACCGGCTACTTGGTGGTTGCGGTTCATCTTCCTCCTGCTCCTCCTCTTCTTCCTTATCATCATCGAATATATCCACTGGTAAAGACAAATAAAGTAAAACAAGATAGAACTTCGACAGCGAGTGTTGGATGGCCGCCATACTGCACAGCGCTTGCTACAATAAATCTTATTTACGCCAAACAAAGCAACAATCCGTAATTACGGGAAATCAATACTAGTTGGCAGCTTTGTATTACTGATACTAAAAATAAAAGTTGGCTCAGTCGGTAGAGCGTCCGCCTCACAACCGGGAGGTCATGGGTTCAAACCCCAGCCGCGTCATACCAAAAGACGTTACAAGACGGGAGTTGCTGCTTCCTTGTTTAGCGTTCAACAATAAGGGATAGAGCAACGTCGATGTGGCGCTGCTCTGTGGCTGCCAGGCTCACGATCAATTGGGCAAAAATAATTTCCATTTTCGCTTTAAGTTAATAAAATTTGGAGTGGACTTTAAAAGATTATTATTATTATTATTAAGTCATCTTACACCATGCAGGTCCTTTCTGCTTCTTCTCTGTGGGGCTGGGTACCCTGACAGGTTCTTCTAGTAGCTTGAGTGTGTCTAGGAGGTCTGTTAGGGTAGTCTTGGTGGGTGCCTGACTGGGTGTGTCATCGGGTCTCTCACTGTCTGTATCGCCATTGTAACCATTGTCCGTAGCACCGGTCCGATGAGTTGAAGGTTCACTCTGTGGTTGAATGCAGGAAAAGTCAGAATGAAATATTTAATTTAAATATTTCTTATGTCTAGATAATCTGATGAAATTAACGAAGGATACATAGTTCAATTTCCATAAAAGGATTTATTTTTAGCGAATCTACACTGCAGAGTTGAAATCTGTCACTAACAACTGCATTTATAGTATATTGGTATGCAAGAGTGTCTTTGACATCATTTACAATTGGGAAGAAAAAAATTGTTCATGCTTACTTCAAATATCTCATCCACCTTTCTGCCTGTACTGCTAGCTGTGCCCGGCCTCTGTTGTCTTCTTGATTCAGGTTCAACTGGATGAGGTGTAGTCCCATCTGGAAGCTTTTTTGTAGGGCTTGGACCCGAGCCTGTTGACTGTTTCTTGACGGCCCCTTTCTTCGCGGCTGGTTTCTTGCCTACTTTCCCGCTTGCTTTGAGATATCGCAGCTCCTCCTCTGCCTTCTCTTTGATCTCTCGTTTCTTATCCTCTCTTGATCTCTGCAGATCCTGTGACGGAGGAGAATTTTAAAGGAAAAAAGAAATAGCATGATGGAAATAAATTGGTAGGTAGACAAAGGAAGTACAAAAGAGGTCAAGAACATTCATAACTTTTGTTTACAAAGTCTCTATTAAAAACAATCAGGGTGATAGTGAGCACTTTTTTTTTTAACCTTTCCCCCAAAATAGGGGTAAAATCTGGAAGAAGAAGAAAAAAATTGGTTTTAAAAAATGGTTTTTAAAAAATCAGGGGAAAAATATATTTAAATCTGGACAAAAAAATAATAATCGGGAAACCGATGTAAATCAGGTAATTATCAGGCCTGAACAATAACCAATTATATATCATAAGCATTCAAAAAAGATATATATACATCAAACATGAAACTCATCTTTTTTTCAATCAGCAGTATATAAATTTTGTGTGAAATGCAATTAGACTAACTATCTGATACTAAAGTGGACACATCTGCCACATCCCTTTACATACCTGAATAGCTGATTGCCTGGCCTGCCGTAATTTCTCCTCCCTAGTTCTCTTTCGATCCCTCTCCTGCTGCTCCCTCGTCCTCACCGAGTCCTGTTCCCTGTGGACCAGATCCGATCGTTCCTTCCGCTTCTGGCTCAAGATTTTTTTGATCTCGTCCTCCCCCTCTTTCCGCCTCTCCTGCGCACATCCTTTGTACCATCGCTGTATCTTGGTGGCAGCCTCGTTGACCGACTCGATGTATTCCTCGGCCACAGGGTGGTCCGAGGACGTACTAGTTCTCAAGAGTCGCGCATTCGCATCGTGCATTGTTCTGTTCGATGGTAGTCCCTGGTGAGCATTTTTACCCGAAGACCACTGCCTTGAGGGCTCCTCACCAAGCTGAAACTCATTCTTGTTGGTCTTGTTCGGGCTGGGGGGTCTCAGATTCTTGTCCGGTCCCCTTGGGCTCAGAGCAGGACCCCCGTTCCTGAGGGGCAGACTGTCATAATCCTTCTCCGGTTGCTGGTAAGAGTTCCTTGCTATGTGGTTTGAATCAATGTCCTTCTCGAGGTGTTGAGTGTAAGACTCAAAGGGTGAGGCAGCAGCATCACCTGCAGGGGACCTGGAGCTGTTCAGCCTGTAGGAATCCAAGGTGCTGCTGGTCCTGGCACTCATGGGGATCTGAAAAGCTCTGCTCGACATCTGAAATTGAATTTTATAAAATTTCTTTTGAAACCGTTGTCAGTTTATGGAGGATGGAATGCAATACATCATCCATCGTTTGGATATGAAGCAATGCTATATATAAGAAATTTCTTCCCAGACTCGCAACTCTGTTGATAATGCCATGATGACTTGCCTTAAAAGGGTTGGGAATTTCCTGGAAAATACTGAGAAGTTGTGTAAAGGAAAAACCTTCTAACCTCATAGATGAAGTCAGTTGGACACACAAAAAATAAACTGAGGTCCCTCTAAGGCAGGGGACACAAAATATCTTTTTAAAACTGTCCATGGAAAAATAATAAATAATTACATTACAACATGGCTCATCAGTCGGGTTACATGTATACATCTTTCTGAATTATCAAAGAGATTCGCATTATGACTTATTGAAGAAAGAGAAGAGACCTCTTGCGCATTCTGCATAGATGCAATAGGTACTCACCGGCTCTTGTCTTTTCTTCTGTGTAGATGGCTTTTTGGTGGTTCCACCTGCTTTGCTTCTGATAACCGGTTGGTGATCATTGTTGAACAGATTCATGAAATCTGTAGAACTGAAAGAGTTGAAATATACCGCTTTAGAGGTTGTCCGACAAACACACTTCAGCAACAAATGTATGCTTCATAGTCAAGTTCTTACACTAACTAAGAGAGAGAGAAAAGAAAAAAACTTGCAACCCTAATTTGACCAATCAATAATCATCTTTGATGAAACACAGCCCACCAAAATTGTTTTAAGAGGAAATGTTGGATCACTGTCTTTCTGATATGAGAGCAGTGAGCGAAGCTCTCAAATTGCAGATGCGATTGCAAATGCTCTGACAACTGTTACAAGCCTTTCAAGTGGTATTTTCCATGATTTTCACGACAACAAAATTAATTCGGAAATGGCAAGAACATTTTAACTTAAAACTTAAAAGCCTACAATTTATTATATGATATATAGTCATTTTGTACATTTATTTAAAGTATGTTGCAACTACAAAATGATAACTCATTCATTCTTACTTTGGATTCTCCATAGCCTGTAGCACTGAATCTGAATCATCCGTTGTGTTACTGCGATGTGTAGATTCTGCTGCTACAGATTAAAAAAACAAAATATTATTCAACTGTGGCTAGGAAGATACTAAATCGGGCGGAGTTCATTTGAAGCTGGATAGAAAATAATAAAACCAATCTTAACTTATATATTTTGCGAGTATGAGAGTTTAAAGGTATGTAGCTAATAAAAAATGGCACAATTATCACTCATAGAATTTGTTTGTCATACTGGTACTGGCATTGTAATTACCGGTAGACATAATGTCATCAGTCGACCTTAAAATAAAAAAAACACAACACAAACACACTCTGTCACTAAGATTAAACTACAAATTCTTTCACTGAGAATGGTGATTTACTTTGGTGCATTAAAAATATCAGGGTAGCACTGACCACTCGCTTTTAATAGGAATTTTGACTTACATCTCTTTTGTCTCGAGTCTGAGCTTCCGATTCCTGAACTGCTAGAACTTCTCGTTAATCCGCTACCAGTCCCCTATACCCACAGCAGATTCAGAAATACATGTACAAAATATTTTTTAAAGAATCCAGCTAACCCACTGTTGCTCGTAAAGTTTCATTTGTTTTCCTTACATATTTTCATGATATGATTGTGACAATGTGGTTTATTCTTGATAGATAAAATGTATATCTTCTGAGAACTTAATTGATCAATCTCTATGACTCTTTAGATTGATCAATAAAGTTCTGAGAGGATTTAAACTGTATCTATCATAATATAAATCATGCAGTCACAATCACTTCCTGATAAGAGTTAAACAAAAATATATATTCCAACTTTATGGGCAACAGTATACAGTAACTTCATGTATGTTTTAACTTCCAATTTCCAAGAGTATACACATTCAACTTTCTTTTTTTTGATCAAATAATTTTGTTAAGGAAGAAAGTGTTAATCATTGAAAATATCATTCTCACATTAGCATTTTAGAACGAGTTCATATTCATGTGAAGGGATATTACCTACATACTCAGGGAATAATTTTCCTGGTATCGCATCGCAATTTGCTATGCATTTTTGCATGACTGCTATACAAAATATCTTTTGCGTAGCAGTTTTCTTCCATAGAAATGTACAGAATTTCATTTGAAATATTGATCCATCGCCTGAAATTGCTAATCAAAAAATTTGAGGAAAATTATTCCCTGATACTTGAGAGCACTTTCTAAAAGTTAAAGAAAAATGTCATACGATAGCATAATACACATACATGATCTTTCTTTAAAAAATGCCCACAACATAGATTGACTTCAATGATCAGTTTGAGCCTACATCAAATTCAAATTCCTTTACAAACAAGAGGTATTGTCCTAGAAGGCAGACAATGTTTGAACAACATACCCTTGCATTTGCCACCTTTCCACCAAAGTTAGCTCCCATTTCACCTCTACCAGGAGACTTCCCACGAGTCGTGCTGGCTGTGGACCTGGCACTGGACCTGCCAGAGCTAGGTCTATTTCCACCCGAAGAACCTGGCCTACCAGAGTTGGGTCTGGCACCGCCAGGCCCGCTTGACATGGCTCCGCTGGATCCGGACCGTTTCATGGATGAGATCTGGGAGCCACTCAGGCTTAGGCTCAAGTGTTGGGACATCCTGGTTTAATGATGCATCTGCAGAAAAGAAAAATATCACAAAATACAGATGAAATCAACTGGGAGTAATATATGAAGAGATTAAATCCAAAAGGAACTAAATCCATTTGTGTAAATTCGGAGAAAAAAGAAATTGTTTACCCGATTTTGTACAGGCGTCTTTCGAAAAGTGATATTAGAAGGTGCATTTTTCCATAGTTGCTCCCAAAATTTAGGTAAACAATTTTGTTCTGATATCAATAACTCAACTCAAGCTCTTCATATATATTGTCTGGTATGGTTGCATTAAAACACTCTTTGGACCACCAAAAGGAGTTATTATTTTATGACAAAGTGTGGGAACAGGAAAACTTTAACTAGGAAATACTACCTTGTTGTTCCGGTGCTTCTTTTGTCCTTTTCTTGTTGTCTAAATTAGAGGAGTCTTTTATACTTTTTGTTTCGCCAAGTGATTGATTGACGCCTTTATTTTCTTGTGATAGGATTTTCCTGATTTTCTTTAAATGGAGGACGCAGTAATTTATGCGCAAGATACATGTAAGCGTGTACTTTAGGAATTCGGAAAACCACTTTGCATGTTTTAATGTATTGTATTCGCTATACAACATCGTCATTTATCACTACAAGCAAGTCCGCAAGCAAGATGGGTTGAGCTGCGTCTGCAACCCGTTTTCTACCGTCTGTGAAGAGCTGCGTCTGCAACCCGTTTTCTACCGTCTGTGAATGCAGATTATGAACTGAAACTCGCAATGTCCTGCCACGAAGTGAGTTTATGAGAATGAGAACTTTGGACAATATAAACTCTAATTATGAGCTATTTAACGGTTGGTACAAAATCCTAATTTGTTACGTTGTCGTTGTGCATGCACTTTCACTTTGCTGTGGGTGCGATTGCGTTGGTGTTTAATATGCGGTTATCTATGTGAAGCTTAATCTGTGTATCAGCATATATATGAGGATGTATGTTATAGGAATTGCTGTTTATATTGGGTATTGCTTTTTACATCATTTGAAGTTAATTTATGCAATTTGTAAATTGCATTCCAGTTGCACTGGGCGTGGTCGATGACCTAACTAGAAATGGATACATTCTTTTGGATATTGATATGAACAGGTTTAATTCATAAGGCAATATTTACTGGTTAAATGACTTTATTTAGGTAAAGTGAAAAGTGAAATAGGTCAAAGTAATAATATTGTTGTTGGTTTAAATTCTCTGGGTTGGAGACAGACAAATTGGCAAGGGTCCTTATTTGTATACTTATTGAAAGTGGTTGCACTCTTGTGCATTGTACTGCACATTAGTACATCTTGAAAGCTATAGATATATTTGATATAGTAATGTAGTTGTTGATTTATTACATATGGAACCAAAGCAGGGTCACAAAGTTAATGTCTGAACAATATAGATTTCTTTCAAAGTGATTTAACCTAGTTCTTTGCTGGCCTTTATGCCTTATGACAGGTATTTGAACTAGCACTAAAGTAAACTTATTTGGTGCATGACTCTTACGATTACAGATATTCTATTTCATGGTCAATTGAAACAACTGATTTATTAGTTGTATGTTTATGTTCATGGAAATGGTTTGAACAATGAAGTAAATGTTCTTTTTTCTCCTGTTGATTTGCCTATTACAGATTGAATAAATAAATACTACCTATCCGTTTCAACGGGATATTGCAAGTCACTGAGTCATGAGTCGTCACTGATCCACTTTTAATAGGCACAACGCCAAACTGACTCCAACCAAACAATTCTTGACTGTTCTGCCTTTGGGGTCATGCATTATTTTGGTTCGGTCCGTTGTCGGTCTAACTTAGGTCCCGTACTTTGTTGTGTCTGAGGTATCACTGTAGACAGTAGGGGCGCTGGTCCGAGAATGAGGATCGTCCACATAAACGAGAATATCCTTGTATACGCGGATAAAATGTGTCCTTTAAAATAAGGATCTCTTTTGTCCTCGCCGGGTTTCAGGTTCCCGATCCGCGCTGGCAATGCGAAAAACAAATTCCGTGTAATAAATACCCCCAGTTTAGATCTACTTTCTATTTTTATGGATTGTCCATCTTCCTGAGAATTTATCGCTTCACGGATATGGCACATTTCTTGTAAGTTGTGGTTGTACTTGGGCGTCGTTGCCGATGGGCAATTTGGTTGACGTCTGAACTCTGATGATTATCAATATAATTTCTTGTTTGCTGAATTTATTGCTTATTTTAAGCAGGCCAGGTAACAGATGACCTAACAAATTAATTATCTGTCATTAGCCAAATTACATAAGAGTGGTGAGTGCAATGGGGCAGCCATATTGATAAAAAGGTCTATATTTTTTGTGTTTGGATATCGGGCTACGAGCTACGGGCAGCTGCTATTTTTTGCGCCGACACGCCAGGCCAAAGTCAACAGCCTGTTGCCGTCGCTGTCCATCATTTTCCCGTAGATGAGCTGTGAATATGTCAGTGGTGAATTTCCGTAGCCCACGGACAGAGTAACGGTAAATCTACCATACATATTATCACACTTCCCAGTTAATACAAGGACACATATCCATCTTAAACTGTAGAGACATACATGGAAAACACATACCGCAAAAATAAGAAGCTAAATATAACTTACACGATATGTGTTCTTGGTATTCTCCTTTCGTTTACAGAGTGGAATAAAATAAATTGACAAATATGTAGACACCATCTATGGCACGCTAGTTGTGCATCAAATTAATTCTTGAAAAGTTGATCGCCAACCTGATATATCAATCCGCAGCCAGTCATCTAAACAATTTAAATATTTTTAAATGAGGCTTCGTGTAGACAAAAAAGCCGCGATATTTTCCAAAATACGTATTTTAAGAGTTTAAAAGGAATATTGTCATGTCATTACCTTTGATATATGTAAAAAGTGTAAATTACTTACGAACTATTTTATCGCGCATTAGCCCATTTACAAAAGAGTCGTGAGTGCAATGGGGCAGCCATATTGAGAAAAAGGCCTATATTTTTGTGTTAGGTTATTGAGCGTAAGCTTGCAAGATTCTTGGGAAAACTGTGTTCCTCTACCCTGGGATATCCGCTCTTCCTCTATGCCTCCGTCAACTCTTGCACATATCTTAGAGTTATAACAATGGGTGACAAACGAAAACTACAAGGTGAGGATGAGCTTCTAGCTGCAGATGTAAACCCTTGTTTTCCTTTTTCTTTTCCACTTTTCAAGTGGCAGTCGCATTCGCAATGCAGTGCAGCAGTGGTTGAGATGTGTGTGTGTGTGTGGCCATTGATTAATTGCAATGGCAAAAAAATAGTCCAATCTAGGCAAGCACATTTATTTTGATTATAATTAGAGTCTATGAGCGATTGTTGGTGAGTGGGTTATCAAACTAAATTAAATTTCTGAACCTTTACAGTAAAATGTAGGGTCCTTAATGCAGGTGATGGCCTGAACGTTTCATAAAATCTGAATTGTTAAAAACAAAAATAAACCGTTCAAAAAGTAAATGGCAATTTCATGTTTTTGAAATTTGATGTTTTTGTTCTTTCTTTAAATTTTGTTGAATATGAGAAGAGGCTCCAGTTTTCGGTAGGTAGCTCGTTTGCAGCAGGTCTGTTTTAACTTCAAAATCAACTTAATTTTAAAATGAATGGAATCGTCATGATCGGACAAAGGCTAACGTATGCCGCATCACAGCGTTTTTCAACTTTTTTTTCAGTTACGGCACTCTATTTAGAAATAGGTCTAGAATGCGTTACTTTACCCCAATCCAAATTTAACCTCGGAAGATTCACTTTCTCGCATTCTGGCACTCGTCAATACTCGGGTGCCATGTAATGGGATTTCATATAATGATGTAAACATGTTGCAAGGCACATTTGTTTCTTAATTTTGAGAGCGAAGCGAGGTCCGTAAAGAACAATAAAATAATTTTTATGTTTAAAATCTATGTTGTAATAAGATAAAAAAGTTGCATTCGGGCACCTTGCCGCCAAATATACTTGAATACAAAAATTTATATTTGGTCACCACGATACACGAATATGATGCTAATATTCGGGCATCTCGTTGCCCAGGATTATCCTGCTTCTAAATGATGCGAGCGATTGAAGCGAACAAGCGTAGAAAAAAATGTAATTTTGATCGCAAATAGAAGGATATTTGGGCACCTCTATGTCCAAATATGGAGGTTTTCAGGCAGCAAAGTTCATCCTGTTCCTAAATGTTACCAACCAACCAAAATGCTGACGTCTTATACACTTACATGTACATGTAGGATATACCCCAAAATTGTGTCCAGACAGGTTGTGTATCCAGACGGTTGATTTAAAACGGTAATTTGAAGAATTAAATATGCAATATTTCTTAAATCTCTGATTATAAAGGATAAATATTTCTGATGGTTAGTGTTATTTGATACATATACATTTTGTCAAATCCAAAGACAAAAGTGGTTGCTTACTTTTTGTTATCGTCCAGACACACAACCCCCCATCATACATACCAAAATAACAGACAAGCAGCAGTAACAATGAAAAAGGTATTTATGAATATAGAATTTTACCGATGCAAGTCCCAAAACAAAAAATTAAAAAATGTGCATCGTACTTGGGTCCAAAAATTAAGCTGTATTTCAATGAATTTTCAGTTTAGATTGAGATTTTACACAAGTCGCAAGCTCAAGAGTGTCCGATTGCATAGTCAATATTTAGTTTGTGTTATCGTGTGACACAATGGTGATAGCTCCCTATGAATAGCAAGATTGGTGCCTGAAAACGCTGCTGCTGCAGATTGCAGATGGATTGCATGCAGGGAGCTCTATTTCTATTTCTGGTAAATCCTCTTTATGTGTGCTACATAGCTTTCCAATAATAACCGTTCACGTGGTACATCCGACCTTGGGAATGAAACCGAAGAGGACCTTATACTTGTCCTCGACCAGGAGATGCCCCACACTCTTGAAGACGCTGCCTTCATGGTCTAGATCGATTTGGCGGGAAATATTAGCATCTGTGCATGCCTCCTCCATTTAGTGTCCATCGTCGTTTCTGTTCGACCATCATGTTTGCGTAATCAGTGGCATCCTTAAACGACCTGGGCTTGGGTGGTTTGAAGATGATGTTTTTCTGGAAATATGCAACCATAGATGACGGTCTTGTTTTGAGTACATACAAAATTATGACCGGCTAAATTGGAGAGCAAGAAAATTATGTCATTATGCCCCAATTTTCTTATGCATTCAAGTATACCACACAGAAATGATGAAGGGTCTGGATTTCCATAATTTGAGTAAACACTGAAAAGAATTCTCAATTCTCAATTCTGGATTCAACTCTTTAGTGTAACCCATTGATGAAGCTTACTTCTCATATTGTATTGCACTATCGCTACATTGCTACATGTAAAGATACACGTAGCAAACTAGCAATAGGTTGTAGCTGTACCCAGACACCCCCCCCCCCCCCACACTGATTAAAACAATGTTCCCCAATACCCCCGCCCCATCCATATCTACCCACAGAATTGACTTTGGGGACAACATTTTATGGACAACTTCTTCCCTAGACAATCCTACATGTATGTATCCCAAGCCGCCATCCTATATTAAAGGTAGTGAGGTGTTCTAGAGTAGTTATCTTGGATGGTTGCTGAATATACATTAGATGCAATGCCTTTCCTGCGTAATACAGCTTATGTACAAATGATGGATATAGTAAGTTGTAATACGATATGAGTATATATACCAGGTATGTTTCTGATACCAGGAAGGCAGGGATAAAAGTACAAGAAATCCAGGGCGCACGAGAGAGAGAGTGAGTTTTGAAAGGACAATCGGAATTTGGAATGCCTTCTAATATTTATTTTTTTTAAAGAGGAGGAAAGAAAGATCCACTAATATTAAAAGACAACAAAAGTTTAAAATATTGCTCTTTATTATTTTGTATAGCATGCCAAAGCTTTACATCACTGATTTCAATGAAAAACGATTTGAGGAAAAAGAGTGCTAGAGAAAATATCGAATCAATGTATCATTAAAAATGTTAATTCTTAGATGCATGGCCCTACGTGTTATCAGTGTCTGTGATATGGTGTAATATTGAAGCCTTAAAAGAATTTCGCTTCAAAATGATCATGAAGTGCCTCAAAAGAAGTAAAAAAATCTTTGAGTAACCTGTTTTACCATACTCATTTTCCCCAATAGACTGAAGTGTCATAAAAAACGAAAAACAAAATTTTGATTTCCAATCATAAATATCTTGATAATCAAACCGGCGATCGGCTTGTAAAAGTCATGGGATTCCTGACTGACCTAAAGGTTTATAATGATTGTAGCATGAGCTAAATCCACGATTTTGTTTCAGAATCTAGAAGCGTGATAGCTCAGTCGTTAGAGCAGTGGTGTCGATGCGCTAGTGCCCTTTGGTAAGGCATTTATCCTCATTACCAGGTCCCTCGGAGAAGACCTTAAGCCGTTGGCCGTCTGGTTGCTTACTTACAAGCATTTATGCTTTCTCAGCAGTCAGGTAAAATAAAAAGTAATCACCAAAAAATCTGAAGCGATGTTAACAAGTCACTTTAAATGGTCCCTTTATCTCTGCTAATAGTTTGAATAAATCACAATTTCTTTGACTTCCTATGCATCAGTTTTCTTCAACCATTTACAGTCAAACATCTTATGGACATTTTTTTTGTATTTTTGTCTTCTGTTTTTCCAGGTGAAATAGAGAGATGTCTCAAGAAGGTCAGTGAAGGAGTCGAAACATTTGAAGACATCTGGCAGAAGGTACTTGTGAGTTACGACAATTTATTTTTATCATTTTTTTTTTTGATTGAGTGTTTGTACATTTACATTTAAGGCCCAAATTAAAAATGTAGGAAAAACAAGACAAATTTAGCTGTCACTTGAAATAATATAATTATTTAAAGAAAAATTATATATCCCAGAGAAAAGATTTTTTAATTGATATGAAATAAGTAACTGTCTTTACCGTCACATTATTAGTTGAGCATTTTAATCTTGACTCCCATCGATGTATGCGCACAATATCTGGTGTGGGGAAAATTCCTGTTGGGAATACATGTACATGTATTTTAATTTGTATTTGTTCTTTTCCAAGATGATCCTGAAACATAAGCGCATAACTTCGAGTTCTGATTCTGAATTTGAAAAATTATTGCACATGAGTACAGGTAAAATACTGTCAGTATGTTTTCTTTTTTGGTTTGTTTTTCTTTTCTTTCTTTCTTTTACATTTCTCCATTATTTTGTATAATAAAGATATAGCAAGAGCATAATAATTTGTGCACAAAGTTCTGTGCATTTTGTAAATAAATTGGATTTATATCTAAAGCCTCGGTCACAAATGCAATTTCGAACTGCTACGAACGCCGTACAAAAGATTTTCAGACAATGGAAATTCGGGAAGACAATGGAAAAACTGAGATTCGTACGAAATTATTGTTTGTACAAACATTTGTGACCGTAGCATTACACAGCAGGAATTACACAAGTGCAAATGTCCTATATGCAGCTTTGGATGATAAGTACTATTTTACCCCATGTGCCATGTGCAAAAATGTTTTCCCTTGCAGATCTATCATTGTGCCATGTAACTTTGTTTCTTTCTATCCATCATGTTTCAGGTTCACAATGCTACGAATAGCAATCAGAAGGAGAAGTATGAAGCAGACTTGAAAAAGGAAATTAAGAAGCTCCAGGTTAATATCGTTAGATATGAATTCATTGTGAAGTGGTTCTGAAGAAGCGGGCAGAAGAAAAATAAATAGAGATGTCTTTGAAGATTCCAGAAGAAAGACTTATAAATCAATTATCAATTATTTTCATATAAAACCATGAAATGTTACAATGACATGTAAATATGTTCTTTTATTTTACTTTCTTGCCTTACCTGTTTTCTTCACCCCCTCCCCCATAATTTCTTCTCATATAGAATGATCTAATTTTTCAATTGTGGAACAATTTTTAATGCCACATGTTTGTGTAGTCCCATGTATATACCTTAAGCTTTCCATTGTCGATGAGTTTCAGAAGAATGTAGCCAAGTTGTCCAATCGTAATGATTTGAACACCTTGTGATTTTAATTAATTTATCTACCATTCAGAAGGAAAAAATGGTGAAGGTTTCTACATGTATCACAATCAAGTTACCATTATGTAACAGCAATATTTTTTGTTAGCCATTTTTATTGTAGCTGTGGAAGTTTGTTCACCAAGGTTTCAATTTTTTCTTGCAGAGGTTAAGAGACCAAATCAAGTCATGGGCAGCCTCAAACGAGATCAAGGATAAGAGGACACTGTTAGAAAACAGGAAATTGATCGAAACGGTGAGCATGTTTCTTATTCAATTAACACTACAATGTCTTGTTGTGACTGAACAAATTAAGTCAAAGCCATGCTGGGGTCATGACCTGGAGTGCTGTATGTTGGATGGTGAAGTTCGATAAGTGCAGTTGTCTGTGCAGTCAAGTTAAGGATGGTACTCTGGAATTCTGATTTTGATTTTAAAGCCTTGTGAGAAATCTTATTAAAGAATTGGTAAAAGAGATGCACATACGTAAATACTAATACCATCATCCTGTTGGCATACCAACGTGGGATTGCAAAGAGTCAATAAAAATATGATACAGCTACCAGTGGCTGAATAATCTTTTGTTATCAGCAGTCTCCGAATTCCATTAACAAATCTTAGTCTACTCTTACACTTTCATTATTCTCCTTTCATTCTGTGTTGTTATTGGAGACAATGTCCAGTATGTAATGCATGACAACGTTGCAGTTTGCACTCGGACTGAGTGAAGCCTTGACATGCTTGTTAATTATATGAAAACATGTGAATCCTTCGTCAACGACGTAAAGATTTTACTTACTCTCTCTCTCTCTCTCTCTCCCTCTCCCCCTCTCTGTGTGTGTGTCTCTCTCTGTGTCTCTTTCTCTCTCTTTCTCTCCATGTACAGCAAATGGAAAGATTCAAGGTGGTAGAGAGAGAAACAAAAACGAAAGCATACTCGAAAGAAGGGTTAGGGTTAGCAGCCAAAGTCGACCCCATCCAGAAGGAGAAAGACGATGTCTCGCTGTGGATGCGGGGCTGTATAGACAAACTCACGGTACAGATAGACTCGTTTGAAATGGAGGTTGAAAGCATCACAACATCTTCAAAGAAAAGGAAAATCCCAACAGATGTGAGTTGTCTTAGTAATGATTTCTAGTAGTTTGTGAATGACTAATTTCTTTATTTGGGGTTTCATTTGTTTATTTTCTCATTATTATTGTTATCCCTTTTACCACAGCTCAACATATGAAGTCTACCCTGATCAACTTCAACAATAAATTTGTGTTTAATTTTTCTCGCTTTCTCTGACCTTTTCTACCTGCAATGCCCTCAATCCAGCATTTGCCTCACAAATTGTTTTAGGATTTATCTTGTTAATTTCTTTGTTGAATTTAAGTTTGCTACTTCCCCTTGAATTTATTAAGTTAACAAGAAATCATGATGAGACTCGTTCATAAGCAATTGAATTTTATTTTGGGGGGAAATATTTATGACATCAATTACAAAATAAATAAAGAGATAAAGATATCAAAATATTCACTTGCTTTTCTTTGTTACAGTTTTACCTATATGTTATATCTGTGTCTGTACTCATGTCTGTTTCTTATTCATTTTTTTGTTTCCATTCTTATTCCCTTGGGTTTGCAGAGGCAAGAGAGATTAGATGAGCTAGCGACATGGTTAGAGAAACACAGGTTTCACATCAGGCAGCTGGAGACGATCATGAGAATGTTGGATAACAGCACAATAGAGGTGGACCAGGTCAGTCAGTCAATAATGAATGATCACTTTCGCTTTTAAAGGCATCGTTTAACAATGTTAAATCTGAGATGTATGGCCCTACGTGTTATCAGTGCATGTGATATGGTGTAATATTAAAGCCCTAAAAAAATTGCGCTTCAAAATGATCATGAAGTGCTTCAAAAAAGTAAAGATCTTTGTGTGACCGGCTTTGCCATACTTATTTCCCTCAATAGAAAAAACGCAGAATGAAATTTGGATTTCCAAACATAAATATCTTGATAATCAGACAGGCGATCGGCTTGTAAAAGTCATGGGATTCCTGACTGACCTAAATCTTTATAATTAGGATTGCAGCATGAGCTAAATCCAGGATTTTGTTTCAGAATAGTCACTTTAAGCAACAGTGTGTTGTGTGCCCCGCAGAAGGGCACAGGTGGATGCACAGACAACGGTGCAGGGTTTTGAACATCCACCATAAGTACAAGTTTTACTGACAACGTTTTCAAGCACATGTTTTAATATCAACATCATCATCATCATGATATTAACAGCTACATTTATATTTTGCACAAAGATATTCAACAAAGGCCCTAATTCAACCAGTTCAGTTTTCATTCTTGAGTAACAAAAAATCAAAATAAACATTAAATTTACAAGGGGTATGAATAATTTAGGTGTTAATTGTAGCATGTATGACTTTATTTTCGACCTTTGCTTCATCTACAATGTGACTTGCAATTCTTTGGTTCTGTTGTAGATCAAGAAAATACAAGACGATTTGGAGTACTACATTGACTGCTCGCAGGATCCCGACTTTGAGGAGAACGAGTTCATGTATGATGAACTGGAAATCGATGATGAAGGTTCGTAAAAGATCATACCAATCTCCGTCCTCGTATTTGGTGTGAATTTTGTATTTATAAGGGATCTAGACTTTCATTGTTCCATTGGGTTTCATCATATTCTTCAGTAACCTGCCTCTTGCATTGTCTTATGTGATCCATTGAGATCAGAGATCAGAAAGAAAAATATTTGTTCATGTTCAAAGCCCTATTTTTAGAAAGAATAATCTGTAGTTCTGAAGTAGTTTAACACCTCTTCTTTGTCTTTGTATTTTTCCCATCTCACCATATTCTCTTCTTCCCTTTTTTGGCCCTCTTCCTGATATCTTCTTACATGAACCTCTGCTCTTCATCCTCAATTTTAATGAACAAATTTGTCTACCTTTTCCTCTTTTCCTCTTTCATATCATTTTGCTAATTTGCCTTGCCTTTCCTTTCTTACTTGTCCTTCCCTTTATCTTTCTCACCTTCTTTCCTTCTCACCCTCCTTTCCTTCTCATCCTCCTCTGCTCTACTCTTTGCTATCCTTCTCACCCTCTCCTTCTCACCCTCCTCTGCTCTCCTCTGCTCTACTCTTTGCTATCCTTCTCACCCTTTCCTTCTCACCCTCCTCTGCTCTCCTCTGCTCTACTCTTTGCTATCCTTCTCACCCTTTCCTTCTCACCCTCCTCTGCTCTCCTCTGCTCTACTCTTTGCTATCCTTCTCACCCTTTCCTTCTCACCCTCCTCTGCTCTCCTCTGCTCTACTCTTTGCTATCCTTCTCACCCTCTCCTTCTCACCCTCCTCTGCTCTCCTCTGCTCTACTCTTTTCTATCCTTCTCACCCTTTCCTTCTCACCCTCCTCTGCTCTCCTCTGCTCTACTCTTTGCTATCCTTCTCACCCTTTCCTTCTCACCCTCCTCTGCTCTCCTCTGCTCTACTCTTTGCTATCCTTCTCACCCTCTCCTTCTCACCCTCCTCTGCTCTCCTCTGCTCTACTCTTTGCTATCCTTCTCACCCTTTCCTTCTCACCCTCCTCTGCTCTCCTCTGCTCTACTCTTTGCTATCCTTCTCACCCTTTCCTTCTCACCCTCCTCTGCTCTCCTCTGCTCTACTCTTTGCTATCCTTCTCACCCTTTCCTTCTCACCCTCCTCTGCTCTCCTCTGCTCTACTCTTTGCTATCCTTCTCACCCTTTCCTTCTCACCCTCCTCTGCTCTCCTCTGCTCTACTCTTTGCTATCCTTCTCACCCTTTCCTTCTCACCCTCCTCTGCTCTCCTCTGCTCTACTCTTTGCTATCCTTCTCACCCTCTCCTTCTCACCCTCCTCTGCTCTCCTCTGCTCTACTCTTTGCTATCCTTCTCACCCTTTCCTTCTCACCCTCCTCTGCTCTCCTCTGCTCTACTCTTTTCTATCCTTCTCACCCTCTCCTTCTCACCCTCCTCTGCTCTCCTCTGCTCTACTCTTTGCTATCCTTCTCACCCTTTCCTTCTCACCCTCCTCTGCTCTCCTCTGCTCTACTCTTTTCTATCCTTCTCACCCTTTCCTTCTCACCCTCCTCTGCTCTCCTCTGCTCTACTCTTTGCTATCCTTCTCACCCTTTCCTTCTCACCCTCCTCTGCTCTCCTCTGCTCTACTCTTTGCTATCCTTCTCACCCTCTCCTTCTCACCCTCCTCTGCTCTCCTCTGCTCTACTCTTTTCTATCCTTCTCACCCTTTCCTTCTCACCCTCCTCTGCTCTCCTCTGCTCTACTCTTTGCTATCCTTCTCACCCTTTCCTTCTCACCCTCCTCTGCTCTCCTCTGCTCTACTCTTTGCTATCCTTCTCACCCTCTCCTTCTCACCCTCCTCTGCTCTCCTCTGCTCTACTCTTTGCTATCCTTCTCACCCTTTCCTTCTCACCCTCCTCTGCTCTCCTCTGCTCTACTCTTTGCTATCCTTCTCACCCTTTCCTTCTCACCCTCCTCTGCTCTCCTCTGCTCTACTCTTTGCTATCCTTCTCACCCTTTCCTTCTCACCCTCCTCTGCTCTCCTCTGCTCTACTCTTTGCTATCCTTCTCACCCTTTCCTTCTCACCCTCCTCTGCTCTCCTCTGCTCTACTCTTTGCTATCCTTCTCATTCTTTCCTTCTCATCCTCCTCTGCTCTCCTCTGCTCTACTCTTTGCTATTCTTTTTCCCGGCTTACCAACAGGTCTAGAAGCAACCTCTCCAGACGACGAGGAAAACCACATGGACGATGACACGCCCTTGAGTATTTCACCCATCGTCAGCAGCAGTTTGCCCTCCACATCAAACCATTCCAAAGATATAAAGCCAGACGAAGAAAAGAAGACGAGAACGAAATCGGTGGATGATACGGTGGGTAGAATTTATTGCGCAAAAAACAAATTGTTGTAAATCCCAGTGTTTGAGATCATGTGCATGATATGTATTGGAAGGAGAAAAAAAAGAAACAGATTTTCATTCATGTTAAACATCTGTGAGTAAAGAAAGTTGAGTATATACATATCTTGAGTATGATGTCAAACATTTTGAACCATTCTGTATACTAGGTACTGCCCATGATCTCTGTAAAATGGTAAAACTCATTTTGGTTTAATTAAAATTATATCCATATATTTTTAAGAAGCATAAAATGGGAAAACTTTCTACCATCATTAATTTTGTCAATGTTCCAATGCTTTGAATTTCATCTTTTTATCACATTCGTAGCTCTGGCTTTGTCCCTAGAACATGTCTCGAATATGCAGCAATAAGCTAATTCCTGAGGGTCTTGGGTAAAAATTGTACAAGTAATGACTGTTGTCATTATTGTTGGCAAGAAATATTGTGACAGGTTGCAGTTTTAGCCTTTAAAGTGTCACTCAAAAGTACTTATACATAAAGGAAGAATTGACAAACCACATGTCTTCAGTTTATAAAGAGATCTGGCAATTTCAATGGGAGTCCTCATTAAATGGAAGACATTTATGGCGAATTCAGCCAAATGTCACAA
The DNA here is from genome assembly GCF_000002235.5 of Strongylocentrotus purpuratus. Taxonomy (NCBI): domain Eukaryota; kingdom Metazoa; phylum Echinodermata; class Echinoidea; order Camarodonta; family Strongylocentrotidae; genus Strongylocentrotus; species Strongylocentrotus purpuratus. The sequence goes on along the minus strand of NW_022145599.1, from coordinate 14,754,559 downwards.
AAAAGGAAATATTCAAGGTTTTAATAGAAAGGAGGAAGTAATAATACATCAGTTGAGACTAGGGAAATGCAAATTAAATTATTATCAGCACGTTATTAGTCAACATGAAGATGGATCCATTGTAAGGTTTCAGAAACTATAGAACATTTTTAACTACAATGCCAGAAAGAAGGATAATGCAAAGACGATTGAAATGTGATACATTAGATTTAGTAAAATTATTAGGGAATTTATCGGATTTTAGAGTCAGACAGACTCCCCCCCCCCCCCCCCCAGATAATCTTACAAGATTGAAGATTGCCATCTAAACGCCAACAACAACAACAACTTATGATTTTGACCCTAATTCTAATTTTGTCCGTTTACATTCCAGTCGTTATCCTCGTCGCCATCACCAAGGAAAGGTTCAGCCAAGAGTACGAGCAGCTCATCATCGTTGAATTCCATTCCCATGACAACCACTACAACAACATCATCAACGACGACTCAGCAGAGTAGACCAACAATAACGAGAGTTTCATCGTCGCCGGGTACGTCAACGAGCAACTCCTCAGCGGCGTTTGGGAACTTGCAACCGTCAACCAAAAACAGCCTTAGCAAAGCAAATAGGTGAGTGATTATAACACTAGTATTAGGTCCAATATTATGGAGATGACATTCTGTTTTTGTTTCTGAAAAACTGCATATTTTAATGTTGGATCTTAACCCCCCCCCCCCCCCCCCCCCTTCCTAAATTATTTTATCGCAATAAAAAAAACTTGCGCTGAAATTTCATGACTTTTTTCTTTCTCATCTCGTGCACAATTTAAAGCCTTATTTGCAAAATTGGTGGTACTGTTGCAGAGATATAGCATATCATGACCAACGTCGCACATAAATGGCCGTTTCCAATGATCTTGTGTGTACAATGTATGGGTTTTACAAGAAGTGTTGTCAGAAAAAGTTTTTTCTGTTTTTCTTCAGATAACATCCCTTCTGACCATCGTCAACTATTGTAGATAACAAAGCAATGAAAAACAAAATATTTAAACAAATAAATACATAAAAAATTAAAAACAAAGAAATACATAATCATTCCCATAATTCAATCATAAATTGTCAAAACATACACTAAACATCACCTATTAATAAGAATTTATATCACTGACTTAAATCCAATGACAAGGAGATAATGCTTATATCTTTGATAATTATCACATTGACTTTTCATAAGCAAAAATGGGGAGAAAATTTCTTTCTCTCATTTTATCATTCCAACTATTAAAAAGCAGTTTCTCTTCAGTTGGAGGTCAAATATCTTCAAAATACACAATAGGAAACTGAAATAACCAGGTTGCTATAAAGACAGACCTGCCAACCAGTACGATTTAGTCGTATTTAGTACGATTTTTAGAAGCAAATACGACAGTACGATTTTCCTGAATAAAATACGATTTTCAAAAAACAAAAAAAACAATTTTTTTTTTTTTTTTTTTTTTTTTTAAATTTTTATTTATTTAGTTATTTATTGATTTTTTTTTTTTTGGGGGGGTATTTTGTGTGTGTGTTAGCCATTTTCAATGGCAAAATGCCCATTCTGTCCTGTAAAGTATCCTACAAGCATCTCAAATTGGCAATTTGGGGATGTTCATTGGTTCATCGAACACAACAGTCGTAACGAAATCATGCATATTCAACAAATGATCCATAGAAAAAATTGATCCGCGTAACAGTCCATGTTTATTTTTAAGAATACAACTTCTGTCAGTAAAATACAACTTTTGGGATTAAGGAATACAGTTTTTGAACTCCAGAGGTTGGCAGGTCTGTAAAGATATCAAATTAAAAAACTTACTATCTAGTCTAAAGATGGAAACCTGTGTATTAAAAGGAACTGGCTATGACATTGCCAAAAATAACAGGCGCATCTGCTTCATACCCAGAGATGCATCAGCTATAGGCAAAACCTGTCTTTGCTCTTTGGAAACTACATGTAGCTGCAATCTGCCTAAACATGGCTGAACTGCATTGGATGGCACTAAAACATAATTTATGCAGAGGCTGCTCTAAAGAAAAGAAAGGCAAGCTTCACTGCCAGACACAACCATTGTTAACCTTAATAAATTCAGGACTCTGGAGCTAATATATTCAGGATCCTCCAGACAGTACCCTGGTACGGTAAATAAAAAGAGCTAGCCGGTATCCTAAAAATGTGGGCTTCATTGTGACAAATAGTCTATTCTTGTGATCTGTTAACATTGTAGTGAACATTCTTGTTGCATTGTTGTCCTATAATAATTACAACTTAAGTGACTTTTTCTCTCATACAGTTATATTTGTTTACCTGATATTCCACATCACATAATGAGTTAGCACAGGTCTAGCAGGTTTGTTTAAAATATAGGTTTTCTTTTGTTTGCAGTGTACCATCAGCGACGACGCCACATGCAATAGCACAGCCACCCTCAGGGCCAGCGTATGCAGTAGCAGCAGGGGGACAGACACACAATTCACAAGGTAAGTCTTGTCTTTTCTAAAAAAAAATACCTACAAGAAACTTCTAAAGTCCCATATATATTTTTCTGGAGAATAATGGATTGTGTTAGCTCAACTGGTCTATTTAAAGTGATGTTATATTGTTTAAGTGGTCCAGATGCAGAGCTGCCAACCAGTGCGATTTTATCCTATTTTGTACAATCTTTAGAAGTAATTACGACAGTACAATTTTTTCCTAAATTAAATACGATTTTCCATATGCATATTGGCAACCATCCCCCCCCCCCCCAAAAAAAAGCATTTTCGCAGTGAGAAAGTACTCGGGGGAAAAGAATAGAATTTTGTTCAGTTGAGGTTGGCAGCTCTGCAGATGTCTGGAGCAATGTGGGCAGCACTTTGTAAGTGCCCAGAAAAGGCACTTTATCAAATACCTTTTGGATTGGATTGGAAAGTATTACACTGGTCTTTCTATAAACTAGTTCATGAGGTATCTACCATATGTATTAACAGTGGGTTATGTTGTTGGGACGAGTGTAGGCGGGATAAGGTCTTTAAGATATATTGGTTTATTTTTTCATTGTACTTGAAGATGAAATTAATCCAATAATACTTCATGAAATGTCTTCATGACAAAGAAATGTGATGGCAAGTAGTAACAAAATATTTCAGAAGATAGGAAGAGATGCAGGCTCTGATAGAGTGATTTGAGGAGGGGGTGAGGGAGGGGGCAATAGTAATGGTATTGATGATATCTTTCCTCTTTGTATAGCGCATATCACATTGGAAACAATGTACAGTATATGATTGTACAGTCTAACCTGCTTTAGTGACCACCTGTCTACAAAGACCACATTTTTTGTTTCCCTTGAAAAAGGTTTCTCATCGAAACATGTAATGAAGGAACCTGTCTACAAAGACCACTTTTTTTGTTTCCCTAAGGCGGTCGCTATAGATAGGTTTGACTGTATTTGATGAAATGTGGGGAGAGATAGGATTGACATGAAAGAGTTAACCAGGAGTCATTGAGGTCCTGTTAAAGTTTAGACGAGACATAAATACTGTATCATTTTGTCTTCATGGTAGGGCCGAACCCAGTAGCGAATCGGGTGGCAGCGCAGCTACCGACGGCGGTGTCGTCTCACATGATGTCCAACAGCATGTCGTTAAGCAGCTCAACTATGGTGCAGTCCCCATCATCAAACCCTCAACACAACAACACTCAGCAGCCCAGACCAGATATGAACGGCCCCCATCAAGGTATGCTTCGACCAAGGGCGGCCAATACTTGAACTTACAAGTTGCAACAACTGCTCAAGGTTTTCATCATAGTTATGGGATTAGGGTTAGGGTTGCAAATGATTATCATTTAAGCTGTAGGGTGAGGGTTATCAATTGTTGTAATGTGTGGTTCAGGGTTGCATTTAGGAATTTGGTTAGTGTGAGACAATGATCCCTTAACATCATCTTGGGAGCATATGGCATAGAACCAATTCCGAGGACTTGCAGTGTGCTAGAAAATTTGATGACAGTAAATACTGTATGAGCTGTGTAATTCGATTTTTATTTGCAGCTTTTTATTTCAGAATTGATGTGCATTGGTATTGCTAAACAAAATAATTATGTAAAGTTCTAAAGAATACCTGTTTACAGCAAATTTAGAACCTCTGCTTTTCCCTACAGCATGTTGTTCTTGGTAGTTTTGTTGTTGCTAGGAAAATTCACCTCTCATATTCTGTCTTTTGTTCTTTCCACGAAAAACAGTATTTGACTATTGATGGAGCCACCCTACTAAAAAAAGACTAATTAATAAAATAAAAATGAAATAATATCCTTTCTGTCTTTTGTTCTATCCTTTCCGAAAAAGGCTTCACAACTTTTGATACCCCAGGTTACAGCATAGAGCTGATCACGAGTAGCGTGGCCAACCTCTCGACCAACAGCACACTGTCATCGTCATCGTCCCACAACACCCACATGTCACACGGTACAGTGCCGTCATCGTCGTCGTCTTCAATCACATCGTCATCGTCGATGCCCTTCATGGTGTCGTCCTTGATGCCCACCCCGTCATCGGCGGTGGAGACCAACGCAGTAGCCACTGCCCTGGCCACCAGTGCGGCCATGCTGACCAAGAGCCCCGACTCAATGGTCAACGGCCCACTCAGCCCGGAAAATAAGGAGGTGAGAAGAGGTTTAGTTGTCTCTCTTGCCGATGACTTATTTAAAAAAGCAGTGAAAGCCATATTAAATTGTTTGTATCTGTTTGTATAGGAAGGTTTAATGTGTCAATATCCTGCCGTTACTACACCTTGTGAAGTCAGTGAAGGTATGTCTAGAAAAGTCGGCCTGTTTCTTGGACCTTGCTTTATCGGGAAGGGGATGGTCATAATGCCTTGCGATCCGTAAATCATTTATATTTAATTTAATATTTACTCTTATTCTGAAATAGAGTTATGAATTATATCATCACTTGAGAACCAGAAGGGTATTGATACTTATTCTTTATCGCAGAGGTTGTGCCCTTCTTGCTGGCTGTTGGCAGACAATATTATGATGTACAAAGCTATTTCATGATATGCATACATGCCAACTGTTCAGATTAAAGAGAAACATTCCTCTTTTTGGGAGAAGATAATTATCATTTTAATGCAGGTGTTCCTCTTCCTGTACAAATTTGTCTGTAGTATTGAATAGGAGAGTTAGGATTGTTCCTCTTTTTTTTTTAAATAGCATAATTTGTACAGATTTCTGATTTTCAAATGTTGGCATGTATGGATATGTTTTGTTTTTCTTGGTGAATAAATAATCTTCCTTGTTTGTGACATGCCTGGAACACAGGCAGATCTTCGGTCAATAGTGATTTGTGATTTGGCGACGTCGAGCTTGTTTTCTTTGTCAAATTGAACTTCTTCTAATATCTCTTCATTGTCTTCTCTTATGTAGGATGACAGCAGCTCAATGTCGACGCTAAAGAATATGGCACAGAAGGTTGTCTTGAGTTCAGGGCTAGAGAACTTCCAGTCGGATCTCATATCAGAAAACATGGGTAAGTGTGCAAATCACTACTGTAGTGGAGGTAGTGTAAGCCTGTGTTTGACATGGAGCCGCAGTAGAAACTAGAAAGAATGAATACGTTAAAAAAAAACTAGAGAAAGTGAGGGAGAGATCGGAGTAGGGAGATGGTTGGTGGAAGATGATGAGAAGAGTTCTGTGACAGTCGCTCTACAGTCACTATCATACACCTGGACCCTTGACCCTTAACCTTACCTAGAACCCAATCCCTAATCCTATCCTGGGAAATGTTTCACAAAGACTAAGATTGACTTTAACTCGACTTTAACTATGGCAAGCCGTTCATGCCACTGTTTGCTCTCACCATTTACTGGCATTGGTCTCTCAAGGGACGTACAAATCGTGATCACAAATCTAGAGAATTTACATTTTTTGATAATTATCTAAAAGTATTATCTAAAGCTCATTATGGCGAGAGCAAACATTGGCATGAACAGCCTGCCATAGTTAAGTCCAACTTGAAGCCAATCTTAGTCTTTGTGAAACACTCCCCATAACTATTATTTTGTCTAGGATGAACAGTTAAGGTTGCTTGTAAGGATTTACAGTGAGGGTTAGGTTTAATGTTGGGTTTTGGGGTGAATTCAGAATTTGTTTAATGTAGGAAAATTGACCCCAGAGCTATTGTCCCGTAGCACGCTTTGTAGAACCTTTTGTATTGATATTTTGCTGTGGTATATGTGCATATTCTTAAGATCTCCTTCATTCCTGTTCCCTTCCGTCATATATACCAGCAGTCTATAACAGTACTTCCAGGAGTGAGAGCCAGGGTCAGTCGACGACGCCCGCCAACAGCACACCTCAGTATCAAGAGACCACCATCCCTCCATTACTGGGCGTGGCACCCCTCGGACCCGTCACGCTATCCAAGGAGCAGAGGCTGCAGCAGAGCGTCATGGAGAGCTGCTTTAACCACTTGCCGCTTCCGTCAGACTCGGAGAGGTTAAGGTAAGCGTAGGATCATATACTACCATTCTGCTGGGCCCTGTTTACAATAACTCTTTTAAGGGAGTCGGGCTAACTCGGACCCGGAGACAACTCGGCCCCGCTGAAAAAACTGTCAATTTTTGCAGGTTTAGGGGTAGGGTTAGAGTTAGGGTTAGGGTAAATTGACAAAAAATTCTGTTTTTGCAACGGGCCGAGTTATCCCCGGGTCCGATTTAGCCCGGATCCATTATAAGCTACTGAAAAAGTAGTATTTGTTTGGCTGAGAGCAGATTTGTCATAGAAATTTAGATTTTAATATTGATAATAAGTTTTATGAAACAGGGTCCAGGATGGTCTAATGGTCTGGGGGGTGTTTCACAAAGATCCTAAGTTGAACTTATCTCTAAGTTGGACTCATTATTTTCTATTATCATGGCAGATTTCATGTTCTTGATGTGGAATTTATGGAAATTCTAAAATACTTGATTTTTCGCTTTTGAATATATTTCATTTTAAGGCTACAAATGGCTCTCCATAACTTTTAAGCTCAACTTAGAGTTAAGTTCGACTTAGAATCTTTGTGAAATACCCCCTGGTGTGATGTTACCAAATGGTCATTCATGACCGTACAGTACAAACCAATACTTATATATGCTAGATGATCAACCTTTTCTGATCAATTCCACAACCATTCTTTTTACAATGCAATCGCATGACCAGAACTCAACTTTATCTTTAATGATCTATGCCTTTGTATTTTGCAGAAATTACCTTCCGAGGAACCCGTGTCCCACCCCTAGCTACCACTGTCAGGTGATGCCTCATAGGATGGGCACGCTAGAGTTCTTCATGAGACTATCGACAGAGACGTTATTCTTCATCTTCTACTACCAAGAAGTAAGGAACCCTTTATATTCAAAGATAGTTGTTCAATATCTATACTCCTCTGTTATCTATCTATCTGTAATACACATATTTTGTTTTCATTTTATGTCAAATCAATTTTCAGTTTCTTTCTTTCCCTAAAGCTACGGTCACAAAGGTTTATACGAATCCCCCTGTTTTTCCATTGTCTTTCCGAATTTCCATTGTCAGTAAATCGTTCGTACAGCGTTCGTAGCAGTTCGTAATAACATTTGTGACCGAGGCTTTAGACTGTTATTGTCTTGTAGTTCTATCACTGGAACTACTTTTTCTTAATTTTTTGTTTTTTTTGTTTCTTTCTTTTTTAAATATTATTATTTTATTTTATTTTATTTTTTTGTTTCATGTGCTTAGATGCTTTTTATTTGCCTGTATTCGTTTGTCCTGCTTGTTGGAATAAAATTCCTGGCTACTGTGAATTCTGGGTAATCCCTTGGAAAGTCAGAACTATGGAATGCCATCTGTGGTGAAAATAAATTATGCCAGTTGATGTAAATGCACACATTGGAAGTACAGGTTCATGTTTGAAAATCTACTTCACACATTTTACCTTTGTATTACATGCTTCAATAATTACAGGATTGATCTTTCAACTCATTCAAATCTTTCTGAGAAGTAAATTTGTAATTTACTTTAAATATTGTGTAAATAGTGTAACTTTACAATATTAGGCTATATTATGAATTTAAATTCATATATTTTTAATGTTTATCCAGGGAACAAAGGCACAATATCTGGCTGCAAAGGCTCTGAAAAGGCAATCATGGAGATTCCACACCAAGTATATGATGTGGTTTCAACGGCATGAAGAGCCCAAGACAATCACGGAGGAATACGAGCAAGTAAGTCTATTCTATCTCACCCCACCTGTCAACTTCAGAGCTTTGTTTTTTGTTTTGTCCCACCGATGTTTGTTTTTTCTGATGTAATGTGCGCTAACCTTGTAGTGAAGAGCCACATCAAGATGAAATGGAGATGAAGATAGACTTAACTTTATTTTGAATTAGCTTTTGAGCAATTAAACAATATCTATATTAACTTCATATGATTTCTCTTTCTTTCTTTTTTTTTTAATTTTTAGACCCATCCTTTCTGAGTAAATTTTTTAAATAATTTTTTATTGAGCATTAGAATTACATACATTATATTTGAAAAGTTTTGGCAATGTCTATAAGATATTTATTACTTATACACCATAATTCATTGTCATTTGTTCCAATATGGAAAACATCTGAACCAGAGTTGAATCTTTGCCTTTCCATCTCATTCCATTTACCAGGGAACATACATCTACTTTGACTACGAGAAGTGGGGACAGAGGAAAAAGGAAGGATTCACGTTCGAGTACAGATACCTGGAAGACCGAGAGCTCTGAGATTCGCTGCACCGCCCCTCGTTGGAACCCCCCTCCAGTCCAGTCTATTCAAGCCACTGTTCGGGCGGGGCTCAGCGAAACGCGTGATAGTAAATGACTCTCAAATTCTGACAGTAGCAAAAAAGCTGACTACGCTTGAAATCCGTTTTTCTCTTCTCCGGGAGTCGGGCCAGGATCCGGCCCGACCAACTTGTGATTGTGTTATTCTATGTCATGTGTACAGTATGTGAATGAAGACGAAACTAAAGGAAGAAACACGACTATGTCTTGGAGTGTACCGATTCCAGATGTGTTTTATCTATCTTGGCATAATTTTACAAGGATATGAAGATGACAAACGACAACCAAAAAAAAATGATAAAAAAAGACGAACTTTTTTTCTAAAAACTTTTTAGCCATGCAGTATACGTCATGCTTTCCGGTTCATGTAAGTTGCCCACTCCTTTCTAATTATTCATACCTCTCTTACTCTTCTTCTCTTTCACTCCTGTCAGTTTCAATGTTTTTATGAGGGAACCATTTTTGTTATTGCTGTTCACTGATATTATAAATTATGCATGTGTAAGTGGTGTCGACATTTTCATGTTGACTTTGTCACCTGTGAACTTTGTGCAAAGAGACCTGTTGATTCTTTAATTTCTAACCAAAGTTGAAATATGTGTGATTCATATTTTTCTGACTATATGAAAGATGATTAATAACCAAACATTAGCATAATGTTTAAAAAAAGGTAAAATCTTGGTTCATATCATTATCATGAGGTCATTCAGCCTTTTGCTATATATCTAAAATAGCTGTAAGTCACAACTCGTTCTTGCCCAAGGATGATCACGTTTGTAGCAAAGTGCGGAATCAAACATGCACATGGTGCGAGTGGGGTAAGGGGCATCAGAGCACCCCACACCCCCTTCCCCGCTACTCAAACACAAACATGCATCCCTTGATCTGTACTTTGTAGGATTTCCACAGATGTGATTACAGACATTTCTTCAGCAAGATGGTATTGTGTGACTCAGAAATTCAATGCTATCTAAACTTTAGCTTCACTCAAACTGAAATACAATGGATGGGACTACAGAAATCTAGCAGAAGATGTATGTTTTCATGTTTGGGTTTTATAACAAAGGCAATCAATATATACTGTTACGATGCTGCACCAGAGTTTTCTGTTCTTGACCCATTCCATATGCTTGTTTGATTACACGTATTTACACATTATTAAGTCACATTACGTACAGTGTATACACTACAGTATCTTTATGGGTCTTTGGTTGAAAAATAATGCAGGGGCATTTAAAGGGTTACCTTGATGTATGAAGTTGTGTTCTCATTGCCTAGGTTAGGGTATGCCGAGTACCAGAAAGGCACAAGTCTGTAAACTTGCACAGGTCATGTCAGCACTTATCTTGTTCTCAAGGGGTTGGGGGACGAGGGATGCAGCCATGCTCTTGGTCTCTGTAGAATGGATAACTGCAGGCTAAAACATCTTGAGGAAAATCTATTCAGGTCATCGTAAAAGATGATGAGATTTTATATGAAAGCAATGTTTATTCCCTCCACACCAGAGCTATGTGTAGTTGCTTGGTTGGTTGCAAGATGGGATTAAGAGGGGCTTTCCCAACATATTTGAGAAAAGCTCAGGTTACTGCCCTCCTTTCAGGCAAAAGACGATATTACATGTATTTGATTGTAACCAAGGAAACTGGAATCGCAATAACGGTTAGTTGATTTTAATCTGTTTGGTTACCAACCCTTGGATATTACCCATTAGAAATTAACTCAAAAAGCATAAAAAGCAATCATTTTATGAGCAAAGGTTCTAAACCTTCATAAAAATGGCCAAGAATAAGCAAGGATAAACCTGTGCAGTGAGATCGCATCTTCCATCATCAAATCTCGAGTCTAAATCACCATCCGCTTAACCATCCACTTACGAAAATGGAAATCTGTTCTAAGATTGTCCGCTGTAACGATGAAAATTGCCAATCAACGAAATGTGCAATCAAAACTTGATTATTGTAGCAAGCACTTCACTGCATTTTTTTCCTTTTGCCGTCGACTTCACCTTATATTGATATTGACGTCCATTTTTTGTTTTCCAATCATTTAGTGATGTATTACACAGTTCCTCCTAATTGTCTGTGTGCTTACCCGGTATGTGCTAGGCTTTGTTCATACATAGATTCTAAAGAGAGGCTGATGGTGTTCAATTATTTGAGGTACATACATGTTTATCGTTTAGAGTCTCATTTCTCTGCCCCCCCCCCCCTTTTTTTTTTTGTCTCTCCTGTTGAGTTATTCAATATATGGAATGGATTGTAGTCTAGTGACATTCAATGCTTCCATGTTTTCAACATTTTACAGTACTAATGCAAGGTGACTTGAATAGGAGATGGAGAGTGAATCTTTGTTCACACATCTTGCTTTTCTGTACTTTTTCTCTACAGTAATTGTCTTGTGCTTTTTGAAGAAGAAAACAAGAAGCATGAAAAATAAATCAAACAGTATTTGAGTTGAGTACTTGCCAGAATGTTGGCTTTCAAATTTTTTGAAAGTTTGGAAACTGACTTGTTACATCTCGTGCTTTTTTGAGTTAGAGAGTACATGTAGGTATTGTAGGGAATCTGAACCTGGACTCTGGAAAATTGTGTTATTGAGAGATAGCTTTCACATCAACGATGTACCGGTAGATGATTGAATACTTGGTTAAAATATTCCTAGGAAGGAACAAATGTAGAGTACAAAATCTAGTACAAATTCACTTCAACCATGCAATAGCCAAACATCTAGGGAGCTTAATAAATTCAAGACAACAGAAAGGAATATATGTTTTCTTTTATGGAACTGAAGTACATGTATTACTTATTAGAGATTAACATATATAATTGCATTTGATATTAACAGCTCTATTTTGCTAGTGTACCCTTCAAGCTTGATTGTCTACTTTCTTTGATTAATTTAACTCAATTTCCAGGTATTATTTTCAGTCCATGATGATGCAAACTCTCTGTAGTTAGAAGTGATCTGCCAAAGTTCCTTTTTTTTCCCCTCTGGAGTATAAACCTAGCAAATAACATTTAATATTATATTTTTGAAATATAATTCTAGAGGGCTAAAAGTAAATGAATAAGATATTTGATGTAGTAGTAAAATTAATTTTTCAATGGAATGTTATTTATATTCATTGAATGTTTAAATTGTTGTGTATTATTATTATTATTGTTATTGTTATTATTCATCACGAAGAAGATGTTCTGAAATTTCAATTTGTTTGAAATGTACAAGGTATTCAATTGAACAAATCATGCCAAATGTAAGATATTATTTCATCGTGAGGAAAGGAGCAAGTGATTATTTCCTCAACACACAGTTTAATAGCTGGTACAATTAATATTGTAATCAAACTAAAAAATTACTGTATAGTGTGATCATTGATGGATTGAAACCAGATGTATTTGTACACTTTAGCACTTTGGATTTTAAGGTAATAATTAAAATTGGTAAATTACCCTTCTGATATTATTTTTTTTAACAATATCAGACTGAAAATCCAGTGTGAGTTGAATCATCACAAGTTATCGCTAATTCTTCCGATTCCAGCTATAAGCTTTAAGTTTGTAATTTCATATTCAAAAGTTATCAGTCAGGACATTTGCATGTAGAACCGGCGTTAAGATGTCACATCGATTGACATTTCAACTCTATATCAATTGCTGTTCTGAACATGCTTTTTTTTTAAATGCTTTATTTGAGAATGGTTGTATTATTTTCTACCTACCGTCAGTGTTCTATGCAAGTTAAAAAGCACTGGATTGAATGAATAGTGAGGACGAAAACTAACTCTGTGCAATCTGGTGTTTCTCCAAAAAGTGCTCTCTCCTTTGTATAAACTGATCTTGTACAGACTTTTGGAGAACATCTTTTATCCTAACCAACTTACATGTATACCCTTTGGTGCCTCATAATTACCATCAACCTCAGAGTAACGTATTCTACCAACTTTTTGTTGTCTGTGCATGTACAAATTTGTCTTTAACACGATCGCAGCTATTTAAAAAAAAATCAACTCTGGCAATTTCAATACACCTAGCAAAGGCTCCACACTAACTTATTTGGAAAGGGAGGCGCCGGATTTGACTTTTTTAAAGGTCTGTATGCATGAGCCCTATGTAAAAATTTGAAACTTTGGGGGTTCAGATCTAGATTTTAGGAGCACATGTGTCTAGGGCGTCTGTCAATGTTGGAGGGCCCTCTATTGTGCATACCATAGAAATCAAGTTCGGATTACGTAATATGTCATTGTCAATTACATTGTATGCACATATCAATAGGTGATGCACAGGGCTATTGAAATTGCCTTTAATAGATATTTTTATAAAGTAGCTGCGATCTTGTTCTTTTGATAATTAGCCTTTATGGATGAAAAATACTGTTGTACCGACTGTGTTAAATCTGAATATATATTTATAATGATTTATATTCAGAAAAGAAAAACTACATTTATCAGAGTTAAACACAGGTAATGCTATTAAAGGTTATATTTACATCATAATGACCATGCAAAGAGCATGGAAAAGCACTCCTTGTCAAGTACTTAACATAGCACTGCATCTCATATTTTTCATTTTGTCTAAAAATCTGACACATTAATTTTAACAAATGGGATTTTTTTTTTTTAATCTAATTGTTATAAAAGGAAATGCCTTCTTCATAATATTGCACTATGTTTTGTTCATATGCAACCAACCCATCAAAATTTTACCAAGCCTGTTTTTTTTTATATGACTGAAATTGTTAAGAAATGGAGTATCTACCAATTGCAGATTTATTCAAGTGGGGTTAAAACAAATACTTTCATCAGCCATATTATAGAAGCCATACAAATCAAGGCTCAATACATTTATCTTTCTGGCATATGCTGAAATGAGCTCAAAATTATATATTTATATACAATTGCCTATCATTTCAATGAGTATATAATTATGCAGCATTGAAAAGCAATTTTGGTTACATTAAAGCTTACTTCTCAGTGATAACCAAGTACACAGTATTCAGAGCGAATTTGCTCTAGTTATCTCCAAAGTCTGATATTTCTGAAATATAATTTTTTTTTCTTTTGCTCTTTTTATGACCTGCAAGTGGTAGATACTTTATGTAAATCTACAGGTTTTGGCATAGTCACCACACTTAAGTATGAACATTGCAGTATCAATGTAGTTTTTCATGAACATGCTATCCCCTGAGGTGAAAAAATGTGCAAACTACTGACTACACCTCTACTGTTTATAGAGGATATATTACTTAAGAAACGGTGTGCACATTGTAGAATGTGCTTAAGTATTTTTGTAATCTCAGTCAACCTATTAACAGTGTCTCTGCAGCGATTTGTGAACGCTATCACAGAGTTCCAGAAGTATAAAAATGATTTCTTTGTTCATTTTGTTACACTTCTGGACGTTTCATGTAATTGTCATCCATGTTGGTTTTCAGTGACATTTCTATTTCGGTAAAAAGGTTATTCCCTCATCTTTTCCTTTACATGTCTTCTCACCTTTTTTTTTCCTACTGTCCATAGATTTTTGTATGTGTATTTTGTGATACTGTCGAGATGTTATTTTTTGTTTCCTCTTTCTATCGTTATTTTAAGTGGCAACGATTTACAGGGATGTTTTTATCCCTCTCCACGAAAGGAGTGAGAAACCTACTGACGGAAATAAAAACTACTTTGCTGGCAAATTATTCCAAACTGTCGAGCGTTTTTGCTTTGAGTGAGTAAGTAAATAGTGTGGCAAACGAGTAAGAAGAGGCGTATTGTGTACATGAGACATCAATGGAAAAGGCGGGATGCTAATTTTCACCACGTTGTGGATGAAAATGTATAAAGAACTATAACACCTGTCTTATCATGGCTAGAATTATATTGATAGGAATACAACTTTCCCGCAGGTTGAAGGTTTAAAACAACCATCTTGAGAATGTGTGTGTTCTGAACATGTAGTACTTCATTTAAAACGGGGAAAAAGAAGAGAGAAGAATACTCGGATATTTCACTTTTTGGGGATCAACGATTTGCTTTCGTTTTGGGTTTTTATGTTTTGACGACCTATTGATAAGTTGTGTCACAAATGCCTGCATCCGTTATGATGCCGGGTAGATGTAAAACTCGCACCTCCCGGATGATGTAAATGTCATTGACTTTTAATACTGATTCACAAAACTGGTCCATTCGCCTGGACACATTTCAGACGTAACGTTTGGAACAGGCATTGAAATTTGTTAAATCATGATCTACAAAAACATAATTTCCATGAAATCTGGAAGCAAAGCCACAAAAATGACTTGAATGTTATCAGAATATAGAAAATCGAAAATTTGCACCAATAAAGATTAAATTATTTAAAGTACAATCATTATAAACTGTATATCCACAAACTGATAATCCAAGTGAATTCTATTTCTACTTTCACATTAGAACCCACCCCAATCCCCTCCGAAATAAAGTGTGATAACTGTCTATGGTTTATAGCTATCATCTGCACAGGGAACGAAACAAAATTGTGACACTGCTCGGTTGCCCGCCCTCAACTGTTAGTACTTTATCGAAGCAGCGTGTTTATAGTAGCGTAGTCAGAAATTGGTGATGCGGAGGAGGGGGTGGAATCCTACCCAGACGAGAGGAGAAGGGGCATGATCCATGACATGCCCTTGTCTGAATTAGACCCCTTGCAATTTATATTTTGTCTTTCCTGTGCATTCAGGATGAGGGGGTGGGTGCAGTGAGCGTATGCCGACTCCGTCCTGGTGGATACGCTTCAGGAAAGAGAAAGAGACGGTAACTAGTTTGACCAGGAGGGATTAGACCTCCCTGCGTGGTCACTGGCAAGTGGTTATCTCATCAAATCAGCTCTTAATTAACATAAGAAAAAGGGGGCCGTGGGGACCAACGGGTACCGCCTAGGCATTGTTGACCATTATAGAGGGCGCAATTATAGCTACAAGTGGTGCAGTCCCGCTTAAAATTCGAGAGTTTGACAACCCGTTTCGATTAATTTCCTTTTGCATTACAATGCTATCCCTTTCCAGGTAATCGTATCTTTACGACCTTACGCATTTGCTGAAATACACTTAGAGAAATCCTTTATAAAAAAGAAAGAAAGAAAGAAAATCCCTGTCTCATTTTTTTTGTTCGGGTTGAACGAGTTACGAAGAGTTTTATTGTCTGTGTATATGCCATCCCTAATCATGACAAAAGGACCGGTTCAATATACGAAACCTAAATCTCGGAACCTAAATCAAACTCCGCCTTTCTTCAAAGTGAATTGGTGATACACAAACGATGTTTGCTAGTTGATTTTTTCTCTTCAATGTAAACCACTCCTTTGCTCAGTTGGAATAAGAAAGTTCTTCAGGCCTGGGAAGGCAGTGTATAGTCTGCGGATTTATTCATTCTTTCTGTGATCTGCGGTCTTGTATTATCTGCCTCTCAAATACAGTAAATAGAACGGCTTATACATGATTGTCTTCGTTTACCCAAATTTGCGGTGTTTGCGACCCCAACTGTGAAGACACGAGCATTGGTCTTCCTTGCAAATCTATACCTTTGAACTGTTTGTTTTTTGCCAAATTAGGTGAGTAATATGGTTTATTGGGCTACTATTGTGTTGAATCTAATTTATCTATTATTGTTAGACAAGTCGAAAATCTCTCCGAATATGTAGTCTAATCAAAAATTCGTATAGAAGTTCAAAATGAAGAAGAATAAGCGAAGAAATATATAAATTAACAAACAAACAAAAATAACAACCTCGATCGCAACGGAATTCTTTAAGATTTGGCAGCAAGATTCCCTTTAAACTTAAAGGGAAAGTCCACCCCCAAAATAAGTTTGTTTCGATAGAGGCAGAATAATAAGAAAATCAGGTGAGTGAAAGTTTGAGCAAATTCTGAATGAAAATAAGAAAGTTATGAATTATTGAAGTTGTGATCAATCAAATACAAATTGGCAACTCTGTGACTTATTATACGAGCTCTCCTTCATTTGCTTTGTGCATAATATTCCATAAAATCATGTTTTCTTCGTTGTTGATGACGGAATATATATTTGTTCCTTGCAGGGGGAGTATAGAAACATATTTGCAATTATTATATTTAGGATGCATGTATGGTTGAAATTTTTCTTGAGGGAAAATGAAAATTTTAGATTTTTTTAGTACTGAGCAAATGGAAGTTGAGCTCGCATGATACGTCATAGAGTTGCCAATTTGTGTTTGATTGATCACAACTTCAAAAATCCTAACTTCCTTATTTTTAATCGGAATTTGCTCAAACTTTCACTGACTTGTTTCTCTCATTTTTCTACTCCTATTAAAACTAACTTAATTTCAGGGTGGACTTTCCCTTTAAGATATTTTCACGGGCCTTTATCAGTTCGACTAATATGTATTAAGCTAAATTAAGAATCTAGTATATATACATGTATTTAAGAGTTATACATGTTCATTGTTTACAGTAGTGATTACAGGGTACTCAAGAAGGCCTGTTTTCATCAGCTCACCAGCTCGAGTTTGCCCCCAAAAAACGCTATTTTCAGACTCGGTATATTATCCCGAAGCTCGAAATGGCGTTTTCAAGATACGCTCATCACAAACTAGCTCGGACGGGCGCAAATTAGCCCGCTACTTCCCAAATAACGGGATATTTTGGAAACAAGACCAATAATTCTCGACCAAATATCTCGCTAATTGCAACTGCGGGCTGATGAAGTCGCAAATTAATTGTCTAATTTGCGATCGGGATAGTTAAAATAGCGGGTTATTTGGCAAACTCGAGCTAATGAAAACAGGCCTAAGGTATAGGTATCAAAAGCACACATCACACGTACTGAAGTACTTTGTTATTTCCGACACACCTAGTCCTAGAGCTAAAATATTTTGTCAAAGGAGATAAGTTAAACAACTTAAACCTGCAATGTGAGGTGTATAAATTGAACTTTGTGGTATAGGATTGTCAATAGTCGTGAAATATGATTAAAATAATCATCTTCCTCACTGCAAACTAACTTATACATATCCCGTATATTTCCCCTTTTGGGGAGTCACCAAAATTGGGTACATTATTAGTGCAAGAGAGAGAGAGAGAGAGAGAGAGAGAGAGAGAGAGAAGAAAGGGGAGGGGAGAGAGGGGAGGGGAGAAATTGAGAAAACTACTGGAGTACTGGTGGGAGCAGTATAGGTGCTAAAGCCCATAAAAGCCCATGCACCACACCCTCCCTTTAACAGAAATGTACACTGAGAACTCATTACAATAAGATGATAGAACATTAAGACGGACAAAGTGCATTTATGAAACAGAGAGATGAATGTGATTAGTAATATTATGTCTATTTGCTTCCGAAGCTAGGTACGTGACCACGCCCTCCTTTCGGTATGAATAAAATGTAAGGATATAGCTCTATTTGAGCATGACCATGTAAGCATACACTATGCATTTGCTCATTTAAGTAAACATGCGATTAGTCGCTTTCATTTTGTGTATTTGCATTTGGTGCACATCATTATAACAAGCCCATTATCATGCCATACATGACTTGTTAACATTTTAGCTATTTTTTTTATTTTATCGAAAGTCAGTGCGAACTAAAAAAAGATGTGCCATCGCGGATTATGTTTTATGTACTAGGATACAATCGAACTTCAAGAAAAACCAGATAATGTAACGTATATTGTTCCAAAATGATGAAGACTTTTTGCAGTAACGTAGAAACAAGGATCATGGGTGTAGCCTGTAGGTGCCCCTCCCCCCTTTCACCACATCAAGTGGAGAAAAATAAAGAATAAACAAAAAAAACTGTTAGCAAAAAAAAGAGGAAGACGAAGGCAGAAGGTGTATACATTAGTATGGGGAAAGGTCTAGAAAAAAAGTTACCTGGACCACCTTCTACACCCCCCCCCCCCACTAATCAGGCCTTGTAAATTTGCATGTAATTTTCCGAGTAAACCCTGTACCCCCTCAATTATTGAGGGACTCGCGCAACGCCACTGTGTTGTTGAACCACCCTATCGTATACTATCGTATACAAGGGCAAACAAACCGCTTTGATATTGAGAATTGCTGTTGAAGTATCTTATTTGAATTTGCAATGATGCCAGGTGCAGGCACAATAATTTAGCGCGGACATAATGTCGAGAGTCGGGACTGTATATTGACGGTAAGTTTGATATTTTATCCTATTTTTCACCATGATCACAATTCTTAATGTTAAATTGCTTTTAATATTAATTACTCAAAGTTCCCATATAATTTTGTGGTATTCATACAACAAATACAATCTTAATAATGGAAAATGCTGTTCGTTCTTTAATACAAGTTATTACATAAGCCTACATGTTTATAATGAACACACTAATTATGTTACTCGCAGAGAATGGTTTTATCTGTTGCTTGGTCGGGCAAATCTCTGAAAATTATTCGTGTATACAATCTACAGAAATGCGATGGATATCTTCCAAATGCGGCTCTTTAGATTTACATGCAAAGTGTATATTATTGAAATTGTAATTTATATGTTTCAACCTAATGTCATGAATTGTGCTGTCTGAAAGATGGATTTTTCAAATGATTATGTTTTAGACCCGCAGCAAACGATTAATGTGATGTTATGACTAATTTCCCCGCATAAAACAGAATTTAGGAACCATTTGTAACTTATTCATGACCGTACAGAAATGGGGGTTTTGTGGTCATCAATAATGCTGTTCTATACACACCTTCGCAAACCTACAATAAGGCTATACAAAACTTGTTAATAATCATCCAGCATTAATATGATAATGATATTATCCCCGACACTCAGTAGTGAAGAGCATAGAACGTTAGCAATCATGAAATTAAATTACAATATATACGCGAGGCCAGGCGTTGCTATGGTAGGGTTATCCATTCGAGCTTGAAAAAAATCAAATTTGATATTTCATGACACTGGATTAAGTGGGTCAAATGATTTTGATAACGATAAAGACAACAACAACAAAAAAATTCTCCCCAATTGCCTTTTATCGATATTCACAAGTCATTGCGAAATATTTTACAGAAACTAGTTGAAAAAATAATAATAATAATAATAAAGATATCTGCTTTAGTATAAAATGAATTTTATGTAAAACACAAAAGAGATCCAGTGAACACTGGGGGTTAGAAGAACGAGATGAAATGCAGAAGATACATGCAGAGTTTATGTATTAGTAACCCTTTCTTTGCTTTTGTGAATTGTCAAATAACGTTCATACACAACAAAAGGCATGTTATAGTGTAGCAGGTGGTAATTTAAATACTTAAATTATTTGTCACTTGGGTAAAGTCCATACAAAAGTAAACACATTTCACGCATGATGACGGTGGCACAAAGCATTATCTTGATCAGTAAACATTTCTTACCAATGTAAATACCCAAATTTATTACTGTTTTTCTGACTGTGTGTTTTGGCGCGTAAATTTCAACGGAAGTAGGCCCACTTTGTAATTTGTCATTTTAATTAATCATTGAAATCACTGATAGATGATTGGTCCAACAATTTGGAGAAGAAAATGAAATTAATATTTTGATTTAGAAATGATAACTTTAGTAGATGAAGAAGAAGAAGAAGGAAGAGGAGAAGAATGAGAGAAGGAGGGAAAATGATGAGACGATGCTCAGCGCTGCATATATATGATGATGATGATGATGATAAGTGGCGTAGCTATGCCTAGAGAGCAAGGGACACGTAAACACCCCCATCTATAGTGGTGAAAAAGAAAAGAAGGGTAAGGAATGGAATGGCGAAACCCAGTGGCGTACCCGGCTTCATTGCCCCTGGGATTGGGTGGGGGGCACCAAGCATCAAAGAAATCTGAAAAAAAATAGTGGGGGTGGTTCTAAATTTAGCAGGGGGCAAATTTATGGGGGTGTACAAAATCATTGTATCAATTAGCGAGGGGTGAGGATGTGCCCCATGTGCACCCCTGGATCCGCCATGGTATACAATTCAGTACTATCCAATGTGTTCTTTTCAGGTTATATCTGTAAACACTCGAAATAATGGTGTTGATTACGTCGAGCGCAAGGTGTTTAAGTTAAACACAATGAAACAAATCCTAAATGCAAACTGAAACTGATTGATCTTTGGTTAAAATCCAGGCCTATAGGTACAGTTCAAATAGTTTTTATATTGAAAGGCTCTATTTCTATAAGGAGAGAGAGAGAGAGAGAGAGAGAGAGAGAGAGAGAGAGAACGAAATAGAGAGAGAGAGAGAGGAGAAGAAGAAGAAAGGGATTTGAAAGTTACAGATAATTGGGCTACATTTTATCTTGCAATTATATATTTGGATAACAGAACAACTTCCAAACTTCCACGATGCTCGTCACCCATTTTCCTCGGCAGAGTGATTTTGAGAGAACAATTACGATATCAAAATAATGATTAGGCGTATTTGATATACAATGTTAGTGCAAAGATATTAATTTCAACCGGCAACCTTTATACAGTGTGAGTCAAAAATAAGTTTACACCTAGAAAATTGCTAATTATTTTTAAAATCATCTATGAACCGTAAATTATTATACGTCTTATGAAAGAGTGTTTTATCCCAAATCAGTTGGTACCATTTTTGTGTGGAATGTGTTCACGCTTGGACGAACAGGTGGCATTGTTTGCGAGAGTGCAAAAATCGACTTGCGCCAAAGTGATGCCTACATTATGTATTATGTTGGGATTAGCGGAGTGAGAGAATGGATTGAATGTATCAAATGAAATGCATTGTATATGTTTTTTTGCAAAGGGCAAAGTCACACGCGCAAAAATGTTCGTTGATATTTTGACATTCCATATTTGATATTTGTGGCATGATTCATTTTGTTAGGGGTGTTATTTGGATCTGCAAAGACCGAATTAATACCCAAATCCCAATTGTTTTATTTAAACATCACATAGGCAACTTTGGCGCAAGTCGATTTTTGCACTCTCGCAAACAATGTCTCCTGTTCATCCAAGCGTGAACACATACCACACAAAAATGGTACCAAATAATTTGGGATAAAACACTCTTTCACGAAACATAAGACAGTTTAATGTTCATCGATGATTTTTTAAATAATTAGCACTTTTCTAGGTGTAAACTTTCTTTTGACTCACACTGTATAGTGACCATGAAAGTGTGAAACTTTCCTTGCGAGACCGACACGGTTTCATTCACATTTTGTAGAGACAATCGATTTGGCTAATTGTGGTTTTTCGGTCATTGAGAATTTTGAGTGTTGCCATATTAGGGCTTCGTATTGTACACTTCAGTGTGGGCGTTGCTATAGTTTTATTGCAAATGAAACTATTTGATTATTCTCTCTAGTATATACATTGTACCTAAGGTCAAGTGCAATACAATTCAATTCACATACCTTTGCTTTTGTTTATTCAGCACTTCATCTTTGCGTTTATCATTTTCCATGAATTCGAAAGGAGTGGTATTTACGAACAACGCATTTCATTCCTAGCATTGGTTTAGAGTAATTATTTTGTATAATTATTGTTAAAAATTGTATTTTCTGCTATTGCTGACACCAATTGGAGTGTAATCATTCTCATAAGCATTTCTATGTCTAGAACGTTTGTGTTCTGTCATGACAGTGTATGTCTATATGCCATCTGCCCTTCCATGTCTGACATTGAAATCTGTTAAACATATCAAACATATCTGACACGCTTCTTCGTTTTTCTTCAAGAGCACACGCTGAGAGCAGCTAGCTAGGGTACGACAGATAAGTGCAATTGTCTGTAGCGGAGGGAGGACCAATTGGGGAGTATAATAGTCTAGCTCCTTTGGCACGCTTGACCAAAGAGAGAGAATAGCAACACTTTCGGCGTGAAAAGATATAGCTAGGCTAAGTGACAATAGGCGCACCTTCACTGGCACTCGTGGATATAGTTGAGTAAGTTTTCACAGATGTAGACTTGTTGATTATTACCATTCAACGCTGTTTCTGCTACAGTGCCTATGAGTAAATATATAAGCGGTCTGAAAAGTTTGACAGATGGGTCGAGCAACATATTGCAAGTGGTTGTAAACAGTACAGCAGGGATGAGCTGAGGATGGAGGCCCATGTATATATATTTGACATTTGACACTGCGTATACGAAGGAAATCAATTTGTGTAACCTATTCTTCGTATGTATTCGACTCTGGTTGATGTTATTGGTTATTGTATACTATTCATGTAGGAATGCAGTAGTAATATAGGTGAGTCGCTCCCACCTTTTCTTTATGGTTTGTCAATACTCATCAAGCTGTATAATGTCTATCATACAGTACGTAGCCAATCGCTTATCAGAGGCACGTTTCTATGTACTGTCTGTCCGTCTGTCGATAGATAGGCTGACTAAATCTGTAAGAAACTCAGCTTGCATTATGTCTACAGTAGCCTGATAGTTGATACATGTAAGTTGTATTTAGGAAGAAAACCATTAAGGACAGCTAAACATACAGGAGTAAGAATAAGACAGGTTTGTATATAATATGTACAGGCGGTCTCCAATTATGGCACAGATCCTCAGTCACCTATCATAATTAACACAGTTTTCAATTGTAACATGTAAAATGGAACATCGATCGTTATTTAAATGACAGATTATTGAATCCTAACGAACCCTCATAATCGTAGGCCTGACGTCATAATGCCATTCTAAGTTGCTTTTTAGCCCCCGAACAGGGTTTCAATATGACAAGTAATTCCCGTAGCCTTGGTCATAAGTAGTCTATTATAACGATCGTTTCATTGTACAACGTGTACTGTTAAAGGCCGTCTGTACTAGTTTGGCCAGGAGGGATTAGACCACCCATGAAGGTCACTGACATGTGGCCAACTCTAGCTCTCAATTAACATAAGAAAAAGGGGATCATGGGGGAACAACGGTCACCGATTAGGCATTGTTTTCTATATAGAGTGAGCAAGTAGCTACAAGTAGTACAGTGCAGGGCCTTTAAATGGGAAAATATTGTCACGGTCTCTGGAGCGTTATATACTCTGTAAACAGGTGGTTAATCTAATCATGTCTGACTCGATCTATTCACATGCTTCTTGTACTTCCAGCGTTCATCATTGATGTAGAATAGTTCGAAGTCGACGTCGTTTACATCATTCGGACATCGTCATGAACCTCGGAGAGGCAGAAGCCATCGTCATCGACAACGGGTCCGGGATATGCAAGGCGGGATTCGCCGGGGATAATGGACCACGATCTGCCTTCCAATCCATTGTGGGAAGACCACGACATATGGTAGGCCTAAATTCTTATCATTCGGATTTTTCGTTTTTTTTTGTTTTTTTGTTTTTTTGGGGGGGGGTCTTTTTTTTTTTTTTTTTTTTTTTTTTTAATTGAAATTTCGCTTCAAATAGTCGTTTCGACTCTTGAAACAGAGACATACATCACAGTTATAAGATTTGTTTAAAACCCCTTTAGCTCCCTTCTCCGCCCCGCTGGCAAGACGTTTATCTAATTTTTCCACACTCCACCCAGGCGAAGTAAATGTGTACCCGGTAGGATTATTCCTTGAAATGCACTGTGCGCTGATAACGGCCTACCAGAGCTTAAGCTAGAGTAATACCAAGGAGATACTTTGGTAACACATTCCAAAGCTCTTTGGCAGCGCATAAAGGATGTTATATCATGTGGTATGCGCTTTACAAGAATGGATTATCATTATTAAAGTATTCCTTTAATATAGTTTACCGACACGATTAAACAAAAAAAAATTATCATGAATTGACTGACCAGCTATCCGAGTAGAAAAGTATATACCCTATCTGATCTTATTAATTATTCTCTCTCTCTCTCTCTCTCTCTCTCTCCCTCCCTCCCTCCCTCCCTCCCTCTCTCTTTCTCTCCCCCTCTCTCTTTCTCTCCCCTTTCTTTTTAATGATCCCAGAACGTGATGACGGGGACCGCGCTGAAGTCGTCGTACATCGGCGGCGCTGCGACGAACATGCGCGGTATCCTCTCGCTCCGCTACCCGATCGAGCACGGCATCATCATCCACTGGGACGACATGGAGAAGATCTGGTCCCACATGTACTACAATGACCTCAGGGCCGTGCCCGAGGATCATCCAGTCCTGATGACCGAGGCACCGCTTAACCCCAAGGCCAACAGGGAGATCATGCTGCAGGTGAGGTCAGAGGTCATCTTGAGCTTTAATGTCAGATCGTGATGACAAGTGTTTTGACATAAAATACCTTTGATGGGGTATATACTTCTCGGCGAAAGAATTGTTGTATAGGAATACATGACGTTCAGACATGAGTTTGATACTATCATTGACGTATCCAGTACAGGGTGAAGCAGTCTGAAGGGTCATGAAATGAATAACCAAACTTGTATTGTGTCTATACCAGGCCAGTTATTTATTCAACTTCCCCATCTTTATCACTGTCTGAATATGCCACTGCACAACGTCTTTGAAAGTTCACAGTGCAACGAAGATGATGGCATTATTCTAAAGTATAACCTATAATTCCACTTTACAGATAGGTTGAGTTGACAAGATATAGGATCTCGTCAGATCAACTCCTGTCGCGGATCCAGAGTGGTGGCAACATAGAGGCACACGACACGCCCATTTTACTTTGGGGACAACGCCCGTGTCTTACATGAGTGCCTACTGTACATTTTCAAACCTTGATTCGCGACTGTCTGTCAATGCATGTTTCTTTTATTGGAACGTTTCCATTAAAAGTAACGCAAGCATTTATGCTACAATTTGGCTCATACCAACAGATCGAATGTATACAAGTAGAACAAAATGTGAAAACACGCTATAAATTTAGCATTTAAAAGTCTGGGTCTTAAATTAATAACTTCATTATGTCCATATTCGTCACCTGCAGACATTATTCGAGAAGTTCAACGTTCCCGCCTTCTACGTCAGCATCCAGGCCGTGCTGTCTCTCTACGCATCCGGCAGGACCACGGGTGTGGTCTTTGATTCGGGTGACGGTGTCACGCACACGGTACCGGTATACGAAGGTTACTGTATGCCGCACGGTGTAGGCAGGTTTGAACTGGCGGGAAGGGACCTGTCACATTATCTGGCCAAGATTTTGACGGAGAGGGGGTACTTCTTGACCACTTCAGGTAAGGACAATCAAAACCACGTGGGATATCCTAGCTTTTGTCATATTCTAAGGGCTTATCAAAAGATCGTCGGTTGCCCGCAAGAATGTCGTTACTGCTATTAACAATACACGGTTCTTATGCCCGTCTCATTGACAGCCGACGAGATTGTCATGTCACAAGGAACGGTGCATGGGCGGGGCGAAGTTATTGATAACTAAAGTCCAAAGCTGCTTTCCAAGCTACACGTATAATTATGAATAAAAGAGCAGCTAACCGTTTTAATTTTTCCTTTTTTTTGGTAGAGCATAATTATGATGTTTCATTTCACTAAATCTTTGAAATAAATGATTAACTATTGAATCTGTTTCTCTTGCCTATAGCTGAACTCGAGATCGTCCGCGAGGTCAAGGAACGGCTGTGCTACGTCGCCGTCGACTTCGACAGCGAGATGGAGCGGGCACAGCGTGACCCTACTCAGCAGGCTCACTACGAACTCCCCGATGGCGAGAACATTACCATCGGCGAGGAGCGCTTCCGTTGCCCGGAGGCTCTCTTCCGACCCGACCTCGTCGGGATGGAGAAAGTCGGCATCCAGCACTACCTCTACGGCAGCGTGGCCGCGTGCGAAATCGATATCAGGCGAAACCTGTACGAGAACATCGTCATGTCGGGCGGCAGCACCATGTTCGCAGGCATGGGGAAGCGACTTGGTAAAGAGATGCAGCGACTTTCGCCAACCGATATGCCGGTGAAGATAGTGGAGACTGAGGATCGGAAGAACTCGGTCTGGGTCGGGGGCTCGGTACTGGCTTCGCTGAGTACCTTTGAAACAATGTGGATCACGAAAAAAGAATACAGTGAATGTGGAGCGAATATAGTCCATCGAAAATGTTTCTGACGAAATTAAACTCACTGCGGACGCCTTAGTGAAAGAACATCGGTGGTCTGGTCCTCTCTTGAGGAGTACCTTTGAAGCAATGGATATGGATCACGAAAAGAGAATATACAAAGAATGTGGACCGAGTACAGTCCATCGAAAATGTTTCTGTTGTGAACGCAATATGGACGCATTTAAGTTGGTGGAAATATTTATATGCAGCTATATATCTAGGGTCAATATTGCTTTATTTCGTATTGTAATGAATTCTGACCTAAAACATCTCAGACACATCTCAACACCAACTCTGAAGCGACCGATTCTTGGCCGTTTAGAATAACGAAAGTTTATGTTTGGTCTTTTGATGGTCTAGGGTCGGTCTCGTTGGTGTGATGGAGTAATAGCATCGAGCCCTTCCCATCTCATGAGTTATTCTTGTCACAAAACACTTTGCACAAAGAGGCTGGCTCTCCATAGAGAGAGCAAAGTATGACACTGTTCGTTATCATCAATATCATGATCGCCCAAGCAATCATTATAGACAAGGAATCTGTTTGCCCTGAGAAGCGTAACAAAGACGATGGAAGACGTTCAGAAACAGAATGTAATGGTATCTTATAACGTTGCATCGACAATATCGCATGTCATGTAATTCTTTACACTTTCAATAACCGAAATCGGCGACTGTCTGCTTTTGTATTGATAGCAAACTATAAACTATATTATAGCAGCTTCGGATTAACGACATTATTGTATGGTTTTTGGATAGGGTGATTTGTTAATCTTTCAACAGCATTACCGGTATTATATAGTCACCGTACACTGATCTAGAAACATCATCTATAGACTAATTAACATGTATTCATCTAACATTCTTGTGAAGGAGCATATCATGCATTTGGAGAAAATTTGTTGAAGAAATATATGAAGAAATATGAAGAATGAGTAGGCCTAATATTAGTTCGTGTATCAATGTTTCGGGTAATTAATTGAGATTAATCCTGTGGAAAAATAACAAATATCTTTCGGAAGCCTTTGTGGAAAACAATCAGAAAACAAAAATATTAATACTTCTTGGTGAATGTAGACCTAATAAATAGAGTAAAATATAGAAGGGAAGTATATACGATTGAGTTTATAGTACCAATACAAAAAAAGATGAATGAGCGGGTTGAAGTTATTTTCGTCGCTTTGACGCTATTTCAGGAGGATATGAAATGAATTTACAATACATCCTAAGTTATTTTCAAAACACTTTGTGGTCGAAAATTTTGCTTAGAGGCGTCGCTACACAATTTCGAATAGGGGAGGGTTCTGAATCTGTTTGTTTTTTTATTCGGGGGGAGGGGCAAAGTTTACCGAAAAGTTCTCACAATATAGGAGTGTATACTGGAAGTCAAATTTTACAGAATTGGTAATATGTATAATAAGAAAATTAGGTTGATAAAATAAAATTAACTATGTTTCATCGATGTCTTAGCAACGTTTTGAGTAAATGTAACCCTGGGTTTTGCAGCAAAAATGATTATTCTGTCTGTATAACTGTAATAAATGATTTTATAAAATTGAGGGGGGCGTTATCATGGTTATAGAGAGAAATTATGACGACAATAAATATCTATGAATAATAGCCAACCTGCTCGAGTACCAATTTTATGTGTGACTCCATTCTATCGCCCCCTCTCTAGTTCTATCCTCATCTTCCTCTCAAACCCCCTCTCTATATCCTCTCTATCACCTCCTCTCTACCTATCATCTTTATGACTACCTCAAAAATCACAGTGACATGTCAATATAATTTCATCTTCAGTTTTAATGGGATTTGAATACACCATTTCCTGGTATAGTATGTAGTAAGGGAGTAGTAATCAGAGAGAGAGAGAGAGGGGGGGGGGGGTGAGTGAGGGAGCGAAAAGGAGAGAGGGGAGGAGTTAATGAGTGAGAGAGAAAGAAAGAGAGAGAGGGAGGAGTGAGTGAGAGAGAGAGAGAGAGAGAGAGAGAGAGAGAGAGAGAGAGAGAAAGAAAGAGAGAGGGGGCAGGGGTAGTATTATGACAGATTATTTGACCATTTTACTAATAACAAACCTTGTGAAAAGGAGCAAATAAAATTGTATCTCACATTTTACCTTGCTCAAAATGAAATGGGCCTATATCTTAATGAGAAAAAAAGACAAAAACCTAAACAACAAATAAACAAATATACATACATCAACAAAAAACATTTCCAACTGGCAATGGTCCTAGACTTGTGTATGCAAGGTGTTAAGTCACTCCAAAAGCGCAGGCGCATAGAGAGCATAGACCACTTCATTATTATGTCGAGGCGATGTTTATTTTGATGCACGTAAATGCATCACAGGATGCCATAAAATAACAAATAAGTTAACAAAACATGTTCAGTCAATTCTAAATTATCAAAAGTGGCATGAGACAGAGGATTTCTTTCTCTTTTTCTTTAACAGGTGATTGACATGCATTGCATGCACCTGACAAACTTTGGAAACTTTTGTTGCGCGCGCATCTTTACCACTGTTGACGTAAAAGAAAGCGCGAATTTTAGTAAACAGTGCGCATGCGTGCACCTTTGGTAACCAATAGCGCTAGCACTCCTAATACAGTTTTTTTTATTTTTATGATAATCTCTTTATTCATATTTCTTGCGCACATAGCAATTCGAGAGTTATTGAGCGATTTTCGCACATTATTTCGGAATTCTTTTAGCAAATTTTCAAAATGGGCTCTGCTAAATCCAGAGCCAAATCTTCGTCTTTCGACGAGGAAGTTGAAGATCACTCTGAGACAAACAGCAAGACTTGCTGTTGGACAGGAATCAGAAAATTCTTCTCCAAAAGCAAGAGGGTAAGGGGAGATATGTTTGAGAGTCCTCGTCTTATTTAATGTTTTTCTTGATACACCACTGAACAGACATGTCCTTCATGCAGGTATCAAAAGTGTACGTATTGAGGGGAAAACACTATCCACACACTGGTATGGTCATCTTAATTATAATTTTTCCGAATCATTTCAAAGAATACAAAGTAGAAAAATGGATGCAACCAGCGATACAATACAAATACATTGCCTTCAAGTTGAGAGAATACACACTTTTGATTTAATAACAAGTCATAACATTGCATAACGAATTGTTGTGTTTATATCGTTAAGAGAAAAATTGTCATTATAGTGGAACGGGTGATAAGAGGGAGCGAGATAGAGATACAAGGAGAAAGAGAAAGAGAGAGAGAGAGAGAGAGAGAGAGAGAGAGAGAGAGAGAGAGAGAGAGAGAGAGAGAGAGGGGGAGAGAGAGAGAGAGAGAGAGAGAGAGAGGGGGGGGGGGGAGAAATTGGGAGGGGAATAGGTCCAAGTTAGTTTTTATTCCAGTGGCGTATGAAAAATTGACATGGGCGGAACTCCCCAGGAACATAAGGAGCCGGGTGGGGGAACGAAATTTACCGGGCTACTGCATAGGGGTGATTTAGTAAGGTTTTACAATGTTCTTATAATGTAGTATTAAGGTTTGAGAAAGCACAAAATAGACAGAAACATATATATTTATACATCAGTTGTTTAAGTTCAATTTATTCCCTCAATCTATAAGGATCGAACTACTATCAGTCTATCAAAACCAATACTATAATGTAAGGGCCTGATATATAATAAGATATTGTATGTATTGTATGTAATTTCCAAAGCTGATGGCGTTGCAGATGGTTGCGGATGATATCGACAGCGATGACGAAAACGTCAACGACTCCAGCAAGTCATCTGCTGCTTCGATCCAATCAGCCACTGTCATTGGGCCTAGGGCATTTCAAAAATCTTGGTCTGCCCCTGCTGTACTTGGCCAAGATTGCCACCAGACCTTGATGCCAGCACTGAGCAGCAAGGCCGAGAACGAGCTACCCTCTACGTCCTATCCGAAGGACGTGAGGGTTTCCGCCCAATGTTTCCTATCCTACCGTCAGTTGCAAGTGAAAGAAATTGCTCATTAACAAAACATGGCTTTGACCAAAAAAATATTAACATTTTTTTTCCTTACTAATATATAATTTAAACAAATAATATCGTTTATCTCGTTTTAACTCGTTTAAATAAAATTGACCATATGTGAATGTAAAAGAATGGAACAAACGTTTAGTTGAGCATATAGCGGATTTTCATTATGCATGCATTATATGGCATTATCTATTTTCGGTACAATATGAGACAAATCTACAATCAGAACAATAAATTAAGTGATGTTAAGTCTCGGGAAAAAAAATCAGATGGAGGAGAAGTTGAGAATAAGAGATATACAGTATAAATTACATACTGTAGACGCGATAAGTAATACCCAAAGTTTAAGAGTAGAAGGTAGATCCACATACATATTGGAAATCGATACGTTCAATTTTGCTCACGTTCCTCACGGTAGATCGGTTCATCAACGATGAGGAGAACGATGACGAGTCAGTTTCATCCGACATCGAGCATTGGGACGAGGACGTCGTTGATGCTGATGTCGAATCCAACGATGATGACGACTTGTCACCAGTCCCTGGCCTTGTGTATTCAGAGAGTGAATGTAAGTATTCTATGCACACCCCCCCCCCCCCAAAAAAAAAAACAACAACAACAAACAAACAAACAAACAACAACAACAACAACAAGCAAACAAAACAAACTGGAAGCGGTTTAAGAGAAGAAGAGTAAAACGGAAATAATAAGAGTATATTGAGCATTAAATGAGAGAAAAAAGAAAACTGCACTCAATTTAGGTATCGCTTTGAATTTAGTATTTGAAAGAAACAGTAATAGAGATACCAAAGATAAACACTAAGGAAGGAGAAAATATAGAAATAGATGGAGAGAAGAAGTAGATAGATAAAGAAAATATTACTTTGGTTCTTTGGAGTCTTCATGTATTATCATTTATCTTGATGAGATAATAAGTACATTATCTATTTTCGCATTACGTCATGGTCAGTAATGTGTGATTTTTGTTCTCTTTTTCCCATAACAAGACACCGACGGCGATTACACTGATGATCAGAAGACCGAAGATGAGATCAAGGATGCAATCGACGAGTCCGGTGAGGATGAGACTGACCAGACCGTGATGGTCAAGGAGTATGACCTTGTCCAGATCGCCAATGTGACGGTCAAGGATGAAACAGGTGGAAAACCTGTTATCATTATAAAATAATGGGAGCTTCATTTTTGAGATCACAGTACATTCGATTGTACATGTATTTAATTATATACTCGGATATCCATATAATTCTTTAGATTTCTCATCTCTTGTTCTCCTGCGTACATTTTTGCGAAGATTTTGAAGAAGAAAAAGAAACTTGTAATCTCTTTCCCGTTGCAATATGCCCGTAAAATATGTTTACAAGGTTTGTTTATAGATTGAAGATGATTGTAATAGTGGTGATGACGTGGATAAATTTTAATATCATTTAAGAATAATTAATTCGACAATACAGTGTTTCAATCACTTTTGCTTTATATGTTTCAAAATTCTTTTAAATAGAGGAGAACACTTGCGGAATCTACCCGTCATGCAGCTCAAATGGGAGTGACGTCACCAGTGACGATGACGCTACTTCACGGGTTGATGACGGTAATGTTAACGTTTTCGTCGTAGTCATCTTTGTGATCTCCCTGATCATGGACATCATCCACACAGCAGTCTATAGCTTCTACCAGACCAGCCTCCAATTCGTCCACGAAATCGTAATGGGGAATGAGGATGAACTGAACGTTGACGAGGAGGAAGCCGTGGTCGTCTCTGGGGAGTCAGGAGATCGTACTCCACGAGGTTTGTTCATATGATATATATTTAGGAAGAAGAAGAGGAAGAAGAAGAAGAAGAAGAATAAAAGAAACAGAAAAAAAAGACCAAGAACAAGACAAACTAAAACAAGGAGAATTAATTGTTTAGTATTGAGTGAATGAAGCTAGAGGGGGTAAAACTGTCAAAATGTATCATCAAGACAGGTCAGAATGAAAATTAAAGTATATTAATGTCGGTCTATACAATAAATAAATCTTAATCATCGTGTACAAAATAATCCTTTAGTGATATTGATATTTGCCATCTGTTAATTTATGACTTGAAATAACATTTTTCCTTTTTATTTTAGGCTTTCGTCTCATTCATTCATTGATTTCAAATTTACAATCTCAATCAGGCCACCCGGAAAAATATCCTGACTTCATATTTGATATATGGGCTTACATTTTGCAACCCTTGCGGCAGCGTCTACCAGACCGGGCTCCAGTTCGTCCAGGATATCGTGATTGGGGAGGATGGTGATGAGATGGATGTCGATGACGGGTGGTCCGTGGTCGGTACTGAGGAATCTGAAGATCACATTCCCTCAGGTTGGTAGAAGGAAGAAGAAGAACGAATGAAAAATGAAAGATGTATATATCAGTAAAGGCGGATGCGTTTAATATGGATCACCAAATAAATAGAAAAAACAAAAGGAACAAAGGCGAGCAACGAACATACATACAAACAATAACATCAACAAATCAAATCATAACAAAACACAAAAACACGAACAAAAAACATAATTCTTATCAAGTAGGTTGAAAAATGATGAATATTGGTATACAAATAATCATATAGGCCTATATGATACTGATTGCTCTAGCAAATATGAAGATTTAAAATATTTATTTATACCATATCTTCAGAAGGTCATTAGTTTCAATTTTCTTTTCAATTAGGTTGCCCTAAGAGACAGTCAGATTCTACAGCCCAAGCGTCTCTCAGTTCATCTACGACATCATGAAGGAGGAGAAGAGGAGAAGGAGGATGAGGAGAAGAAGGAGGAGAAGGAGGAGAAGAAGGAGGAGGAGGAGGAGGAAAGAGAGGAGAATGAAGATGAGGAGAAGAAGGAGGAGGAGGAGATGGGTCCACGAGCATGGGGCAGATTATGGGAAACAGGAGATCTCTGGGCTGCCATCGACACCGGCATCGACAACATCAGCTCAAGCGCTTCTAAGTTCATCTACGAGATCATGAAGGAGGAAGGAGAGGAGAAGGAGGATAAGGAGAAGAAGGGGGAAGGGGAGGAGAAGGAGGATGAGGAGAAGAAGGAGGAGGAGGAGATGGAGAAGATGGGCGTCCACGAGCATGGAGCAGTCACTGGGAAAACAGGAGAGTCCTTGGCCGTCATCAACAACATCAGCTCAAGCGTCTCTCAGTCCAGTTACGACATCAAGAATGAGGAATGAGAGGAGAAGGAGGATGAGGATGAGGAGGAGGAGGAGGAGGAGGAGGAGGAGGAGGAGGAGATGGGTCCACGAGCATGGGGCAGTCACTGGGGAAACAGGAGATCTCTGGGCCGTCATCAACAACACCAGCTCAAGCGTTTCTCAGTTCATCAACGTCATCATGAAAGAGGAAGGAGAGGAGAAGGAGGATGAGGAGAAGGAGGAGGAGATGGGCGTCCACGAGCATGGGTCAGTCACTGGGGAAACAGGAGATCACTGGACCATTATCAACAACATCATCTCAACCGTCTCTCAGTTCGCCTTCGACATCATGAAGGAGGAAGGAGAGGAGAAGGAGGAGGAGGAGAAGAAGGTGGAGGAGTAGGAGGAGATGGAGGAGATGGGCGTCCACGAGCATGGGGCAGTCACTGGGGAAACAGGAGATATCTGGGCCGTCATCAACAACATCAGCTCAAGCGTCTCTCAGTTCATCTACGACATCATGAGGTAGGAAGGAGAGGAAGAAGGAGGATGAGGAGAAGAAGGAGGAGATGGAGGAGATGGGCGTCCACGAGCATGGGGGCGGTCACTGGGAAAACAGGAGATATCTGGGCCGTCATCAACAACATCAGCGCAAGCGTCTCTCAGTTCATTAACGACATCATGAAGGACGAAGGAAAGGAGAAGGAGGGTGAAAAGGAGGAGGAGGAGGAGGAGGAGGAGGAGGAGGAGGAGATGGGAGTCCACGAGCATGGGGCGGTCACTGGGAAAACAGGAGATATCTGGGCCGTCATCAACAACATCAGCGCTAGCGTCTCTCAGTTCGCCTTCGACATCATTAAGGAGGAAGGAGAGGAGATGGAGGAGGAGGAGGAGAAGAAGGAGGAGGAGGAGATGGAGGAGATTGGCGTCCAGGAGCATGGGGCAGTCACTGGGGAAACAAGAGATCTCTGGGCCGTCATCAACAACATCAGCTCAAGCGTCTCTCACTACGTACTCATGAAGGAGGAAGGAGAGGAGAAGGAGGAGGAGGAGGAGGAGGAGAAGAAGGAGAGATGATATTGATCATAGTGATATACCAAAGCAGAAGACAACTTGCCAACAATATGATGAGCCCGAACTGTCATGTATGAAACTTAGCCGATGAATATAGCAGTGGGGGGGGGGGGGGGTAGGGGGAGGGGGGGGGGGAAGTAAAGAAATACAATCGTGAACAAAACAGAACCCGCACCATGCAGTTAAAAAGTAAAGTCCGAACAAGACAGTCTTGTGCCAAGTTATGTGAATGAAATATTTTGAAGAGGAAAAGCAAAAGCAATAAATTCTGAAATTCTCTGAAACATTATGTTTGTTTGATTTTTTCTTTGATAGTCGCTGCAGGAGTGAAAATAGCGTTTTACTTTTAGTGTAAAGTCAATTATTTTGATACGACATCCGACTGATGAAGGCTTGTTCCTCAAAATAATTTGTTAACAAAGAGAGTGAGATAGATAAATAGACATACAGATAGACACATAGATTGATTAATAAGGTAGATAAATAAATAAATAGAAACAAGAAAGAGAGATAGATAGGTGATAGGGGGAGAGAGAGAGAAAAAGAGAGAGAGAGAGAGAGAGAGCGCGAAAGAGGTGGAGCCATTTTATTTATAATGACTTAGAAGGCTTGGGGCTGGTTGGGGGGGGGGGGGCTTTAGGAGAAAAACGTCCGGACGCCACATAAATATTTATTATTTATTCATTTATAACAATTCTGTTATACAGGTTGGGGTCTGTCTGTACAATTAAAACATAACAACATTATGGTAATTGAACCACCAACAACAACAGCAACAGACGCATAGATATATACCTGTTAAACATACAGCGTTAACAAGATAAAGAATAATTAAAAATGGTACCAGATAATTGAGATAGAGAGAGAGAGAGAAAGAGAAGTCAAAATAATGATAGAGCCACTTAATTCGATCTAAGACAAGTTTCACAAAGCCTTTTTTCAATGACAAGTGACAAAAACCGGTGACAAATCTGCGGATAACCACATAGAAACAATGATTTCACTAGCTTACTTATACTTGATGACCAGTTGTGTGTGAAATGGGGCCCTAGCTGGGCCCCATTTGTTATTTCGCATTTAATTAATTTACCAAGCGGTGCCATGGCTTCCCTCGGGCAGTGCCCTTCCGTATGGCTGAGCCAAGCTGCATCGCTGACTTGAGTTTAGAGCATCAAAGTGTTTATTTTCCAAAGTTAAAAAAGTGTACAATTTGGGAATAAAGATATTAATACACATTTTTTGATGGAGAAGTCAAAATAATGATAGAGCCATGCACTTAATTCGACCTGAGACAAGTTTCACAAAGCCTTTTTTCAATGACAAGTGACAAAAATCGGTGACAAATCTGCGGAGAACCACAAGTCATGGAAACAATGATTTCACTAGCTTACTTATAATTGACGACCAGTTTTGTGTGAAATCATGGGGCCCTAGCTTGGCCCCATTTGTTATTTCACATTTAATTAATTTACCAAGCGGTGTCATATGGCTTCCCTCGGGCAGTGCCCTTCATTATGGCTGAGCCAAGCTGCATCGCTGACTTGAGTTTAGAGCATCAAAGTGTTTATTTTCCAAAGTAAAAAAAACTGTACAATTTGTGAATAAAGATATTAATACATATTTTTCGATGGAGAAGGTACGCCCCCCCCCCCCCGCCCCCTATACGGCAGTGCCCATGTTCCATGCATTTGCAAACTTACGCACACGCAGATACGTACGTACGCGTGTGCGTCGAGAACAGAAGCAGCGCGGGAAATACGGAGAAAACAAGAGCTTGCTGTTACTACTACGTGTAAACCAAATGCAGGGAGATATACCAGCATATGAGCAACAACTCGCCCCTGTCCATCGGCCTGGGTATCCTACATTAGGCCGCTGTAAGGCTAGAGTTGATTCTGCGAAATAGCACCTTGATAAAAAATAATCATGGATCCTGCTCTTGAAGCAGAATCCCAGGATGACTTTGAAGATCTTTTTGCCGATGAACTAGATGCAATGCGAGACATCGAAGAAGGTATTGACTCGATCTTTCTTATTCTCTTGCCATCAATCATTGTAATGGTCCACCTGCACACCCCAATCAGGCCGAGTAGAGTAAAGGAGCCCGTAATCGGCCAGCTCCCGTTTTCGGCCGATTGGTTGGATACAAGGTAAAATCACTATAAAATACATCGCATAATAGCATAACGTA
This sequence comes from Strongylocentrotus purpuratus, assembly GCF_000002235.5. Lineage (NCBI taxonomy): Eukaryota > Metazoa > Echinodermata > Echinoidea > Camarodonta > Strongylocentrotidae > Strongylocentrotus > Strongylocentrotus purpuratus. Next base: position 14,717,314 of record NW_022145599.1, on the reverse strand, counting down.
AATAATCATATCTGATTGATACACGTCTGTAAAAACCCAATACACACACATAACACATATCCCACACATACCATACCATGCCAGTGTCACTGAAGAACCACATTTGCAATGGAAAATATATCCTAAAATATCACATTTTAGCGATGTAATCGCCGGTCCCGCTACCCAAATCTGAAAAATCGAGTATCTTACGCGTGTCTGTAAGAAATATGGGTACCATAAAATGAGCTTTATTTCAAGTATTTTTCAGATTTAAAGCCCGATTTTGTGCTAGTCGCAAGCTCAAAAGTATGTCATCGCATGTATTAAATCAATGCAGCCGCACACCGCGACGCACACACGATATCTCTATCTAATTCAGATTCCAACTTCCGATCACCGCTGTGCCCGTCTTCGGCCAGGCGAGCACCAGGGAGCTCCGGCGTGGGATACCTGCTCCGCCCGCTTGTGCTGTACATCAGCGCGGAAACGCACGGCGCGCGCGAGCGCTTCCTATTGACTTTGTACATGCGGCCGTAAACTGAAACGCTCGGCCGATAACGGGCTCCAAAACAGTGAAAATTGAAATGGATATTGTCATGGCAATTCGTGATTTTTTTCTGGGATTCTTTTTTTGTGTAAATAATAATAATATTTGCTTCATGATTTGAACAAGAAATGATAATAAATAGGAAGTAAAGAGTCCTAAAAATAGGATTTTGTCTTAAGTGGTCGAAAACGGGCTACTTTACTCTATACGGCATCTGCAAGAATCTTCAGTATTGAAGGAGGCAGATTATCTTGAAGAAGAAGAAGACTCTAGGTCTAGATCTAGATCTAGATCTACATGATCTAGGTCTAGATCATTCATAATTTCATTGTTCATGAATCATGTTGTTTCAACTTTCATTTTTCATGTTTGTTTGTTGGCTGAAAACTGAAAGCAAGAATAAAATAGGTCTAGACGGACTCACGGAGTCTAACGAGTAACATCAAGTTGAAATTGAAAAGGTGCAATGCCAATAACGTTTCCATGGCCATGTCACTCAGCAGCTCAGTGTTGATTAATTGGGGCCCGTTCTTCTAGACCTAAGTTAGATCTAACTGTTAGATCTAGTTCTAGAGGTCTAAGTTACTCACTCTAAGTCTAACTTCTTGACTATCCCATTGAAACGTGTGTTATAGAATTAACACACGTTTCAATGGGATAGTCAAGATGTTACGGTTTCTAGGAACGGGCCCCTGGGGGCTGACGTCAGAAGTCTAAGTTCGTGGAAATCTCATTGAAACATAGACTAGACTCTATGTTAACACGCTTTTCAATGGGATGTGCACGAACTTAGTTAAGTTGGACTTAGACCTATCAGTATCACCTAGATCCCCAGTTCTAGTTAAGTTATAACTATCAGGTTTGACAGAAATAACCGTCTGATATGGGTCATTTGAAACCGACATTTGTTGACATTCCCCATGCACAGACGGTAACTGAGATGAATCGCACCGTGCAGGTAATCTAGTAGAGCCGGAGCGTAACCACTTTACGATAATAGTGATAAGTTTAGTGTACTGAGGTGCACAGAGTTTGCTAAATTTAGGGAACTCCCTGCAGGCCTTTTAACACTAATAATAGCTATTGTTGTAAAGAAAGAATTAGATGCACTATCCCTTGCCCAAAGCTACTACTAGTCTAGTCCAACTCATTTTGATCTAGAGTTCTAGACCTTTTGACTCTGTGTTGTGTGTGAACTTCCAAAATAAAAACCCCATGTTGATCTTCATTTTTTCCCTTCCTGGCATTTCTCATTTTAATACGTACAGACTTCAATCCAGAGGAGCAATGGTCTTCTCGTCCCAAACCAGTTTCCCAGAAGCCGAGCCAGCTCCAGAAGAAAGATGTCACGCTTTCACAGCCTAAGTCTAAGAGTCTCAATGATGCATCCAGCAGACTTAAGCCGGTCAAAGCTACAGGACGGACGACACAGCAAGGCAGAGGAGACAAGGGCCAGACTGATCGAGCAGCCAGGAAGCGGGACATGGATGAAATGTTTGGTGTCATGTCCGACGATGAAAGCGATAATGAACTGGTGATTGATGCACCATCCCCTGCCAAAAAAGGTAAAAATGTGCTTTGAAGAAGAAAAAAAGTGATTTAGATTTACTCATAACATTTGTCAAACTTTCAAAGCTGCTAAACAAATCATGATTTGTTCAGCAGTAGTAAATGAAAAATAGGGTTGTTAAACAAGTGCTACTTTGTGTTTGCAGACATTGTTTATTATGTAACAAGAATGCACATTGGCATTGCTGTTTGGGAAAAGAAGTTAATGGTACTCTACCCTTATCTGCTAAAATGGATTCTGATATAAGAGAGACCTGCCACAGAACTCTGGTAAGAAAATGTTTCCCATGATTAAGGGGTTTGACTTGAAATTACTGTTATTATGCATGCTGGTACAAGTTTGCATTTGTGTTGTCATTAGATTGGCCAATGTCATGTTGTTGAGCAAATTAATTTGACTTTTATTTTGATGTAAAACCTTGTGCATCTGTTCAGATCAAAAAGCACATGAGGTTGATTCTTCTGAGAGACTGATTGGGGAGGGGATAGTATCAACACCCCCCCCCCACAATAAAAATAAAAAACTTTCGGAATTCAACCCTGAAAGTTTTTGGATTTGCTAACAAACTATTTCAGCAGTATCATTTTAATAAAAATGGCAATATTCTTGTGATTTTTACACTTCTTAATGACTGTTTGTTTTTCTTCAACCATCAGATCCCAATCCTAAGAGAACAAGAAGAACTCTCCTGGATCGTTTCCTTGACAACGTCTCGGAGAGACTTGGCGAGACGAAGCCTCGCGAGGATGAGATCACCCCACCCCCTACACCAAACAAGGATGAACTGGGTCAGTTTGGTGGTCCCAATCACCCCCTTACCCCATCCTCCATTGGGTCATTGGGAGATAATGGAAGAGCAGGTCAAAGGTCAAATGTCAAGAGGTCGCTGAGAGTCTTTACTCGCCAGCCGGAAGGGGAATCAATGAAAGTGACAGGATCTGACGGGAGCAGGGTGTTCCTGAAGATGAAGGAGGAGTACGATCCCACTCAAGTCACAAAGGTCAAGATTCATTTGTCAACGATTCTATATTTCTCTCAATAAAAAGAAGTCAAAATTTGAAAGAAGTAGTAGCGGTGGTACTGGTTATTTTACCCGACTGCCAAGAAAGCATCAATGCTTGTTAGTAAGCAACCAGAGGACCAACGGCTTTAGGTCCTCTCCGAAAGACCTGGTAATGAGGATTAATGCCTTACCAAAGGGCATTGGGCATAGCCTTGGTTTCGAACCCGGGTCGCCGGATTACGAGACCACTGGTCTACCGACTGAGCTACTGACTGAGATATCGTATATTGTGCAATAAGTTTACTATCTACTCTGCTGTTTAACATATAGGATAATGAGAATATTCAATTTGATTATGTTTACTCTGTAACAAAACTATGCAATAGCATGCACCAATTTTGTGTGTCATGATTACATGCAATTGCTAAAAATATGAAAATGCAGCCACTCTATGCTCAGTTTGTATGGCAACATATTATGAGAATGTTTCAGAATTAACTAGAAGGCTATACCACTGAAAAAAACACATTTTGAACTCTCATTGATTTCAATATAACATGATTGGATTTGATCAAGTTTCAAAACTTAAGTTGGGGCCCAAGTAAGGGCTCGACTTTGTTGTCTTTTTTAACTCATCCAACTCCTCATTGATAACAGGAGAATAACTAGTTTGTGTTAAATGTGCTGCTTGATTTAATGATTTAATGAAGGTGTTTTTTTGTGTGTGGTCTATTTGCATTTCTTTGTAGTGTGTTGGTACTGTTTTTAATAAAATTTTTGTGTGTCTTTCCTTTGCATTCGTAAAACAGAAATTTGCTTCCAAATTTGGGTCAAGAAACACCAAAGGTCTCTTGACGATGTCCTACGACAACCTTGTCAGGCAGATTGAAGATGAGGTAAGTACCCAACTCCCCCCCCCCCCCTTAGTATTATTTAGGATACGCGTATGCATGTTCCATCCCTTTGAAAGCACCCCCCCCCCCCACTATTCAGTGTGTAAAGTCAATACGGATGATTTTTGTGTGTTACGAGTCAGACTTTGCGTGAAAAGTACCCCTTTACCAGAGATTTGGGGAACATAAATGCAGTCCCACCATTCCTTGAGTGGGGGGGGGGGGGGGGGGGTTAAGTAGATGTATAATGAATTAATGAATGAAGAAGAGAAGAGGGAAGCTGAGAAAGATTTGCTTTCTGGTACTGGGAAAAAAGATTTTACAGACAGGGTTGACAGGGCATTGCAATGAATCATGAGGCATGTAAAGGAGACTTCAGTGAAGAGCCCAAGAGGAGAATCTCTAATTTAGCCATGGCCTTGAATACTTTCTTATTGTGAAATAGGAATTCAGATAAATAGTATTGAATTTGACAGTGGCATCACCATGGTCATCATTGATACACAGGATTGATAGGTGCTCATAGTCCTGTAATAATTCTGGTATTGGTACTGAAAGAAAATATGATACAAAGTTCTGATGGTACAGTGACAGCTTAAGTGACCACCTGTCCACAAAGACCACACTTTTTGTTTACCTTGAAAATGATTTCTCATTGAAAGATGTACTAAAGGATCACCTGCATACAGTACATTGTATATTAAGGACCACTTTTCTTGTCTCCCTTGGGTGGTCTTTGTAGACAGGTTTTGCTGTACAAGCAATAATCATCAGTGGTGGGTAAAATGCTTGCATACCAGAAATCTTTCTGTTTCTTGAAGACTTACAGAGAAAGGGCTGCTACCACAGTCTGTGAGAGATTAAACAATTCTCGCTACCCTAAATAGGTACGAAAATCTCGAAATTCGCGAGACGAGGTAATTTTCACTCTCTCGGGTCGTCACTACAACTTCCGGTATAGAGTCCCATCCCAAGTCACGGCCTTCATCCACCCCCATTTTTCAGGGTTCTTACGCTTGGAATCATGAGCCCAGCACTGTGCAGCCTCACAAAAAAAAAACATCGTCACTGATGTCAAAAGACGCAAAAAACAACGAATGAAATGTTCAAATAAACGTTGAAATATTTGCGAAAAAAAACAAGACCGAGCAGACGACATATTCGGTGCATACACGTTGTGTGGCGACGGCGTTTTACGTTTGCGCTATCGCGCCGCCTGCACAGGAAGCTGTAATGTCGAAAAGCTATCCCATAATGCAATGCGCGTTTTCAGGATTTTCCCCGGATCTCGGCAGAATCGCTATTTGGGGTAGCGAGAATTGTGTTTTTTAAGAGTACTGCTGACAGAGTAATGCTAAATTTATCATATCTGCTTTTTCTTACAGGATAGAAGAAAGGTGATTGAAGAGTCATCTCGAGTGTCTGAAAAATTAAGAAGGTGAGTGCAAACAGTAATTTTAGAGCATCTTATCAATGAAGAATCCCGCAAAATCTCATACGAATGTCTCATTGGTATTGGAAAGATTGCTAATTGATTATTAATTCACCCAAAATGCAGGGCAACCAAGTATGAGGAAGTGTGATGCTCATGATATTTGCAGAGATGCAAATGTGAATCGTTTTGATTTTGCATGGTAACCACATTCGAGATTTGATATTTAACAAATTTGTCATCAAGATGAATGATGTCGTACAATCAGATAATGTTTTAGTATAGGGTTGTGAACGGACGTAGACGGATTCAGGCTCTCCTACCTTTGATGGATGAGGTTCTCCTTCCTCTTTCATTGCTATTATTTTGTTCACATTGTTCGAATTTGCAGAGAGCTTGCCAAAGAGTATGAAGACGAGGATCTCGACGGTGACCTCATTGAAGGAAAACCAGAAGAGGATGATGGGAAGGGGAACAGAGGATTGTGGGTAGACAAATACGCACCAAAGGACTACGTAGACCTACTGAGCGATGATGTAAGATATTTGTAGTTACTCTTCAGAGATTTTCTGTATTTTCACCATGACTGACTGAATTAAGCTTTTTAAAAATGCAGACATTATTTTGAATTTCCTACACCAATACAATGATTTTATAACGAAAAAAGTGGCTATTCTTAAATGACTTCCAAATTACAATTGCACATCTACAGAGCATAGGAAGATCAATGGACTGTATTTCTCCTAGATGACAGATATTTTTATGTTAGCAAAAAATTTGGATATACCAAGAGTCCCTTGTGATAAACAAATGCACTTTGTAAATTTTGAATAGATAAGTGTAGAAAAAAATATGAACTTCTTTCTGTTTAATAGGAAAACAGTAGTAAATTCAGTATATTTTGTTAAAAATGTGAAGATGAAAAAAATGTCTCTCCAAATTTCTATTCTTCTCACAACATCCAATTTATTGCACATCTACAAAACATATAAGGTAGTAAGGTCAGTGGAACGTTTATTTCATTTAGAAGAAAAGTTGGAAATGGATATACCATCCAATAAACCGTCTGATATACAGTCCATTGTTATAAACAAAATTACCTTGATTTTCTTTCTGTTTCATAGTAAAGAAGTAGTTAGGTAGTACAGTATACTTTGTTATGAATGTGAAGAAGAACTGAAGAAGAAGAAGAAAAAACACAGTGTGACCAAATTAAGTGGGAGAGAGTTTTTTAAAGATAAAGTTGAGTTCTGGTCATGCAATTGCATTGTGAAAGAAACGGTGTGGAATCGATCAGAAAAGGTTGATCAACTATTTGTGTGTACTGCAAGGTTCTGGAATCATCAAAATGATAACAAATTTGGCCCTGTCTTGATAAAGTTACAAGCACTGTACACAGAAAGAAGTATATGGGATTACACAAACATGTAGCTTAAAAATGTGTTCTGATTTTTACGATGTTACGTGCCATATTTAGAATATTACGGCATTTGAAGAGCCATGCTTTTCGGGGAATATTTTTTATATGATGTTCTTCCACACTTGCAGAATACAATGATAACGCTCATAAATTATTGTTCCCCTCTTTCCAGAACCTTCTATTTAAATGCTGATTTGTCTTTGTTGTTGTTGGTATGTATTCACCATGATAAACCTTCTTCTATTCTGGTAGGGTGTGAATCGCAACCTGCTGTTCTGGTTAAAGCTATGGGACCATGTGGTGTTCGGAAAGGAGGTGAAACAGAACAAGACGAAGAACAAGCAAGAAAAGTGGAAAGGAGGAGGAGGAGGAGCTGGAGCAGGAGGGGGAGCAGGACAACAACCAAATAATAATTTCAAGTTCAAGTCCAAATTTGAGCGTGAGCTAGAGGACTTAGTAAGTCGCATATACATATATTTCCTAGCCCCCATTTCACAAAACTTGTCATCAGTGACAAATGACAGTTTTTGTTTATAAACTAGTGAAATCCTTGCTTCTGATTGGTTATCACCTGATTTTTGACATTTGTCATTGAAAAAAAAGGCTTTGTGAAACGGGTCCCTGCTCTTTGCGTTTGTTTATAATACTGGAGATTTTCATAGTGAAGTCTGAGCAATGTTATGAGTGGATTGTTTATAAGGAAAATGAAGGGACGGCAAAGACAAATTGACCATTTTTTAATATTGTTATGTGATATAGAGAAAGAGAAGAATGGATGGATTATAGTGAAACCTTGATTCACTGCTTCCTGGCACCTTAGTTGAAGTGAACGAGAGAGGGCAGGAGTCACTAAATCTTAACTATTTATGGTTTGTTCACACATGAAGTGAACGACCGCAGTTGTTTAATTTTTAGTGCGTAAGTGAATGGCAAGTGCGATGAAAAACAACAGCTGCATGCAACAAAGGTCCAGTGTGTACGTGCTTATCTGTGTGTTATAAGTACAGAAATGTTGAGCACATTATGCGTATGATACATCATTAGAAAAAAGACACATTATATGTGAATATGCCTTTAGAGCCTAAGTATTCAAGGAGGCACATATGAAATGAAGTTGATTGATACATTATAATCTTCCTTCTTGAGTTACCAGATGTAAGCCAAAGATGCTAATTTTGTATGGTTTTGAACCTCTTGTCTTTATCAGGAACTGGATGATCAGAACCGGCCCAAGATGAAGGTTGCCCTGCTCTGCGGGCCACCGGGACTGGGCAAGACAACACTAGCCCATATCATTGCGAGGCACGCTGGCTACAATGTCATTGAAATGAATGCCAGGTATGTATGTATGTATGTATAGATCTAAACTTGGTGGGGGGTGGGAGGCAAGGGGATGAGATTTCCCCCAAGTCTGAAATGTGTTATACATGTAGGTACAGTGAAACCTGCTTTTAATAATGACCTCTTGTTTTGAAGACCACCTGTCTTCTAAGACTTCATTTCTATTCCCCTTCAAGTGATCTTGACAGGTTTCACTGTATTTAGAAATTCACCCGCTGGATTTTATCAATCATCTTGATATTCTTTCTGTCTTGTGTTGTTATAATATTTTGTCTAATAGTATTCAAATTGTTCTGTTGATTTGTATGGTTTATATAAAAAAAAAAGATACTTGGTTATTCAGGTTAATAGCAGAAAATTAACAGAATTAAATACAAATACAAAGCTGAAGTCATGCAAGGTAAGATAGAAGAAAAAAAGTGTCTCAAGCAAAATAAACGAGAGTAGGCCTATGCTATCAGGCATGGCTTTCCACATTCGTCTCTCCATCTCTTTCTAAGCAATGAAATATATAAAAAATGATTTGCAAGCAGCTCTCTCGATTTCACTGATTACTTGACCAATACAACACCAACTCTAAATCACACTTCTTAATTGCTTGATTTTTCAGTGATGACCGTAGCCTAGAAGTCTTCAAGAATCGTCTACAGTCGTCCATCCAGATGACCTCTGTCTTGACCCCTGACCAGCGGCCAAACTGTTTGGTCATTGACGAGATCGACGGTTCACCTCAGGTAGACAGGAAATCTTGCTTTTATCTTTAAACAAAATTGTGATTATATTGTGATAATTTTGTAAATTTGTTGGAAATAGGTGGTATGAATGTGCCAATTAACTTGTAGTAGAATTGGTTTTTAGATGGTTTTGGTTAGAAATGATTTGATATAGAAAAATGTATTTCTATCAGAACTGTCTCTTCCTTCATACCCTTGTTGAAGACGCCCTTTTGAAGACGGAGACAGACTTGTGTTAGTTGTTGACATTCAAAATTCAAATGTATCTTTAAAATTCTCATCACAAGGCACCTGGGGAAGAAGCTTATAATAACAATTTGAATGCAATTTGAATTTGTCTATTGTGATGATGTGTTGATCTATATTTACCACTCTTTACCCAGTGTGTGGTAAATGGGTACCTGGTAGGAACTTACTCTTTGAATGATTGTAGTTCCTTGGGCAGCAGTGTAATAATAAGCCAGTGTAATAATACTACTTTGTAGATGCCTTTAGCATGATAGCATCCCTTCGGATGTGCACAATATAAATGTAGTTAATATTATTATTAATCAATTTATATGAATTGTAAGTGCTTTTTATGATTAATTCTGTGATTTCAGGCTGCCATCAATTGTCTCCTGACTGTCATCAAAGGAGGGGGTGATTCTAACCAAGCCGGTGGGGGAGGAGGGGGCAAGAAACGCAAGAAGGATCAGGGGCCACTCAAGCGCCCCATCATCTGTATCTGTAATGATGTGTGAGTAGTCAGGCATCCTAGCATGCCTTCTTCTTTTTTTCAAGAATGTTAAAATCAAGGATATTTGTGCTAAAATATTTTACATAGTGACTGAGGTCTTATGGAAGGAGCGTTTGAAGATAGAAGATTCAAGCCTTTTCTTCAAGGCGCTCGTTCCTATTATATGCTGGCAAAATACTGTTTAATCACAGGTATTTACACTAGTGTCTACCTATTTCCAGGGGCATACAGATAAATGCTCAATTATAAAGCAAAAAAGGCAATCTATGTAATTAGGCTTGTAGACTGAAATCGGTAATTAATTGTATAGTGGTTATATTCCCCGGCGCCCCCACTCAGTGTTATTTAGGGTACGCATATGCGTGTTCCAACCGACCCCCCCCCCCCCCCTTTTCAGCAAAAGTCCGGTGTGTAAAGTCAATACGGCTCGACCTTTTTCTTTTGTATACGAGATTTTTTCAGCACCCCCCTTTTCAGCAAAAGTCTGGTGTGTAAAGTCAATACGGGTCGACCTTTTTCTTTTGTTACGAAAAGGACATTTTGGCAACACGCATGGGGTCCGTCCGTTCTCGGAGTGGGGGGGGGGGGCCGGTTATATTCATACCAATTGTATTAATATTGAATATGTCCTGCAAATGTGTTGTTTTGTATGTTTAGCAAACACTTATTGTAAGATAGGTAATGGTTTCAATATTTAAAACAATCAAATTCATAGGAATCAATAACTTTGTAACCTAGATCACAGTTTGTAAACTTTTTCCTTCTCTTTAAAATGTGTGCATTCATGAATGATGACACGGTAATATATCTGTTAATCACTTAGACATCTTTGATGTATTGAGCGCCTTATAAAACCGGAATATTATTATTATTATTAATAATTTATATTTCATTTTTCTTCCAATTACATTCTTTGATATGCCCTTGTTATCACCAAGTTATTATGATTAGCGCCCAAATCTGTATTTTTGTTGCAGGTATGTTCCGGCCTTGAAGCAGCTGAGACAGCTAGCCTACGTCACACACTTCCCTCCCACTGCTGCAGCAAGATTAGCCCAGAGGATGTATGCGGTATGTGTCAATAACTATTCTTAAGACAAAATCCTGGAGTTAGCTCATGCTGTAATCATTATTATAAACCTTTAGGTCAGTCAGGAATCCCATGACTTTTACAAGCAAGATAATTATGATTGGAAATCGAAATTTCAAAAAACGTTTCTTATAACACTACACTACAGTCAATTTGGGAAGTGAGTATGGTAAAACCGGTCACTCCAGATTTTTTACTTTTTCGAGGCACTTTTGTAGCGCAATTTTTTTTGAGGCCTTCAATATTACACCATATCACATCAAATCGATGCCTTTAAACTGAAAGTTTAAGAAAAAAAAATGTATTTCATCTTTTGAAATTTAAGAACCATTATCTCTAGTTGCTATCTCGAATGTATGAAAGTAGAGTTTGGTTTTGTAAACAGCACGTAATAGAAGATATCAATCTACATTTGCCACACTCGACCCAGATGAGGTAAATGGGCACCTGGTAGGATTATTTCTTGAAATGCACTGTGCGCTCATAATGGGTGCTGGAACTAAAGCTAGGTTAATAATTTCCAAAGCTCTCAGGAAGCGCATAGAGACGTTATAATGTGATATGCACTTTAGTAGTATTGTTGATATTTCATAGTGTGTTTCTCATATCAGAGGGGATTTTGCAGTAGGAATGTCTGAAATAAGAGCGTGTTTATGACCAGAAATGCTGTCTGTAATTTAGAAAGTATACTTATCTAAGTGTCATTTGTAATTTAGTCTTTCCCTATTATGAGCAATAACATGCTCTCTGTAATTTCAAAAGTATACTTATCTGAATGTCTATTGTAATATTTTATTAGTCTTTCATAAAATTATGAGCAACAACTATTGTTTTCTTTCTTATCACAGATATCAAAACGCAACCAACTCCAGACGGACCTTACCTCTCTAATGGCTCTATGTGTGAAAGCTGATAATGATATTAGATCATGTCTCAATACCTTACAGGTATGAACTTTCACTTTATTCATTCTCATGATTTAACAGTTTTGCACTATCACCCATCCTTTCATAATAGCAAAAAGAAAGACAAACAAATCTACTTTTCCTAAATAAAATCATATTCCTTATTGTTAATGGAAAGGCTTCCTTTTAGTTTGCAAAAAATGAATTAATTTTATAATTCATTAAAAATTTAAAGATTTTTAAAGGGATAAATAAATCCCATAGTGGGAGCAGCAACATTGCAAATAAATTTCAGTCTCATTATAGCTTAGGCCTAAAAAAAAAAGATGTTGTATTGCCCTTTGAGACCGACCCAAAAATCTTGAAATCTATGGTCGGCTTAAATTTTTTTTTATAAATACTGTTTTTTAGAGAAAAACAATATTTAAGCATTCAAAACTGAAAAATATCAGTCCAAAGAGGGAGAAAAAAAAAGATTTCCAACCAACCGACCCATGTTTTGGCACCTAAATGGCAATACAACATCTTCTTTTTTTTAGACCTTATGGAAAAGGGCTTTGTTCAGACAACTATATATTTTTTGCTTGAGATTGTAACTTGGATGTGTAGTCAACAAGAAATAGGTTTTAAGTTTGCTGATACAGTGAAACCTGTCTATAAAGACCACCCAAGGGAGACAAGAAAAGTGGTCTTTATAGGCAGGCAGTCTTTATGTACAGGTTCCTTTAGTACATGTTTCAATGAGAAACCATTTTCAAGGGAAACCAAAAATGTGGCCTTTGTAGACAGGTGGTCTTTCTATACAGGTGGTTGCTGTATCAGGTTTGACTGTATCTTGGAAGCCTCCTAAGGATGCATGCATAGTTTCTCAGTAATTTATTTATTTATTTATTTATATTTAAGTGTTATGTATGTATGCCTACCAAAACGCCCCTACTACCTGGTGCAACCGTCTCTATATTGTCCCTCCCAATCACTTTGCTCCCCCTCCCCTCCTTGGCACCAACCCCCTAGAGCAATTATGCCCATGTAAGTGGTAGTTATCTGACAGTTATTCTAGGCTACATTGTCTAGGGGATATCCCAGTACTACAACTATCCATGTACAGTGAAACCTGTCTGTAAAGACCACCCAAGGGAGACAAGAAAAGTGGTCTTTATAGGCAGGTAGTCTTTATGTACAGGTTCCTGTAGTATATGTTTCAATGAGAAACCATTTTCAAGGGAAACCAAAAATGTGGTCTTTCTATACAGGTGGTCGCTAAAGCAGGTTTGGCTGTAAGATTCACTATGTTTAGATTTGATCATTTTAAAGGTAAAGACCAGTATTGGAAACGCCCCAATTTCAAAAAATGAAATGGAAGCTCTCATTACCAATCATGTGAAAGAATGTGTTTTGACTAATACATGATATAAAAAATTTGCCGGGAAACTGCCTACTAATTCATATATTTGGTAAATTTGTTTCTCTTATGGTCTGTGAGTCATATAGGGTAGTCCCATATACATCTTTCTGTGTATAGTGCTTGTAACTTTACGAAGAATGGGCCAAATTTCTTGTCATTTTGATGATTCCAGAACCTTGCAGATGCTAGATGCTAGATGATTAACCTTTTCTGATCGATTCCACAACGTTTCTTTCACAATGCAATCGCATGACCATAACTGGTCTTTACTTTTAAGGTATAGCTTCTTATTGTCAGTATTTTGCTTTTCATTGCCTAGTTTCTGCAGCAGCAGGGCAAGCCAGTGACGCTGGGGCTAGTCCATTCCCTGAACATCGGTCAGAAGGACCAGCACAAGAGTCTCTACACAGTCTGGCAACAACTCTTCCAGTTACCAAAGGCAAAGAAGTAAGTCGTATCTCTCTCTATAAATCATGTCAGGGCCATTTGCCAATACTAAAAAAGTGAGTCCAGGGGGGGTGTTTCATAAAGCTGTTCGTAAAGTTACACATGACTTTACGAATGACTTGTATATGAAGTGCCGGATAGCATGCCCAAAGTTTTTTCTGATATTTTCAATAACCTCAATTGAATTATGGCAAAAAATATACTTTGCATTGAAAATGTTTGTTATCATAAGAATGTTAATCTACATCTGCACAGTTCAACTTTAGTTGATGTATTTTATAATGATTGAGCATCCCATTTGGCTTTTCATATACAAGTCGTTCGTAAAGTCATTCGTAACTTTACGAACAGCTTTATGAAACACCCCCCTAGTCTCTATATTAAAGTTTATATGCAAACAGCTGGGGGGTGTTTCATAAAGCTGTTCGTAAGTTACGCACGACTTTACGCACGACTGGAACATGTTCTTGGGTGCTAATCAGATTCTCAATCATTTACATGTAGCACAAGAACATATCACCAGTCGTGCGTAAAGTCGTGCGTAACTTACGAACAGCTTTATGAAACACCCCCAGGACAATTAAGTTATCCAAATCAATGTGTCTAGTCTCTTTCTCTTTTTTAGAAATGATCATGTTAGGGTATAATCTTTTTTCCCATTTCTAAGAATTGTCTATAGTCTCTCTCTTCATTGCCATGTAATGGCTAGTTGTCCACACCAAAAAAATGGGCCCAGTCTCTGCCCCAAGTGTATGTATGATATGGGAACCTGTTGCATTTTGATTGGCAAGTCATACTGCACTTTCTTGAAATAAATCACTAGGACAATTCTATGTTATATTTAAATAGCCTGTGTTCAATGTCTTAGAAAAAATATGAAAATTGAACAAAAATATTGCCAAGTTATACTACAATCAACAATTTTTTTTCTTTCTTACACTTATGTACCAACTTCAACTAATATATGAACACCATTGTAGTTCATTATTCAAACTTTGGATATTTTGACTATTTAAATGTTACAGAAGCCCGTAGAGATGTGTGATGTACCAAAAAATGATGTATTGGATGGGTTAAAGGGACTGTATCATGGGAAATACTGGTTGACGCCATCTACGTCTTCTTTTGGACAACTGCACGTAAACGAATGGACTTGATTAACTGCACACTGAGGTAGAGGTCAGTGATTAACTGGATCAGCGCGCGAAACAGACTGAAGTTCTCCTCATGCTTCGGTTTCGTGTATGTTGCACGTACATGAGTACTGCGGTTGCGTCGTTCGTAGTCGTATTATACCCGATTGCCCTGAGGGCCACAGTAAAGACACATAGTCTCGTCATGCTACAGCCCCTTTAAATGACTAGATTCTCTTTCTCCACAGGAAAACGTACACCAACCCCCATGACCTCAAGCAGGGTCAGAGGTTAGGGGTCGTCTCTGAATCGATGCAGGGACTGGACAGTGACATGACGTCTCTGACGGCTCGCTTCCATCACATGCTGCATGTCATACAGTCCTGCGGGGAGCATGAGAAACTCATGAATGGTAAGTGATAATGAAAGACAGGGGGCCTGTTTCACAAAGCCTGTTTTCAATGACAAATTACAAAAATCAGTGACAAATCTGCTGATAACCAATCAGAAGCAAGGATTTCAGTAGCTTATAACAAAAACTGTCATTTGTCACTGATGACAAGTTTTGTGAAATGGCACATCAAGTATACTGTATATTGTAAAAAGGGGGGGGGGGGGGGTAACAATGCTGAAAACTATCTGGACAAGAAAAATGTTATCACATTTTTAGTAATAAAGTAATAGACATGGAATATGTGGAAGAGGAAAAGAGAAGAGAGAAATTCAAAAAGTAGAGGATCAAAGCAATATGGAGAAAATGGAACATGACAAAAATAGAAAAAAAAACAGCATTCGTTGAGAATGTAGGTTTAAACTATGCTAAGTGTAGGAGTAAATTACCTTTCTCTTTTATTTTGTTGTTCGAAGGAAGAAGGAATTGATTATTTGTGAATGTTTTTTTTCACAGGTGTGTTTGAGAACTACCTGGAAGTCAAATTCAAGGATCCTCACATGGATGCAGTAAGTTGAATACATTTTTAGAACTTCAAGAATCCTCTTACACACATGTAATTCACATTGTTTTTGCTTCATGCAATGTAGTTTTACATAAGTATCAATGAAATGTATTACTATATTCTATTCAGTACATAATTCTTTCTAATAATTGTGTTTGTCTTAAAAATTCTTTATCATGCAATGCTGTTTTTACTATTGCCCAACACAATGATGAAATTATAAGCTCCAGATACATGTGTGTACCATTATTGAAATTTGTTATCCTTATCATGTTCACAGACATCTAGATGTACCACTGAATGACATATCTTGCCTTTTTTTTGTGTGTGCAAAGTCCCGCTAGAACCAGCAGGAAATGTTGATTCACCTTAATTTTAATGACGCAGTCAATTTTATTCTATCATCTCTTGTTTTTATTCATTACCAGATCAACATGGCCTCAGACTGGTTGGTATTCTCCGATATAGTCCAGTCTAAGATAGCCCGGACCCAGAACTATATCTTTGGTCGGTTCCTGCCCTTCGTGCCGCTCACCTTCCACATGTTGTTTGCGTGCGTTGCGTACACCAAGATTCGCTACCCGAATACAGGCTTTGAGGTACGTCATTTTAGCAAATTATGGACTTGTTTGTATGATATTAATTTATTCATGACTGTATTTTACAATTTTCGTTGAGTGCCCTAGCATTTTACATTATAAACATTTCTGATACCTGTACATTGATTGCTGAAGTGTATGGTTGTGGTAATCTGATATTTAACTTTGAATATAAGACGGCAGCCAGAATATGTAGTGGAAGATAATTTTAAATATTGTTTTTGTACTTGACTCTTACTTGTATACATCATAACGTATATATATATTCTTTTTGTATATCTCCTTTGTATGTGGTACTTCAAGATATAATAGATTTTTCTTCACGGAGATGTGAAATCTACTGTAGATGGTGCCTTCAAAGTTTTCAAGCCAGGAAAGGCAGAAATGCAAGAGTTGTATACTACTGTACTGTTAATTTTTTTTTATAAAATATGTGTGACACCCATGATCACATAAGAATTATGATTAATTGTGCATGAAAATGAAACCAATGATATCCAAGTCTTTTGGTGTTTGATTCCACAGATCAAGACGAAGACGGAGCTGATTAAGAATCTTGTGGAGACGATGCGATCAGAGATTGATCCTAGCATCAGGCAAGGTATCAACCTGAAGCTCGCTGTCACAGAGCTACTGCCCCCTCTCCTCATCATCACTCAACCTGCCTTTAGACCGGTGAGTATCATAATGTGTTAGCGAGTATTGGATGACCAGGGGGGTGTTTCACAAAGATCCTAAGTAGAACTTAACACTAAGTTGGACTTAAAAGTTATGGAGAGCCATTTGTAGCCTTAAAAATGAAATATATTCAAAAGCAGAAATTCAAGTATTTTAGACTTTTTATAAATTCCACATCAAGAACATGAATCTCCTTGATGATAGAAAATATGAAAGATTTCAATCAACATTTTATGCCTTTCCAAATAACTTTTACGAAATATTTTCAAAGGTGCTAACGGCTTTCCATAATTTTTAAGTCCAACTTAAAGGTAAGTTCAACTTAAGATCTTTGTGAAACACCCCCATGTTTTCATTTGGTGTCTGAACTCTGGCCCTTGTACCTCTGTGTGTCTGGCTGACCTGTATTCAGAGGCTCTGTCTTGTAGAAGAGATATGGGGCTCCAACATGTATTGGTCTCTTTATGGGTTGATCAATTAAAAAACATTGTTGTCAAGCACATTACATTGTTGCTATCGTCCACTTTAAACTTTCGATCTATTGTTTTGTTAAGGATGCTTGAAGTTTTTCTTTTAAATTGGAAAAAACTAAAATTAAAAGATCGAAAGAAATATGTCAGAAAAAACGAAGGAAAAGAGCAAGAAAAATATGTATTTTCATCTAAAAAATGGCGGAAAAACAGAGAAATAGCAATGCATAAACAACAAGCCGATTCGCCATTGCTCAAGGCACAACAGCAAGCTTAACGCCAAAAAAGAGAGAAGAAAATGGAATAATTGATGAATGCTCGAACAGCAAAGGCCCTGCTTTTAGCTCACAATGTGAATAATACCAACACCTCCTTATACCTCCTTGCAGATCAACACTCAGTTGTTCAGTGCAGCCGAGAAGAAGCAGCTGAGAGAGTTAGTGGACACCATGATAGCCTACAACCTGACCTACAGACAGGAGAGAAGTATGGAAGGCACCTATAACTATAACCTAGACCCGTAAGTACAGTGTGGCATAAGCTGTAGCGGGGAATGGTAAGGTCTATAAAAAAAAAAAAAGATGTTGTATTGCCCTTTAAAAGTCGGCTTTTTTTAAAAGATTCTTTTTTTTTTACCAGTTTTTAGAAAAACAATGTATTAAAGCATTATAAACTGAGAAATATCAGCCCAAAGAGGGAGTAAAAAAAAAAAATAGAAGAAAAGATTTCCGACCGACCGACCGACCGACCGACCCATGTTTTGGTACCTTGAGGGCAATACAACATCTTTTTTTTTTAGGCCTGGTTGTGACCATGGTTGTTGTGGATGTGGAAAGGGCTTTCTTGTAAGTACAGTGGTTTTGTAGGACTGGGATGCCTGTTCTCAGGCCCTGGCAAGTTATTTTCAGGCCATAGTTTGTTTTTTTTGGGTACAAAATGGCTCATTCTCTGTGATTTTCAGGCCCTCTGATCAATTCTAAATGGCATCCCTGATATGAGTGTTTTAGAGGACTGCTGATTTAGGGGAATAACAGAGATGAATGTGTACCCTGTATTTGATATGGAGTTGTGCAATATGATTTGTGGGAGAGAGGGTAGTAGTGGTTGATGGTGATAGTGATTGGGAAAGAAAGCGATATATACAAATCTTGCAGCATAGACTTTTAGGTAAAGTAGTATGGTTAAGGATGTAGATAGATTATTTGTTGTTGAGTTTGAAGGTCATTTAATAGAAGTATTGTCATAGACAATGTCAAATCATTGGAAATTTGGTCAGGAATTTGTTGTTCCCAGATTTAAAAACATTATTTCCTCTTCAAATGTTCAATTTACTTCTTGTCTATTGATTGGACTGGAACTTCATATTAGGATTTGATCACAAATCTGCTCAAATTATGATAGTCGACCGACCAGATGGTGATTTAAACTCTTCCTCCCTTGATATATATCATACTCAATTCAATTTGATTCAATTAACATTTATTTAGCAAAAAATCTAAATCAAAATGAAATCATTACAAATACCGGGATTGCTGAAATAAATTAACAACTTGTAAACAAGCAACCCAAACACATACAGATACAATACAATACGATGAAATACAATACAATACAATACGAATAATGTTACATACTAACAGATATACTCTGTTTTGTTTCATTCTGTATCTTCAGGAATCTTGACATAGTGGTGAGGTTTTCTGACTCTCCTCCTGTTCGTCAGATCACATACGCAGCCAAGCAGCTCATAGCCAGAGAGGTAATTGGACTATCAAATTTATTTTATATATATTTTTAATAAGTTTTTTGCCTTCAATTATTGTTCTTTTCATATACAGTCAAACATGTGACCACCTGTCTACAAAGACCACATTTTCCCTTGAAAACAATTTCTCATTGAAACATGTACTAAAGGAACCTGTCTACAAAGACCACTTTTGGTGTTTCCATTGGGCAGTTGCTATAGACAGGTTTGACTGTTTATATATTTCTAAAATTAGTGTAACCTTGATATTTCTTCAATTTGATTAAAAACTTTAACAAGCAATGTCTTTTATGGAGCTCTGTGTCTAGCTTTTTTCCCCATACAGCTAATTTCTTTCATGTTCTGTATTTGTTTTTGTAGATTGCCTTAGAGAAGATGAGACGGAGCGAAGCGGTCTTAGCAAAACGATCAGCTAAGTATGTATCAGTATTACATGAGTTTTGAGTTTTGAGTTTTATTGGTTTCACATTTCACGTGCAGATACAATAGAGATAACAAAATATACATAATAATAATAATGATAGATCACATTTATAACGAGCCTAATACATTGTTTCTAGGCGCTGTGGTTCTGTTGTCCCAGCAGCCATTAAGTGAAGCAATGTCCTTACACGAAATAAGATACATATTGTTTCATAAAGTTAACAAAATGTTTATAGTAATTGACAAATTAATCAGACTACAAAGTTACATATCATCAAATTTGTTTGACAACTATTATCATGTTTAATAAAGGAAACCGAGACAAGAAAAGCACAAAACAGTGCAATGTGCAGGAACCTATAGAAAAGCATAGCTTGTAAAGAATAAGATCCTGGCAGACTTGAAAAAATGACAGGGACAGAAAATGTTTACTTTAGAGAGATATACATAATCAAATGTAAGAGGGCGATAATTTGACAAATAATTTTTACAAGTTCAATAAAAAAAAGAAATACACTAATAGAGGAGTAACGAGCCAATAAATAGCAGAGTATTCATCTATTTCCACCACATGTTTCCACCACCTGAACACTCATAGGCATTCATTCATTCAATCCGAAGCCCCAACAAAAGTTACATGAATGATGAAAACATGCAATGGAAGTATTGATAAATTTATAATTTTGTACACATTATCTTATCTTTGATCCTCTTTCCTTTGATCTACTTTGATATCCCTTTTGCACAACATTTTTCTGGGGGTATTTCTAGTAACCAAGAATGGAATTCCACCAGTCAATGAATATACAGTGAAACCTGTCTATAAAAACCACCCAAGGGAGACAAGAAAAGTGGTCTTTATAAGCAGGTGGTCTTGAAGCCATTTTCAAGGGAAACAAAAAATATGGTCTTTGTAAAAACCAGAATCATAAACATTGGCAGATCGCACAGCATGAAACATTCATGGGCCTGGGATCAGACATGAAATTCATGAAAGTTTGGGTTTGTACAGTGCATTTTATTCATCATCATGTTCTCAGAGTTTGATTCTGATGTTAAAGATAAACTTGAGTTCTGGTAAAAAAAAGAAAATGAATTCTCACAGAATCTAACGAAACTTACACTGAATGTTCAAGATTACAAATAAATGTCATGTGCCAAACAATTTTGGAAGAAAATGTATACTGGCTGAGTAATGAGCATAGAAAGATAAGGAAATCAGGGTAGTACTAGCCCCGACACCATGTGTGTTGTCCCATATACATCGTTCTGTGTAAGTGATTGTTACTTTACCAAGACTCTGCCAAATTTATGATGATGTTGATGACTCCAGAACCTTGCATTACACACCATTACTTGCATGCTATATGATAAACTTTTCTGATCCATTCCACACCTTTTCTTTCACAATGCAATCGCATTACCAGAACTCAAGTTTATCTTTAACATTCTTTTCATTTATTTACATACATGAAGGGCTTCTGCCTCTAAACCAGTTCCTACATCACAATCTAAGAAGACAACCGATGACTCGTCCCTCCCTCGTCACAAACAGAAACTCAAACCTAAAATTATTGCTGTTGAGGAGGAAGAAGAAGAGAAGGTAAATCTCCTCTCTTATTTATTTACTTTATATTTATTTATTTTATATTTATTTATTTTATATTTATTTATTTTATATTTATTTACTTTATATTCATTTTTTATATATTTATTTACTTTACATTTATTTACTTGACATTTATTTACCTTTCATTTATTTACTTTATATTTATTTACTTTACATTTATTTACGGAGAGCTGTTTTTTCCTCATTCTTGTCATGGTAATATGTGCAGTTGAGTATGTTTCTACCTAAATTGTGCAGTATAAATTTACAATTATTATTGTTGTTTTTGTAATCGTACTGAATCTGTCAGTAAATTGTAATATTCTGGTCCTTGGGAATTCGTCAACTTGCTTCTGTTTACTTAAGTTACTTTTTTACTTGCTGGTCAAATCCTGGACAGTTGAATTAATCATTTTGTTTGTCTTATTTCTAGCCGCTGAGAGATTTCTTTGGAAGGATAATCGTAAAGAAAGAAGAGCCAAGAACCACAGAAGGTAAATCTTACATTAGACACACAATAATTCTCCCTACTTTAACAATACCAATTGGCCATTTTCTTTAATTTTTTCTTTCCTTTCTTGTTAGAGGTATAGTTGTTTATTACATTATGAATATGTTTTATACAGAATACTGCAGTATTTTTTCAAACCTAAGAATTTTGGGGTTGTGCAATCAAGATTTTGGATTTGTGATTGTTTTCATTTGCATGCAATGGATCTTTTCTTGAGCAATGTACAGTAAGATGAAATACAATATTTTAGTTACATGTACATAGCTCGATATTAATCAACAATTATTGTAAGCTTAGATCCACAGAGGGGTCTTGTATATTTATTTTTCACAATACACATGTACTTGTACATTTGTCATCAAATGTGCTTTTTCACCTGTTTATTCTGTGTCTTGTCACCAAACTTTATTAGGTCAAATGGCTTGCAAAGCCTTAATATATCATCTGAACATAAATTGGCTTGATTTGATGTATGTTTAAGATGATAAGCCAGTGGTAGCTCTGTCATCCAAGAGATTCCTGTGGAAATGTTTTACTTATATACAAACAATGATGTTCAGAAGAAGAAAAAAATCTTTCTTTATCTTCTATAGAATATGATAAAAGTTCTGCAATAGACCAGTTCACGGTTCGCACATATCCCCAATGACCCTGAATATTCACAGATCTTCAACAAATGAAGAGGTTCCACTTTGTTTATTTTGAAATAATCACTCCTACAGCAATGGAGGTGCTACATAAATAGCCTTTGTTTCCCCTTTATAAAGAAAACTTCCACACGTGTATCATGGAGTGCACTGCTTGTGCATAAATGAATAATGATTACATAACTTTCATGAGCATGTATCCAGTATTTGGTCTGCAATGACCTTTATCTGCTCATGCTCAAACTGCAAATATGAACTGGCCTATTTTCCTTTCTCGATTCACTTCCAGCCAAAACCAACGGTGAGAAGGATGATGGACCTGGCACTGTCCAACAAGTCGCACCGGTCAAGAAGAAATCCAAAAAGAAACAGTTGTGGTACAGCTTCAACACCGGTTACTCCAACGCTGTCAGGAAGACCATCAAGATACAGGAACTGTTATAAAAATACTCGGCTTTCATAGCAAATTACAATTACTAAGTGCTTCCAAACTTAGAGATTATTGCCCCGGCTTTTAATAGCTGTGCTGCCATTACGGCGCTCTAGCATTTCAAGGAAATAATACCTGCCAGGTACCCATTTACATCACCTGGGTTGAGTGTGGCAAATGTAGATCAATGTCTTGCCAAAGGACATTAGTGCCGCGGCGGGACTCGAACCGCGGACCTTTAGCTGTCATCTGCAGATGGACTCAGTTACAGGAACAGTTATGAGAACATCCTTGTGCGGATGATGATGATGATGGCGACAATGTAGGTGGTGATGATGGAGCTGATGAAGATATTGTTAGATGTGAAGTATTCAGCTCTCATCTGCAGATGGACTCAAAAGAGTTGTACTTTTACATAATTCTGTCATCAAATATGGGTTGATGTTGAAAGTTTCCTGCAACTTTGGATAACTGGGAGAATGTGGTATCATAGGCTAGCTATGAAATGGCACATGGGTGTAAAACAAGAAAAGAAGGAAGAACGAGAGAGGGAGAAGGACACCTGCTCACACCCCCTCCCCTAATCAGCGGCCCAGTTGATTCTCATTTCATCTGCCGAGTAAGGACAGAGCCCCCTCCCTTTTATGTCAGTGCTTGATTTAAAAAAAAAAAAAAAAAAAAATTTTAGCATTCTGCAACAACAACAAAATGTTTTACGTTATTGTCCAGTCTACTGCTTAGCAAATCTATCGTGGATTCAAGAACATTAAGCAGATAAACTTTGAAAGTTTGAATACTGCAATTCATGCAAAGTGATTAAAGTTGGATGTTATGGATTTGTCACAGTTTTGGTGAACTACCCTGCTATGAAACCAGATTATTTATATATATCAGTAATGTATACATGTTCACCTGATATAGACTTTAAGATGTGGTATAGTGGGCTACCCACTTGGACTTAAAACTGACCTAGGGCTATGGTAGACTACTTGGGAGACATAGACCTGTAATAACAAACGAGGACCAAATTAAAAATGGGGCATACAGGTAACTTAATCCACTGTTTTACAGAGTTCACAGAACTAAGTTTCAACTTTTACTCGTACAAATAAATGAATTTGTAACACACTAAAGGAGCAAAATGTCTTATTTCTTGAAATTCAATTCAATTATGATAGTTAGACATTTTATAGATGTTATCCAAAGAGAGGGTTCTCAAATCTGCATTCTATTGGAATGTCTATTCACAAGAGCTTAAATTCAGTTGAAATTTGACATCATATTACAATACAATAAATTAGTTTCACGTATGTATGAAGGATTCTGATCAATTGTATATTTCACAGAAATATCTTGACATGTATAAATCTCAAATGAGTTTTTTTTAAAGGGGGTGGGGGGGGGGGGGGGAGTATTTGCCTCTTACAAAAGGGTCCCCAATCCTTCCTTAAATTCTTGAAAGCTTTAGATTCATACTTTTTAATTGTCATCTCTCTTTATGCAGAATGTCTAAATTATGTAGGGAATTTAACCAGATTAATCAATGTACATGTACTAACTCTTCACTGTAAACATGCATCTGTCTGTATTTGTATAGTATTAGTAAATATTCAAATATTGTTATTTGATCATGATTACATGTAAAGTATATGTATAGAGCATTTCTAATAAACCATATATTATGTGTAAATCACAAATTTATGCTTCCATTTACTTGCTGTTTTAATATATGCGTGAAATAATGATTATTGACACATTTTTTTCTGTCTAAAATTGATTTATTTCATGATAAACTATTAAACTATGACTCTACAAATTACCATAGATATTTTCAATTCACTCACACTTGCTGCATTGTGTATTTCAGTAAAGACAGCAATCATTAAATAAATACATAGTGTACAGATGGACCTGAAGAATTTCTACATATATGCATGAAAATATAATGGAATGTATGGTAACAACAAACAAACAAACAAAGAAAAATTTAATAATCAGTAAAGTCCAATAGAATGAAAAGTTTGGCAATAATGTCAAAGTAAATGGAATGTTCAAAAATTATTATTAAAGTAGTGTTTCTTCAAAGCTCAAAATGTCACCCTTGGCCTCGTATTGAGAGAAAAATGAACAAGTATTCCATCGCAATACTGACAACCATCCTTTTTTACCAATTACACATGAACTTCCTTCAATTTTCTTTTCATCAAATTTGGCACTACATTGTTTACAATCATGCTCGAACTATATAAACCTACTTGGGCAATTCAACATGATCTTGATAAAAACACATTCTTTAACATTATGTCATATTTAAAGTGACAATTCACCACTCAAATGACATTTTTATACCAATATAAATCACAGAAAATATGTAAATAGATATGAATTCCTAATTTTGTAAGGTATTAAAAAAAAATTGTGAATTATATTGTGGACAGATAAGTCAACATATAGTATATAACTAATAAATTTGCATAAATGAAGCTTAAAAAGCTGATTAATGAAAAAAAAATCAATTAGCTTTCAACATGACAGACTTTCTGACTCCTATTCATACATAATAATACCAGCAATATGATACATGTAGTTAATACCATTCTAGTATGAAAAGATAAGAATATATTAACATTGAATTTCAGATTTTATTGGAACACACATGTACACAATATTCAGTTCTCATAATCATATCAATATTTGGTTCCATCTTCTGCACAATCAATCAGCATTGCTTTGAAATAATTGATATCCCTGATTTTTATCATAACCATAGCTTTACAATTCTTTCATATAAAAACCTGATCCAATATAAAACCTGAAACAGCTAAACTACTTTGTTCGTAGAAAATTGAAAGACACACAATATATAAATTCAAATGAGAATAGTTGAGATGAAAGACTCCTGGCATAACCAACAAAATAAGACGGCATTTGATAGAAAAGAAGGCACAACCCGAGAAGCTAATTTTGTAGAAAGTAAGGTTGTATGAACCATTTTCAAACCAATTACACAACCTCATGTAAGACTAAAAACTTCATAATTTGTTAATGAAACTGATTTCACAGCATAAAAAACTTTCAACCATTGTAAAAATTAAATATCGTGATTTGCAAATCTCAACTACTCACAGAATTTTCTGGTATCACAGCAAATAATAGTCCTATAACCAGATCTACTTATAAGTTTGTACTTAATCTACAAAAAAAAATCTTCAAATATATTTGCATGTAAAACCTTTTATAATCTTCAGTATAGAACACAAGTAAATATTTCACATCATATTTCTACAAAACACACAGATCCTTTAATATCCTAAACAATAACAAGTTATATGGCAGAATCATTTTTTCTTCTTAAAACAAGACTACTATATGTATATAAAAGCATTTCGCAAGATTTATGGAAATTTATGCTATTCTTATGATCTCATCTAAATGATTCAGACCAAAACTTATTTGTGTATAAAATTCTCAAAATACATGGATTTGGCAGGTTCTTTAAAGAACAATGGCAAGAGCATACTATCATATATAATGTCATTTGATAAAACTATATATTTCAGTGATTAACAATGGCAGGAAATAACATAAAACCTGATGACTTTATAACTCTGCAGAGTTCATATCTGACGATCACTGGGATTGCATCTATGTTTAATAATTCTACGATGACATTTAAAACTATAAGAAATTTACGAAATATATCAAAATGGCATTAAAACTATTTTAATTAAATAATTTCATATAATAATAATAATACATATGATTTATAAGGCGCCAAATCCACTTGACAGTCAAATGCTCAAGGCGCAGCTTGTGCAAAAGATGAAATACATACATGATACATTTATACAAAGTGCGATAGGAAAGGTACAGACATGAAAGGTAATGGTAATCAATTATAAGCTAAATTAAACAGATATTTCTTAAGATTGTTTTTTAACACCTCAGCAGAACTGCTATTCTTAACCCATTGAGGGAGAGTATTCCATAACGAAGGCCCAGCATGAGCGAAGGTTCGTTCCCCCCACTTTGTTTTAACCCTAGGAGTAACAAGTAAGCCAGAGTTTTGAGAACGTAGCTGTCTAGAAGGAAAGTAATGCTTAATCAAGCCGATGTTATACTGCGGAGCAGAGCCATGTATACAGTGAAATAATAGCAAAATAATCTTGAAAACAACACGTTTTTCTACGGGCAACCAATGGAGTGATTTGAGGACTGGTGTGATGTGACTGTACTTGTTGGACAGGGTCACGACACGAGCAGCAGCATTCTGTAATCTTTGTAATTTTGCGAGTAGGTTGTGAGGCGAACTAAACAAAAGGCCATTACCAAAATCCAAGCGAGAAGAAATCAAAGCATGAGTAATTTTCTCGGTGGCACCACGGTTAAGATATTTACGAATAAAACCCAAATTGCGTAACTGATAACGTACTGATTTTGAGACATATTGAATTTGAGTAGACATTTTCATAACTTCATATCATAACTTAAGACCTATGAGACTATTTTATTAATTAACAAACTTTGTATTATAATTTGTAATTTTATATCATAAATTCTTATGATAATTTAAGACACATAAGACTATATTCTAAATTATATCACAGTAACTTTACAAAAGGTTAAAGACATGTACTTAATTAAAATTCCTCTGAAAATAAAATATACAATATTCTGAATATAAACCCCTCATAACTTTGTAAGGTAAGAAAAAAAATTTGTATTTCTTTTGATCTTCAAGATCAATAAGAGATAACAAATCTGCACTTTTTGAATTCATTATACATTGCATAACAAGTTATATTCATATGTTCTCTGTGTTTGCATATAATATCATACTTCAAACTTACCGAGCTCAAACCTAATCATATGTTTCATATCTTGGATATTGACTATATACCTCAAATGTTCAAGCCTCTGGGCTGGCACTATCTTGACCTACCCTGGCTGGCCTCCAGCTCAAGAGGGCAGGCTACTCCTGGATATTTGCCAGAGCTTCGTTGATCATCCCAAGAAAACTCTCCAACTGAATGAAAAAGCCAAAAAAATAACAAATAAAAGGGATTAGATTGCACAGATGGATGCTGCTTGATGTTGAAAAAGAAAGAAAAGCGGGGCCCTGTTTATTAATGACAAGTTAAGATAACTCTTATAAGCTACTGAAATTGTGGCATTTGGTTGGCTGAGAGCAACTTTGTCATAGAAATGTATCATTTGTTATTGATAACAAGTTTTATGAAACAGAATTACTTTACTTTATTTGAAGTTGGTCCTTGTTATAATGATATATACATGTCAAGCATTTATGTTGGCATGATTATTCGTACCTAGGTGAAAATAGAATTCTTATTGATTTCTTATAAACTACAACTTATCCACAGGAGCCAGCCATAACACATAATCAATTGGTTAGGTTTTACTTAAAATATCATGGACAATTTTTTTCTCAAATTGTTCCAGGAAGTGTTTTCTTCCATTCTTAGACACACTAAAAATTAAATGTACCTTGTACATATGCATTCAACTATACATACATTGTGCCAAAATTATGTTATAAAGTACCTTTTAACTATGATATATCATCATCTCTTTGTACATTTATAATAACAAAATATTCCTTTCTTTTAATCACCTGGGCCTCAGCTTCCACTGCTCCTTTCTTCTCAGCGATAGTTAGTCCAACATTGATGAGGTCCTGGGCCTCTTTCAACTGATTGTCCATGGCCAACACCCTCACCCTGAGCATCACCAGGTCCAGGTTCTCTTCATCCAGCCTAAGAGCCTGTTCCAGGATGTCGGCAGCCTCTGCGTGTCGCTTGTAGCCGAAATACCCCTTGGCTAGGTTCTCTCTGATGATCTAAAACCAAATTATAGTTAAAACCGTCTATTAAAGGTATCGTTTTACAATGTTACATCTGAGATGCCGGTCCTACGTGTTATCAGTGTCTGTGATATGGTGTCGTGGACGAGTGGATACGTCGCCGGACTGTTGATCACAAGGTCCACGGTTTAAATCTCGCCCCGGCAATAATGTCCTTTGGCAAGACATTGATCTACATTTGTCACACTCCACCCAGGTGAAGTAAATGGTTACCGGTAGGAAGGAATTCCTTGAATGCTGTGAGCACCAAAATCGGTAGCCTAGCAGAGCCGGGGTAATATTGGAGTGCTTTGGGCACCCTGCAGGGTGGATATGTGCGCTATATAAATATCCAATATTATTATTATTAATATTGAAGTCCTACATAAATTGCGCTTCAAAATGATCATGAAGTGCCTCAAAAAAGAAAAATCTTTGAGTGACCGGTTTTACCATACTCATTTTCCCCTATAGACTGGTGTTTTAAAAACCGTTAATGAAATTTTGATTTCCAATCATAAATATCTTGATAATCAGACAGGCGATCAGCTTGTAAAAGTCATGGGACCTGACTGACCTAAAGATTAATAGTTATGATTGCCGCATGAGCTAATTCCAGGATTTTGTTTCAGAATCTGAGGCAATGTTACAGAGTCACTTTAAAATAACCAATGGGAAGTAAAAATTTTAGAATGAGACAAAGAATTTTCAAAACTTGAAAATAGGGAAAGAACAGAAAACTTACCACATCTTCTGGAAATTTTTCCACAGCTCTCTCAAGAATCTTCAACCCATTCTCTCTCTGATCCTTGCCAACAAACTCGGCGTACGCACCGTTATAATTTCCCACATCAAAATCCCCCTTCTCAAGCACGGCTATCATTTCATCTGCCTTGCCCAGTGGGGCTAGTTGGGCAAGCTTGCGACCCAGTAGCATTGTACTGGTTGGATATCTATTGATGTAAAGGCAGGTACAAATTAGCAGTAAAAGTGGGTCATGTTTTAATAATAATAATAATAATATTTAATTTTAATAGATATTCAATGTTTTGAGAAGGAAAGATGATAAACCTGTGAAAAGAGCGTGGGGTCTGGAAGGCATAAGAGGGAAAGGAAGACCAAAGATTTCATGGAAAGATATGGTGAAGAAAGAAAGCAGTAAGGTTGGTCTAAATAAGGAGGATGCTCGAGGTAAGAAGAAGTGTAGAGAGGGAGTGTCATCATGGTGCAAAAGTCAGTAAGCCCTCGTTAAAGGGAAAATGCTGACTTTAAAAAATAATGATGATAAATGATGATAATGGACGATTTTCTAAATGTTCTTTTCAAGTGTCACTAAATGAACATCTTTCTTCATCAAACTGTATGAGTTATTATCCCTTTCACAAATTCATAACTTTATAAGCGTAATAGAATGGTTTACAACAGAGGAATTGATACAAATGTTTTGTTATCTTGAAAAAGTAATGACTCTACATGTACTTTCTAACAAAATATATTCAAATGGTAATCTATGATAATAACAAGATATATACCCAGGAAGAAAAACTGGACATATACATTTGCTTTCTGTCGTTGGATGTGTCAGAAAAAGCCTTTTTTCTTGCCATACAAGCTTTATCCAAACATACAGTGTATGATAATCGTTTGTGGTAACACTACAAGGTTAAACCTGTATACAAAGACCGCTCAAGGGAGGCAAGGAAAGGGGTACTTGTAGGCAGGTGGTTTGTCTGTATGTACAGGTTCATTAAGTACATGTTTCTTTTAGAAACCACTTTCAAGAGATCCAAAAAAATGTGGTTTTATAGACAGGTGGTCTTTCTATACAGGAGCTCGCTAAAGCTGGTTTGTCTGCATTACAATAAAATGCACATTTCTTATCCAGAAATTATACATGTATTTCTAACATTGGCGATAAACTGAATAAATGCATAGTATAAAGGAACGGAGCCAAATATATGTAGCTCCTTTAAAAGCCTCGGAATTAAGAGAAATAGGCCATTTTCGTAATGTAATCAAATTTGATGCAAATTTTGTAAGTGCCTCATTACAAATTATTTCATTCTCCCGAAGTCAGAATGTGAATTGCATACATTACATGTTATTGAGTAGGACAAGCCATAAGGTTTGTCCCACCTAGCAATGTATGCAATTTCATTATTTGTAACATGGCACTTAACAAAGATATCTGCATTAAATTTGATTACATTTATGAAAAGGGCCTATTAGTAGGCGCCCAGTTAGACCCACACTTACTTCTCCAAGCCGCAGTCTATGGAATGCTCATGAGGTCTTATAGGTTTCTCGGCTAGCTGACTATCCAGGTAGTCCAGAGCAGCATAGTCCCTATCGGATGCAAACGATGTGCCGATGATACGGATGAGGGTGTCGTGGGCATCCCCCTCCCGGTCGTTGGACAGATAGAACGTGATCATACAGCTGTTGAGGTAGGGGTGAGAGAATTCCATGCGACCCTGCTTGTGGAGGACCTCGCCTGATGAGAGAAAAGAGGGATGCGGAAGTAGTATTAGTTCAAGTAACTGAAGTATTATTTAATAATAAGTACATGTAGCAAGGGCAAATCCAGGGTTAGTTTACTGAGCAAGCAGAAGGGGGGGGGGGGGTTACTAGCAATTAAACAAAAAAGTATCAATCTTTACAGGTGCTGTAGTGTGCCTCTGAAGAAACACAACAAAGAAAACGAACTATAGAACAAAATCTGATAAAAAAGACCATTTGGAAAACGATTACAAGCAAAAGGTATATTAGGAACTGGGTCATGGCATAAAAGAATAGAGGGAATTGAGTAGGATGAGGAATATACAACAAAATTACAAATAAAAGTTATAACATTTTGTAAGGAAAGGCATTTACCTGCTCTCTTGTAGTATGGATGTGCTTCCTCTGGTGTCTTCAGGTTGACGTAAGCCATAGCAATGTTCTCTAGGGTCAAGAGGGTGTCCTGATGTTCAGGTCCGCTCGCAATCTGTAACCCAAACAAAAATAGTTGTAGTAGTGTTTCAAATGTTATAGTACAGCAGAAGAATAGAATATATATCTAAATTAAAATGGAACACAAATTTGTGAAGGGTAGAAAAATGATTGTAGAGCAATGGTTGTCAGAGCATGCCTTGTAATGCCTAAAACAAGGGTTCATACACACTCATTCTCTCCCCTCAGAGCCTTAGGACTTTTTTTTTTTGACATAGCAATCATCTTCATCATCATCGAAATCATCATCACCATCGACATCATCATCAGCATCATCACCAACATTATCATCATCATTATTGACATAATCACCATAATCACCATTATCACACTCATTCTCTCACCTCGGATATTTCTAGCGCGTCTTTGGTCATGGCCAGCGCCCTCTCTACCTGATCCACCCTCTGGAGATAGGAGCCGTAGCTCATGTAAGTCTGGGCTATCGTCGGATGGTTCTTTCCAACAGCGTTGATACGAATCTCTAAAGCCCTGTCGTAAATCAAACATACAAATTTAGTTGAAAGAAAAGATTTTTGATAAGGCCTAAAAAAAGAAGATGTTGACTGAACCCAAAATTTTGAAATCTACGGTCGGCTTTTTCAAAATGTATTCTCAAACTGAGAAAAATCAGCCCAAAGACGGAGAAAGAAAAAAAAAGTTAAAAAAAGACCGACCGACCCATGTTTTGGCACCTAAAGGGCAATACAAAATCTTCTTTTTTTTAGGTCTAATTTAATGCAAGGGACTTATAATGTACAAACGCTAGAAGAAATGAGTTTAAGATATAAAGCCTTTTAAAAATCTACTTGTAAAATATATTCAGACATAGAAATAGAAACAAATTTAAAGCAAACATGAAATATTGAAGCTGTGGGTTATTTCAGTACTAATAATATGCAGAGACACATGTAAAGATAAAATGTAACCTAATAGTACTTGTCATAAATCAATGAATATATAGAATCATTAATAGCAAAGATGATTATAAAAAATAAAAAAAATTGGTAAATGATTATTATCATGATAAATGGCACTTTTATAGCTCTTAACTTTGCAAAAATTGTTTGTTTTTTGCAAAGGGAAAGCCATCTGAGCATAAAGCATCATGCTAGATGTTTTAAGATGAGTTATTTAAAGTTGAAATGTCTTGGTACTACTTGTACTTGATATCAATACCAAGTATTATGAAGCAGGGTTTATATGTAATTTCTATTGGACTGAGTTTGAAACAAACCTTTTATAGAGGGGCTCTACGTCTTCCAATCCTTTGTCGGCCTGTCTAGCTGTACACATAGCAAGGTTGAGTAAGGTGCCTCCTACATCAGGCGGCAGCTCCCCAAGGTAAACTTCCTCATAGATCTAGAATACACACAAATTTCACAAGGTACAATAAATATTTCATGATTTCAAAGGATGGGTCAATGCTGTTGCAGACAGGTGGACTTTCTACAGAGATGAATTATACCCTCATCATGAATATCATTACGGGCATCATCATAAACATCTTCATCTTTGACAACCTATTCCTGTTCTTTTTCTTCTCTGCTATGCAACATCCTCCTTCTCCTCCTAATCATAATCATTATTGTTGTCCTCATCACTACTACCATCATCATCATCATCATCATCATCATCATCATCATCATCATCACCATCATCATCAACATCATTATTGACATAGCTACATGTATCATCATCATCACCAGCTACATCATCATCACCAACATTATCATCATCATCATTATTGACATAACCACCATCATCATCATCATCATCATCATCACCATCATCATTATCGACATAACCACCATCATCATCATCATCGTCATCACCATCATCATTATTGACATAGCCATCATCATCATCATCATTTTGATCATTATCAACATCAACATCATTTTCATCAAGAAAGGTAAGCTAGCATTTGTATCTCATCAAAGCTATTATAAAAGCTATAGGATAAAGGTTAGGAGTATCACCGGGTGTTAGGTTAGGTTTAGAGTTAATGGCTTATGGGTTAAATTTAGGGTTAGGGATATAGTATTGAGTCCAGGAAAAGTTAGGAATTTGATCAGTCTATACAGTGGACTGTGGAGCGATTGTTGCTGGAGCATTTGTCTCACAACCTCTTGAACAATACCTTGAGGGATTCTTCAAGGCACTTTCCAGCCTCTGCAAACTCGCCCTGTCTGTAGAGCATCATTCCGACATTGTTGACTGTGGAAGCGACCAGATCATTGTTGTTTCCAAGGACCTCTCGATGAAGCTTCAGGGTGCGCCGGTAGTAATCCTCAGCCTGACAAAATAAAGCAAGAAGTATAAGAAATATTTGATTGCCACTCTTTAACCAGGCATAGGGACACAGATACCTGGTCAGACTTTTATTTTTTGCTGAACGTTATGTCCCTTGTCTATCCAAAACAAAGATTATTTCCCCACAATGTGAGGTTCCCAACAAACTTGTGAAGGTCAAGGGGAAGGAAGTGGGGGGAGGAGGATAACTTATCACTCTCCACCCTAACACACATAACCCCCCCACCAAAAAACAAAAAACATTATACAAAGTTAATGGTGCAATGAAGTTTTAGATGATTCCCTAAAGTTATTTCCTATGCCTCTGCACTAGAATGTATACATAGGGCATACAGACTTCTGATATGACACACAATTAAGCGAGTTTGTTATATGCTTGTGTACTTTTTTGTTCATCACCAAGTTATCATTGACACATAGAAATACTAACTACAGGAATTTAGTGCATTGAACTCTCCTAGTTAGAGTAAAACCCGAAGAGGCTTCAAACCATAGACAATCCCACTACTGGTCTGACGTCACTACGATTCTGAGCTGATTAAGCTTTTCCTCTTCCAAGGAAACATGAAATCCCTTGAAATTGAGATTTTCTTTAATGATCATATGACCAATCAGATCCTCGGTCATTAAGTTTTTTCATGTTTAAATGTTTGTATCAAATGCCATTGCAGATTCTTCAAAAATCAGGGCCCGATTAAAAAAAATTGTCATCAGTGACAAATGACAGTTTTGTTATAAGCTACTGAAATCTTTGCTTTTGATCGGTTATCGGCAGATTTGTCACTGGTTTTATCATTTGTCATTGAAAGAAGGCTTTGTGAGACAGTCCCAGATCGTTGTCAGATCGTATAATGTTCGGTAGGCTTTATGAGTATTTACCTCTTTGTAGTTGTGCTGCACCTGACAGACATAGCCCAGGTTATTCAAGATCACAGCGATGTAGGACTTCCCCCTATCCACTCGATCAACATGCCTGTGAAAAAAGAGAGGATAACCACTCATTGCTATTGTCCTATATACAATCCTTGCTTGCACCATGCAGCTGTATATGCGCATGAAGTATGACTTTTTAGGGGTTAACAGGTTGTCATTGAAGTCTACAACAGTCTACAGACTGCATACTTCAAACAAAATAGAAAATGAAAATTGAAATACACAAATCGAATCGATCATCTCATGAAACAGTATGGCCGGAAAAAACATACTATGTACTGCTAACTGGACTGCCTTCGAAAAGGTACATCATGTACATGTACCCAAACAATAAGACTAATTTTTAGAGTTCCTTTTCTTTAAAATAGCCTTTAAATGCAAACAAAGAGGTGATTGATTTTAAGCGGTGCCCAATATAACAACTCCTTGAATACACATCTCTACATGTACATTGTATATGTTCCACATTCTATAATATTGTAGAAAATATCAAGGTTATGATCTTTAAAAAAAGTATTTCCTCACTTTTCTCTTAAGGCCAAATGTTCAAAGTGTATCTGAGAAGCCTGTTCCAACTTCTCTGCGCTGGCGTAGTGACAACCCAGCTTGGTCTGAAGCTCACAGTACGAGTTCAGAGCATCAATGCTATTCTCAATATCGGCTTCAGTGTACTGGCTTTTCTGTAAACAAAAAGATAAATAATAATAATAATAATAATAATCCGGTTTTTTATATAGCGCTCAATACACCGATCCAACAATGTACCTAAGCGCTATACAGATATATTATTACCCCGGTCATCGGATTCAGGC
Source organism: Strongylocentrotus purpuratus (assembly GCF_000002235.5). Lineage (NCBI taxonomy): Eukaryota > Metazoa > Echinodermata > Echinoidea > Camarodonta > Strongylocentrotidae > Strongylocentrotus > Strongylocentrotus purpuratus. Next base: position 14,681,676 of record NW_022145599.1, on the reverse strand, counting down.
TTACCCGCACACAATGTGTGCACATTTTCCACTCCCTGGGGAGCATTCCAGCCAGTCGCCATTTTACAGGCGCACACTTGCTCGTTCAACCACATGAACGTTCGCACCCTACCGGGTACCCATTTAACACCTGGGTGTAGAGTAGCAAGTGCAGGTAAATATCTTGCCAAAGGATATTAGTGCCGTGTCGGGATTCGAACCCTCGACCTTCGCATCTACAGTCAAGCGCCTTAAACCACTCGACCACGACACTCCCACTAAATGTAATCTCAATATTGGTACATGTAGAAGAAGAGAAGACTGAGGTGAACTAGAAGAAGAAGGAAAATAAACTGCACAAGTAGAAGTGAGGGTAAGGAAGAGGGGAAAGAAAATAAAGCAGGAAAGGAATGAAGAGGAGCATAAGAAAGTAGAGGAGGAATAAGTTAACAGTCTTTTGAAAAACACAAAATGATTTTTTAATTCTATTTTTTAGTACACTATTCAGAACTCTTACAAACCAAGACATTCAAACGTTCCTTGAAACATCATGCATTCCACTGTATTCTGCACACTTACTTCCATTTTGAAACAATAATCGCTGATTAGAACGCAAAACATGCACTTCTCGTTTATACAATAACAAAATAACAATTTTCACAATACTCACACTGCTGTGAATATTTCAGGAGGAATTACTTTTCATCATGAGTATAATTCTTAAAAGGTTAAGAGTGAAACACCATGTTTTAAGAGAAGTCAACTGACTGTGGACTAATCCAAACTGATACGGCACTGACGAGAATCACAAAAAAAGATCATTATTCTGTTTACATCAAGAAGAGGAATGACTCACATGCATGTTCATAGCTCTGAGTAGCATGGGTTCCATAGATGAACTAAAACCAGCATCACTCAAGAAGTCTGTTAGGCTCACAAGGAGAGGAATCAACTGGAAAATAAGTAATTCAAAAAAAGGAGAGGAAACATCAAAATCATCAGAATTCTTAAAAGAATATCACTGACAGGTAAGGCACAAAAGTTACAGACTGCAAAAAACTCTTTTTTTACACACAGTTATCCTATTCCATTTATTGTGTGACATTACTAAGGAACTCTCTGTAAATAATTGTCATGGAATTGGCAGTCTTAACAATTTTGGAAAGTCACAGTTCACAAATGCACTGGTATTACAGCATATAATTCCAGGACATCTATATTGGAGTTGCATATCAAAGGAACTTTCTTAATTGTCACAAAATGGGTTTAACAAGTTAGGAAGACCCTCCATTGCCATGAATCTGGCTATCATGAGCAAATTATTAACGATACAAGGTCACCAAAGTTTCAGATCTTCAGGTGAGGAATTCTGTGACAGTTTGTGGATTTGACTATAAAGGGAATTTCCGAAAATGTCATGAAATTGGCCAGTGTATACAACTCACACAAAGCAGCACTACCGTCCTTTGGCAAGACATTAATCTATATTTGCCACTCTCCACCTAGGCAAAGTAAATGGGTACCCGGTAGGAAGAAATTCCTTGAATGCTTTATCCCCTTATTAGGCGACTCAACTACAGCCACAGTAAAAATGTGATACATTAAGCGCAGTTGAGAATATTTATATACCGGTAGTGATGTGCTATATAAATGGACATACAGTCGAACCTGCTTTAGTGACCACCTGTCTACAAAGACCACATTTTCAATTTCCCTTGAAAATGGTTTCTCATTTAAAATTGTACTGTAAGCACCGGTACATAAAGATCACCTGTCTGTAAAGACCGCTTTTCATGTCTCCCTTGGGTGGTCTTTATAGACAGGTTTCACTGTATTATTATTAATATAGAGATCACAAAAGGGTGTGGTCTTACAGCATGTACCGGTAATTCTCTTACGCCTATCACAAAATAGCTCACCTGTTGAGCAGGGGGTGTGGCATGATCCCCGCCCCCTCCTACTCCCTCGTTCTGAAGATAGAGCAGGGCGACCTGATCATCGATCGCTGACAGGAGTCTCTCGACAATGGCATCCCCGCTGAGCTTTGTCGTCATCCAGTAGCTCATCAGATCATACTTGGCTTGGCCCCTTGATAGAGATTACACAGAATTATGAAAATCAATTTGTTTACCAAATCCTACTTTATCAGGGAAGCTGTCTTGACAAAACCTTGTTGTTGAACAAGGTTGAGTACAGGGAATGAATAGGTACATATTTCGAATAATTATATTTAGGGTGGATGCATGATTGAACATTTTCTTGAGAGAAAATAAAAATTTCATAATTTTTAGTACAGAGCAAATGGTAAAGGAGTTTGCAAGATACGCCAGAGTTGCCAAATTGTGTTTGATTGATCAAAACTTCAAAAATTCATAACTTTCTTATTTTTTAATCTGAATTTGCTCAAACCTTCACCGACTGGTTCCTCTCATTTTTCTGCTTCTATCAAAGTCAACTTAATATCAGGGTGGACTTCCCCTTTAAGTGTAGTCTGAAGCTAATACTGTAGATTTCCTACAAATTCATCAAACCCAGAGAGAATTGTAATATCTTCCCTACCAGATCTCTTTGTTGTAACAACTTACTTGGACAGAGCAGAGAACATGTTCATTGCAGACAGACATTCTACCAGTTCACTTTGTTGACCAGACTTCTCTAGTTGCCATGGTAATTCATTGGCTACGCGATGAGGAACGGGCGTGTCGAATCTCTGGTCTAATTCCTAACAATTGAGAAGAAAAAAAGTTTCATTAACAGCATACCGGTAGTATACATGTACCTCCACAATGCTATACCACAATAATTAAGAATATACTTTCTAACCTGTAATTGGTTTTAACAAAATCGAAGATGACTATATTTATTAATTCATTATTTCATTTGATGACAGAAGCTCCATACCATCCATTCTCTTTTCTCTGTCCTCGTCATCACTGCTCATACTCATATGCCTACAATTATTTTTCCTGCTCTCCCTTCCTCTTAATTTTCATCTCCATATTTAGAAATGTTTGACAACTCCATTATCTACTCTCTAATTCTTTGTTGCATTGCTTTAATAATGAATGATACAGGTAATCAAACCAGAGATAGAGATATATTAGCTAAAGTCACTAATCTACAATAGCCACACTCCACCCAGGTGAGGTACATGGGCACCTGGTAGGATTATTTCTTGAAATGCACTGTGCACTGATAAGGCTGCTGGAGCTAAAGCTAGGGTAATAAAGTACAAAGCTCTTTGGAAGCGCATAGAGACGTTGGTATCATAATTTGCTACGCTATATACAAGAACTGATTATTATTATCAAAGTCAGAGACACTAATATCTTTTCGAAAAAAATCCTTAAAGGGATCCGGTAACTCTGTCTTAGATCCTTTAGAAATAATCCTTGATTTAGCTCATACTGCAATGATAATTATAAACCTTTAGGTCAGTCAGGAACTCCATGACTTTTACAAGCCGATCGCCTGTCTGATTATCAAGATATTAATGATTGGAATTACACATTTTGAAAACTGTTCGCCGAACGGTTTTCATAACACTACAGTCTATTGGGGTAAACGAGTACGGTAAAACTGGTCACTCAAAGATTTTTACTTTTTTGAGGCACTTCTTGATCATTTTGAAGCGCAAAATTTTTAGGGCTTCAATATTACACCATATCACAGACACTGATTACATGTAGGACCGTGTATCTCAGATTTAACATTGTTACAACGATCCCTTTAAAGTGACTCAGTAACATTGCCCTCAGATTCTGAAACTAAATCCTGGATTTAGCTCATGCTGCAATCATACATGTAATTGTAAACCTTTAGGCCAGTCAGGAATCCCATGTCTTTTACAAGCTGATAGCCTGTCTGATTGTCAAGATATTTATGATTGGAAATCGAAATCAAATTTTATGTTTTCCTAATGGTTTTTATAATTGGGAAAAATGAGCATGGTAAAAACCAGTCACTCAAAGATTTTACTTTTTTTGAGGCATTTCATGATTATTTTGTATTTTAGTGCCTCAATATAACACTATATCACAGACATCTCTGATTTAACATTTTAAACGATGCCTTTAAAGCTAACCTTAAATGCTGCCATGAAGTGGTTGATGATGATTTGTCTGTAAGGTTCCTTGCTGACAGGGGAAGGACAGAAATGTCTCTCCACTGCTTCTGCTAGTTCACTGTAGGCAAGCCTATATTGTAAAGAAGACAGATCTGCTTCATATAAATGTATCACACAATATCCATTATTTCTTCAAATGTGCAGTGTAAGATTTGAGAGTGTCCCTAATGACAGTCTAAAGGGAGTTTCTCACTGAGCTGCGAATGCTTACGAACGTTGCAAATTTTGTTATTCGCCAACTTTTCAGACGAAAGATGGCAAAATTCAGGAGTTCGCCTCAGCCACTAGCGACATTTAGCGATGTTTAGCGACAATTAGAAACATTTGAGCGAATGTTTGCGAAAGGCAGTTGGCAAATATTAGTGTTACAACCATTTGCAAAGGCTGAAGACTGTTTTGCAAACGCTTGCAACTGTTTGCGGAAAAATAAATTCCCAAAGAAAAACTGTTTGCGACAATAAAAACTGTTTGCAAAGTTTCTTGCAATTTTTTACGAACTTAGGCGAGACCCCAAATGTGGTATGTTCGCAAGCATTTGCTGCTGAGTGAGATATCCTCTTAAGGGAAGCAATAATACCACAACAATTTAACAAAACAAACAATAACAAAGCTGCAAGAAATATTTATCTAACAAAGTTCAAAATGTATATTTAATAGGAAGTTGTAAACTACAGGGATGTTTTATACCACATGATGAATTCCAGAGTTATACAGTTATTTCATCTCAAAAAAAAATCTGTGCAAACGGCCTCATCTGATGACCACTTCAACAAATTACTCAAGTCACATCTATTCTGCTAGAAATTACTTTATTACCAATACCAGGCTACATATACTTAACTAATCGCTGAAAAGTGACAAACTTTTGTTTATAAGTGGCCCAAACATTGTGGAGCGTTGTGTGCAGCAAGGAAAAGGCGTTATATAAAATATCTTTTGGATTGGATTGGAATGGAGAGGAATATATCACTACCTGTAGAGGCCTTCTGCCTCCAGAAGGAAGTCATCCATGGCAAAGTAGAGGGCAGACCATTCCTGATTGGTTGGTTTCACCATAGCCTTCAGTTCATTTTCCGAAAGACCGCGATGACCGAGCAACAAACAGCACATCACCTAGGACAGATACAGATTAAAAATACCTTGTAGAGATGTCATATTCAGGACCGCACTACTTGTAGCTACTTGCGCCCTCTCTATAGAGCGAACAATGCCTCAGCAGTACGTGTTCATCCATTAATGATCCCCTTTTTCTTATATTAATTGAGAGCTGATTTGATGTGATAACCACCTGTCAGTGACCATGCAGGGGGTCTGATCCCTCCTGGCCAAACTAGTACAGATAGGCTTTAATAAACATTTGACTGGAGATGCGAAGGTCTTTGGTTCAAGCCCTGGTCTGACACTACTGTCCTTTGGCAGCTAGGACATTGATCTACATTTGCCACGATGAATACAGGTAGGAAGGAATTTCTTACATGCTGTGAGCACGGAGTACGGTAGCCGAGCTAGGGTAATACTGGAACACCTTGGGAACATTGCTTGGTGGATATGATTAATACATATCCATTCTTTTGAAAATGCATGTTAAAAAAAACGTCAAAAGATTTTTTAAATATTTGTTTTTATACAACACCTACGTGGATCCCTGTCATTTGATTGGAGGATTGTTGGTCACATGATATTCAATAGATGGTATATTGCACGGTCGTGCATTTTTGGTTATATGCGCCGTGCATTTTTGGTTATATGCAGACTGCGTACCTCTCTGCCGTGCGCGCGCTTATCCCTGCGTGTATCTGACGCGAAGGCAATCTGAATGTAATCCAACTTGAATTTATCTTTTATATAAGGATAAAGCATAATTTGTTGAGTAACGTTCTATTAGATCTTCTTCGATGTTGTATAAAACAAGTAATGAATGTTTTTCATTCGTTCAATGGTGCGAATATTTTCATTCGTTGAAAGATTAACATTAATTCTATTCAACTCGGCTGACGCCTCGTTGAATAGAATGTTAATCTTTCAACTCATGAAAATATTCGCACTATTGAACTCATAACCATTCATTATTTGTATAATATATCATCTGGAGCCAGAAGGGCGTTAACTCACATACTTTAACACTGAGGTAATGCCTTTTGGTTCTAAACAGACGATACTAGCATACAAAACTGTAACTGTGAAATCTACTTTAGAGGTAACTTGTACAGAAAAAGAGCATATATCTTTCTAGGCAACATGCCATATTTCCCTTGATCAATCTTGCTCACTGAAACATGTACTTGAATATCCTGTACAGAAAGACCATTTGCAAAACGCTACTGTCTTCCTTGAGCAGTGCTTGATAAACAGGTTTTACTGTAGGCTTAGGTTGTGTAGGAAGAAAGGACCTGGGCCCCATTTCATAAAACCTGTTATCAATAACAAGTTACTAATCACTGTTATGAGCTACTGAAATGGTTGCATTTGATTGGCCGAGAGCAAATTTGTCATAGAATTCAGCATTTGTCATTGATAACAAGTTTCATGAAACAGGGCCCCGGACTAATAATGATATGTTCATACCTCTTTCACAAGATGTTTTCCTTCAGGATTGTAGTCTCTTTCCAGCCTCTCCAGGAATTTGACAAACAGATCCACAGTACTATCATGAATAGAATTTAATTGGAACTTGTACTAGAGATCGGGCAAACTTGATTTTATTTGTGCAATATTACTTTCAACTCACAAAAAAGAAAAACAAACAAATAAAAATTAGGAAGAAAACACTTTGGCAAAATGAACTGAAGATATATGTAATGTAAACCGTTAACTAAATTCGGAAGGCGAATCATAATTGTTTTTTAAGTATTGCATAATATCTAAAAACTCTTCAAATAATTTCCTATCATCAGCTACACAATTAAAAACAAATTAAACAGTCATTTACTATAAAGGGAGGAAGACTATTTCTTGAGCATTTATTTCAGATTACAACAATTGAAAATAAAATTCTGTAAACATTTCATGTGTAAGATACACGTATGCATTCAATATCTAAACAGATGATAAAACTGAAGATAGAGAGATGGAGAAAGAACGAAAAAGAGAGGAGAGAGAGAGAGAAATAGTCAAAGGGATTGATAGAGAGAGAGAGGGATTGATAGAGAGAGACAGAGAGACAGAGAGAGACAGAGAGTGATAGAGAGAGAGAGAGTGGAGAAAGTGAGTGGGAAAGAGAGAAGAGCAAGAGAGAGAATGAGATTGAACAGGGAGAATGGAGAAAGAAAGTGGGAAAGAAAGGGGGAAGAGAGGAGACAGAAAGATAAAGAATTAGATCAGAGAAAGCATGAAGAAAGTAAAAACGAAACATGTTAGTATAAACTTTTTATAATCTACTGAATCAGGTGAATTTAAAATGGAGAAAAACTCCAACAAATGTTCACCTTGTGGATGTCAGTAGGGTGTCAATATACTCATCAAGCTCAAAGAAAGAACCAAAACTACACAACTCCTGAAAAGTGTGAGAGACAGCAAAAAAGTGAACAACGTGCAAATTGGTTAGGATGATTGAAATGTAGAATGGGACGTCATTTGCAACTTCAAGATGGATTAAAGAATAGGTTAACAAGGTAAACAAGAGGATTAGTTCAGGGCAAGTTTGATAACAAGAAAGTTAGCGTAAATCTCCGTGTATAAGGCGCACCTGTGTATAAGGCGCACCCCTATTTTGGGGGCAAAAAAAAAAAAAAAAAAATGTTTTTTTTGTTTTTTTTTTGTTGCCGAAAACCCATGCGGGGAAGGACCCTCATTCAACATCGAGGTGCAGTTGAAGGCGCTGATTTGTGCTTGTGAACTTGTCACAAATAATAGTAACAATGTAATTTTTAGAAGAATGTGTAAGATCATTAATGTAAATTAAAAACAATACAGTACCTAGGATAGAACCTTGTGGTACACCATTTGTTATAGAAAAAAAATTGATGAATTATTTATTATTATAAACTACATATTGAGATCTATTAGAAAGATTACTTTCAAACCAAGATGACAGAAAAATTTGAGTGTTATTGTAGTATCCGAGTGGTGAGTCAACACACTGATTACTGAGCTCTGATTACTGACATTGCCAGGCATAGCACCATACATCAAAACTTTTTTAGTATACACGGAGATTTACGGTATGTAGTTTTGAAGTTGTGATCAAACACAAAATACGCAACTCTTTGATTGCCCTTGTGAGTAGCTGTCCATTTGTTTTGTACAAATATTAAAACTAGAGATTTTCTCTCTCTTTAAATAAGAAAGATTTTCTAAACATGTGACTGTGATATATTATCAGAGGTATGTTTCTTCAATCTCTTATATCCATTCCTTTATCAATAATCAAAGAGGGGATCACCCATTTCAATTCTTAGTATAGAACATTTAGATGGAGAGCTGCTAACAACAGACGTGCACCAAAATTTATGATTGGGGTTATTGACAAATGGCAACCAGGGAATAGTTAGACTTAGATGCATCTAAACATTAAATATACGGATGAGTAAACTTAATTTTTCACAACATGGTGCAGATTGCCAATTAGGGAAAAAAGAAACAAAAATAATTATCCTGAATATCTTACATTGAAATTACTTTGTTATAGTCACAAGTCAAAATCATTCTCACAGCATACACATGCATACTACATCTACATCACACTAAAGATCATACGACAACAGCCATAAGTCAAAACTGTAAGCATAATTAATCGCTGATTTGGTGAACTGGTTCAATTGTGATGTTGACCTGGGGGGTGTTTCACAAAGTTCCTAGGTTGAACTTATCTCTAAGTTGGACTTAACAATTATGGAAAGCCGTTAGCATCTATGGAAATATTTTGTACAAGTTATTTTAAAAGGCTTAAAATGTTGATTCAAATCATTCATATTTTCTTGTATCCAGGATATTTCATGTTCTTGATGTGGAATCAATAAAAAGTCTAAAATACTTGAATTTTTGCCTTTTAATATATGTTTTTTAAGGCTCCTAATGGCTCTCCATAATTTTTAAGTCCAATTTAGAGATAAGTTCAACTTAGCATCTTTGTGAAACATCCCCCATGTTAGGTATAAACTTACCTGCAGAAGGATAAAGAGATAGAGCGGATTACCGGTCTCCGCGTTCCCTATGACCTTCTCCATCTGCTTCGGCGACAGCTCCTTCCCCCGCACCATCAGCATGCCCTTTGTGACCTTTGTCCTCAGGTCAGGGGTCAACTGACGGACCTCCAGGGAGTCGAAGTGGCGCTCATCGAGTAGCTCCTTGATGTTCCTGGCGTCCGAGTTGGACGTTGAGAGGAGGAAGAGAACCTTGGAGGAGGTCACCTTTGGCAGCCAGTACAGCTCCTGTTTAAAACAAAGATGTGATTGGGAAGATAGGACTTGGTCTAGAAGTACAGTCAGGCCTTTGTCTTTTAGAAAGAATTAAGTGAAAACAGACATGTCTACAGCCCTTTCTAAACTGCACCATGTTGGAATATTCCTGGCATTTGTAAAACTGACTTTAATAATTCCTGAATGCATAAGCTTCAGTGTCTCGTGAATAAGTCACCAGTTTTGAGACAACATTGTACTGGGTCTGAATTCCGGCCAAGGCACCAAAAATCTTTTTGGCACCATATTAATCTAAATTTGCCACTCTCATCCAGGTGTAGTGTATTATAATCTATTACAATCTATTATAAGTGAAAAGCACTTTTGCAGATAAAAAGTTCACAACACTTTGGCTACCATCTACACGTTCCACCATCCTACCTTCATAGTCCTGCCTCCAGCATCCATTTTGTTAAGGGCATCAATGATGATGATGACCCTGATATTGAACGACGATGCATCGCTGACGAGCTTCTGAAGGAGTTTCCTCATCCCTCTCACATCCTCGGACCCTTCCTTCTGTTTCTCCTCTCCAACATGGTAGTCTGGTCTTAGGGTGATCAGGTCTTCTTCAATCTGGTAGCACAGGTGCTTCAAGAGGTCCAATTCACCTGTATCATGTGGACGTAAATGTTAATTGACTTCTTATTCAGTTAAACCTTCTTTAGTGACCACCTGTCTACAAAGACCACATTTTTTGTTTCCCTTGAAATGGTTTCTCATTGAAACATGTACTAAAAGAACCTGTCTACAAAGACTACTTTTTGTGTTTCCCTTGGGCGGTCGCTAGAGACAAGTTTGACTGTAATACCAATGTTGATATTACTAATTATATTGACTTCTTGTAAATGTACAACACTCACGTCCATCATTAAGGTGCTTAAGGTATCAAAATATTATCCTGGTTTTCAGCTAGGATAATGATTTTGGTGTTCGCAGCACACAAAGCAGGCGCGATGGCTCGGTGGTAGAGCAGTGGTCTCGTAGTCAATAGGTCTCGGGTTTGAAGCGAAGTCGATGAGCTGGTGCCCTTTAGTAAGGCATCAATCCTCATTACCGTGAGTCCCTCAGAGAGGACTTTATTCGTCAGTCTCTTGGTTGCCTACTTACCAAAAAACAAACAAAGCATTTCTTTCTACCAGCTGCACATTGATGTGTGCTACACCTGGGTGGAGAGTGGAAATATAGGTTAATGCCTTTCCAGTGGAAAGAACATTTAAAGCCCAACCGTCCTATTTGTAGCTACTTGCTCCCTCTATATAGAAAACTTCCCCAATCGGTGCCTGTTGGTCCCCCATGATCCTCTTTTTCTTATGTTAGTTGAGAGCTGAGTTGATGAGATAGCATCCTGTCAGTGACGTGGCTGGGTGGTCTAATCCCTTCTGGCCCAGTGGTATTGACGGTCTTTAAGCCCTTTTGGGCAATTTTTCAACCAAATAATATAATAATACTAATAAGTTACCACTTGACTCATGCCATGAGTAAGTGAACTTAGATTGCATGAGGCATACTCACGTGTACTGCTGCTTGTACATCCAACAAAATGCACTGCCAGTATGTCATCTGGAGAACTCTCTCTGTGTCTTTCTATCCAGTTGGCTAGGACGCAAGACTTTCCAGACCCTGTTTTCAAATAAACAAAGGACAGGATGAATTTCATAGGATCACTGCTCTTGTTCTACAGAAGCTGTGGATGGCTAGGGTGATGAACAGTACTGGTGATGAACAAGTATAAGTACCCCCCCCCCCCAAAAAAAAAAAAAAATCAACTTCTTGTAGAAAAACATAATCAATAATAGAAAATTTGTTTACAAATACTGAAAGAGAAATTGCACAGCAGGTTCTTGTTTTCTGTTAAGTTTTTTTTGCATTTAGAAAGTAGAGAACTAGTGAACTCAATACTTACTATGTTGAAAATAGTAAACGTCAGGCAACACTGGAAAGGTTCTCCTTAAATCTTTGTTTTTTAATTGAGGAAATGTTTACTGGCAACATGTATCCCCACCTGAGAAGAGTGTCAAGTCTGACAGACACAAGTGCAAAACAAGAAGCTCACTATCATTATCATTATTATATTATATTTAAAAAAAAAAGGGATTGCAGACATAGGTTTTTACCTGCATCACCAAGCAGAAGAAGAGACTTCCCCGCATCCTTTCTTCCTCCTCCTCCTTCTCCTCCTCCTCCTCCTCCATTCAGAGCACGTCTGTCTATATCCTCCAGGTAGGCCTCCCTTCCCACCAGCTTTCCTCCCATCCCACGTCGAGTGATGAGGAAGGTCTCGTGCTGGGCGTGTTCCTTCTCCATCTCGCTGCTCTCTGCCTCCGTCTGGCCCAGGAGCTTCTTCAGGTGGGCGTGGACCGTCTCGAACATCAGCCGGGCACCCACCTCAGGGGTAGGGTAGCTCATATCTACAGCAAGACACTACAGAGAAGAGATCGACAAATAAATCACATCTGGGCCCCGTCTTATAAAGAGTTGGATTGATCCAAATCAATCGTAATTCTTCAATCAATACCAAGTTTGCAGTCTCCCATCTCTTATTTACATAGTTGCGATTAATATCAACTCTTTATAGACGGGGCCCTGGAGTTTGAGCTGGGGAACATGTAGGTGCCTATATTCACAAAATAACAATTTGTGGAAGGTCAACATTAGTGTTCTCAAGAAGATTTATACATATTTTGTACATTTTTATATTTATTTTTACATATTTCTGTGAATTGAGATGAGATGATTGCTAACTACTAGTGGCCATTAAAAGTCTTGCTATCATATAAAAAACGATGCATTTCACTACAAAAGGCATATGAAATACATAACTGACCATTCAATGTATCAATGTGACTAAATGATTACTAGTTGCCAATTATGTGTATACATCATTTTTTAATTGTTATCAAATCACAATAATGCCATGTTTCCTGATTTAATTAGCTCATTTAAAGGTAATACAAAGTTTTGGCATGGGGTTATGAATTTGGTTCAAATGAACATATTGGAAGCATATGCGTTCCTACAATATTCAGTGATCGTTGTCGCGGTTGAAATCGAGTCTAAAGTTATGAAATTGTAAATAATAAACTCTTTATGTTGTATAGCTCCCTCTCAAGGACAAGATGTTAATTGAGCTAAAAAACAATGTTTCTTGACAAAAATCGACGGATTAGCTATTACGGTTTGAAAATTATATATCACAACTACATATTCTGAGATTTTCATGGTCGCAGCTTCCATATTACGGCCGTAGGCCCTATTTGATTTTATCAAAATTTACCGGGAGCACCGGTAAAATTTTATATTCAATTTTTCTCGAAAGCAGAAGTGTTTTAGGGGCTAAATTTTCTAGTGCGTATGATACATCCACATGGGCATCCAAATATATCAAAATAGTAAAGAATCACTATCCACCCAATTTTCAAAATTTACCAAAACTTTGTAATACCTTTAAAATATTAAAATTGCATACCTTATCTTCTGTCTTCTTGACCCTTTGCTTGAGGTCATCTAAGAATTCTGCAGCATGAGGTCCATCTGATGTGGCCTTGAACTTCCTCTGACCTCTCTCATCTCCCGATGCAATGCAATCAGCAAGTTTGGCATCATCATAAGCCTGAGAATGGAAAGTTAACATCGTTAGTCTACACAGAGATCTATTCTTAAAGGCATCGTTTAACTGCAATGTTAAATCTAAGATGCACGGCCCTACGTGTTAGCAGTGTCTGTGATACAGTGTAATATTGATCCCCCTTAAAAAAATTGGGCTTAAAAATGATCAAGAAGTGCCTCAAAAGAGTAAAAATCTTTGAGTGTCCAGTTTTACCATTCTCATTTCCCCCCAATATACTGTAGTGTTATAAAAAACCATTAGGAAAAAGAAGGACATTCCAATTTCCAATTATAAATATCTTGATAATCAGACTGGCGATCGGCTTGTAAAAGTAATATGATTCCTGACTGACCTAAACGTTTATAATCATGATTGCAGCATGAGCTAAATCCAGGATTTTGTTTCAGAATCGGAGACAAAGATACCCAATCCCTTTAAAATAGAGCCACTACTGGGAAGGGCAATTAACTAGGGGAACATGAGGAAGAGAAGAGGCTATACCTTGTCTCTGAAGAAGAAGCATGCTGGTCTTTGTCCAGGATTGTCGAGGTGACCGTGGAGGAACTCCAGCTCGGTGACCGCCCGGTCCCTGTAGGACTTCAGCCATGGGTAGTGAGGTAGGGCATGATCAAATGTCTTCTGCAGGAATTCATCTTTAGCTCCGTGCCATCCATAGCGCTGGTGAGACACAGGAAATAGATCAAAATGCTATTTAGAATTTGGCTTTTGTTTGTCCTATATTTTGTCCTTCTTCTTGCAGTGCCAACTTGACAGAGAGAACAACACAAGCATACAAAACATTTGTTCATAAATACTAAATATATTTGACAGTTTCAACTTCAAGAAGAAATGATAAATTTGTTGTATGTTTAATACATTCATCCTGTTATGCTTTTTTTGTTCTTTATGTCAGATTGATACTTCAAAAAGAAGGAAAAGACGTGGAAAAAACACACAAAAACTAAATATTTTGCGTTATAATATCAATATTTAATGACACATTTCCCAATTATTTGGCCTTTTGGGTCATATTTGTGTCTTCAATGCCTCAGCTTGATTTTCCATCATAGTCCCCCCCCCCCCCAATTGAGTTTGGGTGGAGTGCACTTCATGTGTCAAACAATTAAGTTATTCTTTGTAGACAGTTGAGTTTCAGAGATTATGTCGAGCCTGGTCATGAAGAATTATGAGAGAAACCATGTAGAAGATAATCTGAACATCTGATTACAGAGGAAATTGGTTCAAAGTGCCATGACTGAAATATGAGAGCATTTCAAGACTAATCATTTTTAATTGGAATTAATACTGTGATATTCTTCCCTATGGGAGTTGAAAGAATGAGAATACTCACTAATTATTTGTTCACCTATACCCGTACCCAACCCTTTTTAAGCTTCCTGGGGGTGTTTCACAAAGATTTTAAGTAGAACTTAACTCTAAGTTGGACTTACAAGTTATGGAGAGCCATTTGTAGCCTTATAAAGAAATATATTCAAAAGTAAAGATTCAAGTATTTTAGACTTTTCATAAATTCCACATCAATAACATAAAATCTCCCATGAAAATAAAAAATATGAATTATTTGAATCAACATTGTATGCCTTTCAAAATAACTTTCACAAAATATTTTCAAGGATGTTAATGGATTTCCATAATTGTTAAGTCCAACTTAGAGATAAGTTGAAGTTAGGATCTTTGTGAAACACCCCCCAGGTTTACCTGACCAAAGAATCCGACGATCATGTCCGACCTGTCCAGCTCCCTGAGGCAGATGGTGATGGTGGCGGCCTCGCTGGACAGCTCCGACGTGATGCCCCACCTCATATCCACCGGTACAAACTCGTAGCCAGACTTCTGGCAGAGATGTGCCAAGGCAGGCCAGTACTGCTTGGTCAGGAGCTCCCTCTCCTCCTCCAGTCCGCCAAACGGGGAGCTAAAGAAGACCCTGGCGACATACTTCTCTTTGGTGATCGGTGCCTCTGCCTTCACCCTCATGGTAATCTATACTGGAGGCTCTGACTCTGAGAAAAGTGACTTGACCTCACTGTAAACAAAAACAAAAAGAAAATAAGAGAGAAAAACAATTATTGGTTTCCTACATTATATATTTATAATGTTGTAATGATGTACAGCAATAACTGATTTACAACCCCAAAAAAGAACAAAGCAAAGAAACAGAAAAAAATAATGGGAATATGGTATACATTTGCAACAAATCAAACAAAATAAATATGAATTGAATGTGCGTAAAATTTAACAAGATAGATCTACATCTATCAATATTATCATCTAGATCTACATGTAGTCTAGATCCAGTGAAAAAAATACACAGGGGCTCGGGCGAAATAGCCCCAGAAATGCCCAAAAGAGCCCCTGTAAATTTGCATAGAGTTCAATGCAAAACGAATTTTAGAGTGTTAATTTCATGCAGCTGCAGGCAAGCTTGAAAAGTAGCCCCCGAAAAATATACAGACCTAGAGTCTATGAATTTTTTCCCCGAGTCTCTCTAGATCTATAATATCTAATCACTCTTTATCTTGCTAGGTGATAAAAAACATAGTTCTCATATTGGCCTTAAAATACATTTACAAACATGATAATAATAATGTGTCTGAATATTTAGAAGGTCTAGACTCTAGATCTATATCAGACAGTGTCCGAGATAGGGGCGGAAGCTTGGTAAATCGCTCCCGAAGTTTCGGCAGACATGTACGGTATCATTTCGGTGTAAAGGTAGGCCACTGCCGCGGCCCGAGTCAACTCTACATTCACTCATAATCTGAAAAACAGAAAACATATTGAGTGTTTCTTATGTATCATGTTTCTGCTGTTTAGAAATATGAAGCAAATATTTCATTATGAACTGAAGTGAAAACTACGAAATTTACGGATTATTTACCTCATGAAGTCACTGGGTCATTGCCGCAGGAAGAATTTGTCTGCTCCAGAAATTCCTAACTTGCTGCACATGCTAGGCTTATTCCTGATAAAGGGCTTACTTTTCAAAACAAAATAAAGTTTTTTATCATTACAAAAGATGTCTTTTACTTTTTGAATTATTTTTTTTATGTAATACACATTTCAAAGCATAGATTATGAAATTGACTTCTTTAAATAAAAAAAGTATGGACAAAATTTATCACAAAACGACTAGAAAATATACTCGTCATTCTTATCTATTACGTCACTGCCTGTCATGGGATCCCGTGTAACGCGTTTGCCGTGCATACAAATACACGCATAGCGGTTGCATGCACTGCATCATCCGACTCCTGCATCCATATAATATACGTAGTACATGCATTGTCCATATACCGGTGTCACGATCAAGATGGCGTACGCGGTTAGAGCATCAGGATCGAGGGTAAAATTACATGTTTTTCTTGATTCTTTGTGTATTTAGATTGAAAGGACGATTCTTGAAATATCATGGAAAACTTTGAAGCTAAAAATAAACCATTTTGATCAACAAAATTGTAATCCAAATAAGAACAAGCTGAAGAAAGTCCAACACAAGCAGTTCACATTGAATGATTCAAATTTCAAGTGTGTAGATCATTATACCCCTGTGTGTTTCTGTATGAATGGGTTTTCTGATGGAGTAGGCCTATGGCTATGAAGTTTGACATGAGTTTTAGAGGTTTTAAAGTTGCTACTAACTTAGGTTGATACATCTGAAATTATTTAGGTTCTTAATCTTCCCAAAGACAATAGTCGATAGACCACAAAATTATTTAATTTTGAAGCCTTCTCTTCATCATCATGTTCATGTTCTAGTTCTAAAATTGCTTTTTAGCCCTTGAATTTAATGCAATGTTTGCATCAAATAAATACCATAATTCATAGATTGTCATGCTTTGTAAGTCTGAGAAAATTGATGAAATATTGCTCATAAACTTCTTCAAATTGCTGTTTTAAATCAACTGTCCAGACACACATCTTGGTAAACTTTTTGTTTTACTACTTTTTATAATACTAGATTTATTGTTGGATTTTTCAGACTTGATGTAAGGTCTAGATCTAGATCTAGGTCTATGTATCTGTATTGCCGTCTGAAAATGTGCCTTTTAATTCTGTTCTTTTTCCTTTCTTTGTGATTGTGAATTGTTTCGACTTGAAACTTAACCTTTCCAAGAACAAGTTGATTGAGGCTGAATTCTACTAACATGTAGAAAACAAAATTAGAATTTATTTTGACGAGCGTATCACACTCACAGACAAAAAAGAGAAACAGAATGAGGCTGAAAGCTTTAATTTGGTTGATGTGTCAACGTTTATCCCTTTATATTTAAAAGCTCTTTTCAAAACAATGATGACTTTGTAAGTTCAATTCAGTAATGATAAAAACTCATTTAGAATCTCAAGACTAATGTATGTATACACA
Source organism: Strongylocentrotus purpuratus (assembly GCF_000002235.5). Taxonomy (NCBI): domain Eukaryota; kingdom Metazoa; phylum Echinodermata; class Echinoidea; order Camarodonta; family Strongylocentrotidae; genus Strongylocentrotus; species Strongylocentrotus purpuratus. The sequence continues at coordinate 14,664,181 of NW_022145599.1, read as the reverse complement.
AATGCTGTGTATCTCAACAGTTGATTTAGAATTAAATTGAAGAAGTTTACTAGCAATTTTTCATAAGTCTTCTAATCTAAGTATTCCAAGACTTATATGTTGGACAATATTATAAAGGACAAATATTCATGATAGTTAATGCTATTTGATGAATATTTTTTCAATTCAATCCAAGGGCAGAAGAGAAGGCTTTATGTTTTTTATGTGTCCACACACCCAACCCCCTATCATACAAACTAGTCAGTCTTCTTTTTCTAAGATGGTCAATATTTCATAGATTTTCAGATTTCAGAAACAGAAGATATCAAAAGTCTGGCACAACAATTCCAAGAGGATATCTTTCAACATGATTTTCCTTGGACTGGGTGTTAAATAGTGGGAAAATTTACCAATATGCTACTTTTTGCATCCCCCCACCCTTTCCAAAGAATGATGCACTTAATATACAAAATATATTATTTCACTTGCAAATTGAAATAGTACAATTCATATTTTTTTTAAAGATGAGGTTCCAAGGTCACATTTTTCGGAAAAATTTCCTACAGTGTATTCCCCCACAGACACACACATTTGTTATTCAATTATTTTTTCAGCATGTAACTCTCCTGAGTGTGGAACACCTGCAAAGTTCACAAAAGTTTCGTTAATGTGAAAGGCTTTAGAATATTGCTTCCTTGATGATTCGATACCTGCTCTTGTTCACACCCCATCTCATGAATTAAAACAATAGTCTGACACTTTTTTTCAGGCTTAAACTCTTTTATATTTATTATTGCCGTAGAAAGATGGAGCTGTGTCTAGTTTTATTTATGTTTCTTCTGTTTTTTCTCTAGATGAAATCCCTCATGGCTGCAGGCCTTCGGGCCAGGCTGCTACAGACTTCTGCAGCAGCAAGTCAGGTAAAGTTCTAAGAAAACATGTACTTTATCTTAAAGTTAAGAAATAAAAGCGATATTCAACATAATGTATACAAGGTGTGGATATGGTTATTTATTTGAGGGATGAAAAATATGATAACATTATTTTGATCGCCAATCAAGAAGCTTATATTATTTCACTTAAATGATTTTTCTTATAATTCAAGCAACTTAAAAGTTGGCAGAAATGGTATACTTTGTAAGTGTCTGAGTGCAAGTAATGTTTTACAAAAGAATTCTGAAATGAAGTCCAAGCTTATTCCATTCATTAGAAATGTGATGTGTAGTTCAAATGCACCTATGTTTTTTCATCCCTCAAACTTGTTATGGCAAATCGATGAGAGGGTAAGATCATGGAAAATGAGCCATAATTTGATTTATTGAATGCAGACATCTTTTTTATTTTTCTTGTGATTTACAGGTAGCCATGAGCCGATTCGAACAAGACACGTTTATTAACTATGACCAATTGGACGCAAACCTCAAGATTGTGAAAGATAGACTTCAACGACCCCTTACCCTCAGTGAAAAGATTGTTTATGGTCATCTCGACAAACCTAAGGAACAGGTAAGAAATATTAATAAACAGAAAAACTATAACAATCTTTGAAAACGGTGCATTGTACCTTACATTAAGTATGACACAAACTCTAAATCACTACCAAAAAAGGGTGTATGGTTTCTCTCAAAATATGGAAATTGGTACATATAGTTTTAGTTCAAAGTATGTGGAGAAAAGAGAAAGAAACATCTTATTTTAGTTTTTGTCATTGAACAAATATAATTATGTTTGCAACTTCTCAATGCATTTTCTCAAGCATGTTATGGTTGATATGAGCAATATCCTCCACACATTTTCTTTTGAATAGTGTAGCTGCATAAGCATTTCAGAATCAATAAATACTTTTATATCATTTTGTTGGCTAAAGCTGATATCTAGAAAATATTGTTTTAAATTACTATCAGAGATTAATATTGCATTAATTAGGGTATAGGAAATCAATCTAGAAGCAAAAAGCTAGATGATGGTTGGATCTTTTCATTATAAATTCAAATGACAAAAAAAGTTTAGTCAAGATCTTTTATTTTCCTCTGACAGGACATTGAGCGTGGAGAATCCTACTTGAAGTTGAGGCCAGACCGTGTCGCTATGCAAGATGCTACAGCTCAAATGGCTATGCTACAGTTCATCTCCAGCGGTCTTCCAAAAGTAAGTCATCTCCACTTGGTATTTGTTTGTGGATTGGAAATAAAATTGATAACATGTCCTCTGTTGTGAATGTGACGATGGAGATGTAAAATTGTATTTATTTTATCTATGAAGTAATTAGGATGAAGTAATGCCTGATATGTGTTTTGTTTGTCTGTGTATTTGTTCATTACAATTTTTTCGCATTGTGTTTTAATTTTCAGTACAAAATCTTACTTGTTGAGGCAGTTATTGTCCGTGATTTTTAAAACCAAAAACACACTGTTAATCTGTTTAGTTATTCATCTTACACTTGCTAGTGCTGGTGAAATCATACCATGTCTCAAAAGCATTAGATATCTTGGTATGTTTAATGTCTTTTCGTTTATTTCATGCAGGTTGCAGTCCCGTCTACCATCCATTGTGATCACTTGATTGAAGCCCAGGTGGGAGGAGCTAAGGATCTCACAAGGGCCAAGGTAAGGAGTACCAGATTGATTAAGAGTTATACATAGCTGCCAACCATCCCTATTTTGGAGAGATGATTCCTATTTTTCTGCCCACAAACTAGTTGTATGAATGCTATATTCCTCTTATTTTCTGAATGCATCTGTATGAAAGCATGTAAAATACACTGTATTACTAGTTTGTGCTTCAGGCATTTGTAATGTCTTTTGTAGAAGGTTGGCATGTATGAGTATACACTTTCATTGTCTTTCAAATTGGAAGTTGAAGCTTAGTTCTTGGGTCTATTCACCTACCAAACATTGCCATAAAATATTTTGTTTCCCTCTCTCTTATTTTAGATAGCAGCGCTTTAAATCATAACCTATTTGTTTGCTAAAGAAATGGTTAATTGAGTTGACATATTAAATTAATTTCACTTAAACCTTTTATTAAGAAAAAAAATGTTACCATGTTTCAACTTCAGTTTCACTTCTCATGTCAGGTAGATATCTCTGACTTTCAGTAAGAAGATAGTGAAATTTAACACCTTTTCTTATTAAAGCAAACAAAAATATTGTAAAACTAAAAGAATAATGTACAAATTCCTTAAGTCTTTCACATCGGTCTTTACAAAATTGGCAATCTGGGCCCTGTTCCATAAAACTTATCATCATTAACATGTTACAATAATTGTTATAAGCTACTGAAATTGTGGCATTTGATTGGCAGAGTACAAATTTGTCATATAAATTTGGCATTTGTTATGGATAATAAGTTTTATGAAATGGGCCCCCACGTAGCATAACGATGTAATATACATGTATGTCTTGCTTCTTTGTAGGACTTGAACAAAGAAGTGTACAACTTCTTGGCGTCAGCTGGTGCTAAGTATGGTGTGGGCTTCTGGAAGCCAGGCAGTGGTATCATTCATCAGGTGAGAGAAACAGTGATAACACCTTTCGCTTCAGACTCTTGGGAAATGACTCGTCTCCCTCTCAAGAATGGGGATTTAGTCATGCTTAGCAGTGTACTTCATTAAATGAGTGATGTTTACTAAAGAAAACATAGTTAATTCCAAAGGATTTGGATATTTTGGCGTGATAGCTTACAGTCAGGTTTATTCATTTTCATTTACTGAAGTGATTTTATATTTTGTGTCCATTTATCAACTGCTTGACACATTTTCTAAATGTGTGTTCTGTGTATTCTGTCTGTTTTTTAAGTTATTGCAATATTCATATTTTATAGTCCAAATTGCTTTTACAAGTGAAACAAGTTGTGTGCTCTCTTTGCATAGGAGAGATAACAAAAATCCTCTTTCTCGTGAATAATTGTCTGTAATTCCTACATCTTGGCATGTCTGCTTTTGGTAGTTCTAAATATGATTATGGTGCATGTGTCATTTCAATTTATGGCAGGGCTTCATACTAACTTTTTTAGAGAAGGCAGTCTAGATTGAACTTTTACAATCTGTATTCATGAACCCTATGTAAAAACTTCACAATCTTGGGGGTCCGGACTTAGATTTTGGGTGCCAATGTGTCCTGGGTGCTTGTTCATGTCAAACCCCGGGTACGGTGATGGCTGTGTGGTCCTGTGCTCAGGTGACGTGTCACATGTCATCTACCCCCGTGCACTGAGACAGCAGTATGATTCACCTACAGGAAAGCAAGACTGGTGATCCTGTCTCTTCTTGCCTTGACACACTGCCCAGATAGTGGGAAAGGGGCTAATGGCTAGAGTGATGGGGCACCAGTCTGAAGACAGCTACAGGTGTAGATTGTGTGTGATCACCCCCACAGACCATGGGCAATCTATGTATGATGCTGTCTACATTCACGACAGGGCTCAAATTAATTTTTTGTCCACGGGGGCTCTTCCACCCCCCCCCCCAAAAAAAAGAGCCCCCGTGAGCCTACTCACGGGGGCTCTTTTAGTACTGACGGGGGCTCTTTTTTATACAAATATCCATTGAATTGGTACCTATGATACTCCTCAATTATTTGCTATTTCATCATTATCATTCCAATCAGCATTTTCCCTCTTACAAATTTACAAGCTACATAGCTGTTACTGGCCTGTGTATACGCATACAACACTGATCTTTATGATGTCTTTAACGTGACATATCTTCTTCTCCCCTTCCAAACGAGAAAGAAAACAAGGTCATTAAAAGGGATTAAGCGACAAATAATGATTGTGATTCAAATTGATGCAAATATTTTGTTTGAATAAGCACTGCTATTCACCCGAATCTTCTTTGTAAAAACATTTTTTACAAATCTCAGTCATGCTTACTGAGTTGAGACGTTCCATTCAAAGTAAAATACTCATTAAAGAATACACTTCTCCTAATCTGAAAGTGATCTTACAACACAGTGGCAGATTTGCATGGCTGAGATTTGTAAAAGTCGTTTTTACAAAGAAGATTCTGGTGAAAAGCATTGCTTATTCAAAAAAAATCCTTGCATCAATTTGAATCACAATGATTATTTGTCGCATGATCCTTTTATTAAATAACCTTGTTTTCTTTTTTGTTTGCAGGGGGAAAAGAAGCTATGTCACGTTAAGAAATCATAAAGATCAGTTGTATTATGCGTATATACATTATGATACCAGAACAAATGTTGATTATCAGAATGTCATTTTGGAATACCTCTAAACAAATACCACATTGTCTTTAGCCCGTATCAGTATTAGTATCATGCAATATAAAGCTATTATTCTTTATTTAATTCAGTATAATGCTTTTCCTCAAAAATAGTTTTGCCATTTTGTTAGGGTTGAGACGCTAAGAAATGGTTTCAAATGTACATTACACGAACCCTGAACCATTGCAAAATGATGGTGGTTCTCTCTCTCTCTCTTTACTTTAATCATGCATTATCAACTACATATAAAGCAGCAACCAAAAACTTAGGGTTATCTGAGATAGGTGAAAGTAAGAGTTAAAAAGAAAGTCATGCTAAAACGGCGCTTCACTCCCCCCCCCCCCATGAAAAAAATAAAATAGATTAGTAGTCCTCCTCTCCAGCACCCCCCCCCCCCCCCCCCCCCCCCCCGCTTTAATATCACATTTTCACTTGGCAGCCCAAGGGGGCCGGGGGTGGGAGGAGGGGGTTAAACCCCTAACCCCCCCCCCCCCCCCCCGTAGATATGCCCATGTTACCATATCATTCCACGACATCTTGGTCTTCCTCTTCTTCTCAATAGGGACTTTTAGATTTGCGTGGACGTGGACGTGTTACGTCCTTTTAAGGCACTGGCAGTCACATGTCACGTCCTTTTAAGCACTGGCACTGCCTTAAAAGGAGGTCACACGTTTCAGTCCACGTTCCCATCGTGCAAATCTAAAGGTCCCTAATATTGATTTACTGGTCGAGTTCATTATTTGCTAGTCATTTGAAATCACCAGATTTCAGCGGGTTAACGCTTTCACAACGAAAAACTTCTCCATGACCATGTTTCTGCCCTTGCGCGATCGCCTCCAGCTCTAGCAGACATAGCGCGGCAGCGTGCACACGTACCGCTACTAAGGGCGCAGTAGGCCTATAACCACTGCTGACGGCGGCACTGCACTGTGAGCTGAATCGGTAATAATAGGCCTACTCATAAAACAAGAAATCTTGCACGCTAATCTAAGTTCCATTTCATTTGAAAATTGAAACTCAATATTGTGTTAAAGTTATAACAGAAAAGAAAATCTTTATATTATAATTCCACGGGGGCGATTTTTAATTTTGCAATCGCCCCCGTGAGCAACCTGACGGGGGCGATTATGTAGCTCACGGGGGCGAATCGCCCACCGCCCCCGTGTATTTTGAGCGCTGATTCACGATAATCTTATACCAAATATGATTCACAAAATGACTATTGGAAAATATCCTTGACATTTTCATAAAGTTCTGTTTGGAGGCAGCCAATTTGACCTGATCTTAATAGGACTAAGACCATGTTTTTGATAACTGACATTTCATATTGGATAACACAGAATTTGGAATTTGCTATAATTTTGTGCTACCCCCTACAATATGAATAGATCATCCTTGAGAACTATGCCTACCCTGGTGTACTACTGATTGGAACGGACTCCCACACTCCCAACGGAGGGGGGTTAGGAGGCGTCTGCATCGGTGTCGGAGGGGCTGATGCCGTGGATGTGATGGCAGATATCCCATGGGAACTCAAATGCCCTAATGTAAGCCAAATGTCTCTTTTCCTTGTGTTGTTTTAAAGCCACACTGTGCTATTTGTAGCTACTTGCTCCCTCTAGTTAGCAAACGATGCCTAATCGGTGACCATTGGTCCCCCATGATCCTCTTTTTCTTATGTTAATTGAGAGCTAAGTTGATGAGATAGCCACATGTCAGTGACCTCGCTGGGTGGTCTAATCCCTCCTTGCCAAACCAGTACAGACGGCCTTTAACTTTAGAGTAGAAACCTCTTATAGATTTTTTTTCTTCAATTTGTGTCAGATGCAGTTCATTTTTACGTTTTCTTCTTTGTTTTTGTTCTTTAAAAAAAAATTAAATTGGATTCTAACATTTTTTTGCCACCATTATATCTGTCAATGCTTGTTTATCGTTAGTGATGTGAAGGGTAGCTTTCAATACAGTCGTACTTCCCTTTTTATCTTGCAATTGCAATAGCAAGAATGAACAAATATCCAAAATATAGGAAAATAAGTTGTGGTGTATCGACTCCAATCTGATAGGACTTCAGTAATTTCAAAGTTTAATTGAATTATCCCCAACTGAAACCTGTTCTGTAAAAGTGTCTAATCACCAATAATTTTCTGATCTTCCATGTTTTTTTCCATCTACCCATACATCTTGTCATTATAGGTCATTGGAGTGAAATTGACCGGTCAACTCAGTGGCTGGACCTCACCTAAAGGTAACTTCAATATCTTTTATTCCCTCTTCCTGTCCCCTTTTTGTAGTATGAAACCTTTTTACATATAGTTATGTTTACATCCATTTGATATGACTACTTGCCCAGGCTCTGATGTCCCAATGTTTTGACAGTTTTAGCATGGTTTAACTTTAACTTGAATAGTGCATGTCATTCAATGGTATTGCCACAATGAAGGGTCTTGCTTGGAAATTACTTAAGTAATTTCCTCAACATTATTACATCATGCCCATTGTTTTAAGCAGCAATCCAATCTTCTATTTTTAGTAAAGTTCGCTGATCTGGACTGTTCATATTGATCGCAACTATGTACATAAGAGATAGGAGACTGCCAATTTGCGATTGATTGGAGAACTTGGTATTTATTTGAATCAATCACAACTCTTTATAAGATGGGGCCTGGAGTCTCTTCAGTTGCACCCTTTCTTCAGATACACCTCATCAACTCCATATCATACATGTTATAATCATAAATCTCCATTGTCTGAATCATAAAAACTGTTACTTATGCTCCAAAGGGTCTGTCACAATACAACTCTGTTTACAGTCAGCAGCTTCTGTAAATGCTTGCAATATTGATTTATTGATTTGGAATCGGGATAGAATTTTTATTGCCAGACTTTGGCAAACAAGCAAGTGCACAGTCCATGAACTCTGATATTTCATCTGATATCTCTCCGATGTTTTATCTATGCTAACAGCTTGCACCTATCATATGCCCTTATCTGAATGGGGAGAATTGAGTCATTTGTTCAATAAATGATCTGAGCTACAATTTTGAGCAGTAAGCATTGATGCAAAATAATTTAAATGGGAATTTATCCATATGCTCTTAAAATTAATATCAGTGTGCAGCAAAATGGAAAAGATTTGTTCACTTTTAACTGCTCGTCTGGTTCTAGATCTATACAACGTTGCGAAAATTCATGATTGAAGGTTTTCAACACCATGAGGTTGCATTGTTAAAAAAACGAAAGAGTATATCAACAGCCTTGTCAATAAGGTCACAACATGGTGCTTATGAAAACCTTCAATTTGAGGGGTCAGTGACACAAAGACGAAACTCCATTTTGGCCATTTTGAGAAAAAGTGGTTATGTGTCACTGAGCACTTGGACCTTAAGGAGTTAAGTCTTATGTTTCACTAGCCATCGACTTCAATGGGGTGTTTGGTGGAGTTAAGTCTCTGTGTTTCCTGGAATGCCCACATTTTTCTGAACATTTTGATATCAAATGCTCATTTTGGCAAAATATGGAGTTACGTCTTTGTGTCACTGACCCCTCGAATTGTGAATACTCACTCAACCATGGAAACCAAAGAAAATATCTTTTTACAAATTGTCATTTATTTTGGTTCCTTCTCCCAATCTTCCATCTGTAGATGTAATCCTGAAGGTAGCTGGTATCTTGACCGTCAAGGGCGGTACCGGAGCCATCGTGGAGTACTTTGGACCTGGTGTAGACTCCATCTCTTGCACGGGTAAGTCTGTGTAAATAGTGTATCCTTCCACAAGGGCGCCCTCACACATGATGCGGTAAACAGTGTCACTGACGCACCTGTTGAAAATAGAGTAAAAGGGGGTGTAGCATGGCGAGAGTATGTGTCTTTCCCGTGGCCTGAATGCAAATACCCTAGCGCTTGCTGACCGTTAATCAATTCATATGTTACGTGCAGTTGTCCAAATGAAGTCATAGATGGCGTTAACCAGTATTTGCCATGCTACACCTCCTTCAACTCAACGTCTCCCAATTCAACACATACATGCCAACTGTTCAGATTAAAGAGGAACATTCCTCTTTTTGGGAGAAGATAATTATCATTTTAATGCAGGTGTTCCTCTTCCTTTACAAATTTTTCTGTAGTATTGAATAGGAGAGTTAGGATTGTTCCTCTTTTTTTTTTAAATAGCATAATTTGTACAGATTTCTGATTTTCAAATGTTGGCATGTATGTCAACGTTTCCCTAAGTCAAATCGATTTCATGAACCCAGCTATGCAAAACATGTGGTATTTAATCTTCCTACGTCATAATTTGCATGAGGCGAACTATTTTTTTGCATGTATCCTGAGCGCCTGATAGTGTCAAGCCCAGGATACGGTGATGGCTGTGTGGTCCTGTGCTCAGATGACGTGTCACATGTCATCTGCCCTCGTGCACTGAGACAGCAGTATGATTCACCTACAGGAAAGCAAGACTGGTGATCCCTTCTCTTCTTGCTTTGACACACTGCCCAGATAATGGGAAAGTGGCTAATGGCTAGAGTGATGGGTCACCAGTCTGAAGACAGCTACAGGTGTAGATTGTGTGTCATTCCCCACAGACCATGGGCAATCTATGTATGATACTGTCTACATTCACGATACCTAAAATTGTTTTTCCAAACTATTTTTTGCAGTCAGTAGATCGGTGATTAGTGGTAACAATTTAAAGCCCCACTGCACTACTTGTAGCTACTTGTGCCCTCTATATAGCAAGAAATGTCTAATAGGTGACCATCGGTCTCCCATGATCCTCTTTTTCTTACATAAATTGCGAGCTTATTTGATGAGATAACCACCTGTCAGTGTCTAATATTGTCAAAATGTCCAGGTGTATCTCAAATTCCCTGTTAGTCTGATCCAGCACCATATTGTGAGAAGGTGATACAAATGATAAGTTACTTTTCATTACATTTGTACAGGTATGGGTACCATCTGCAACATGGGTGCCGAGATCGGTGCTACCACGTCCATGTTCCCATTCAACAGCAGAATGAGAGACTACCTGGTCGCTACCGACAGATCAGGTGAGAGCAATCTTCTATATTACACTGTATCAAAGGAAATAATGTGCAAGATATCAAACTCTTGTTCATGCCCTGTTTGGACTTTGACTTTGCATCAAAGTGAAGGGTTTAAATGTGGAGATGAACTATCCTTAACATTACAAGTCATCCTTATCTCATGCCCTGTGTGGACTTTGAGTTTGCACGACTCTGTCTTTAAGTGAAGAGATTAAATGTGGAGATGAACTATCTTCCGCTTAACTGAAGTGTTGTTAGTATTCCCTACAATCCTTGTTTGGACTTTGACTCTCCCGGACTCTGTTTTAAAGCGGAGGGTTTAAATGTGGGGATGAACTATCTTCAGCATTACTGGCAGTGTTATTAGTAATCCTTACAATCCTTGTTTGGACTTTGAATTTGCATGACTCAGTCTCAAAGTGAAGGGTTTAAATATGGGGATGAACTATCCTCAACATTACTGGCAATGTTATTAGTAATCCTTATACAATCCTTGTTTGGACTTTGAATTTGCAGGACTCTGTCTCAAAATGAAGGGCTTAAATGTAGGGATGAACTATCCTCTACATTACCAACAGTGTTCTTAGTAATCCTTATAATCCTTATGCTATTCTATGCTTACAATGATTCTTCCTTTTGTCAAAGGTGATATCATGTTAAAGGTAAAGACCAGTATTGGAAACGCCCCAATTTCAAAAAATGAAATGGAAGCTCTCATTGACAATCATGTGAAAGAATATGTTTTGACTAATACATGATGATAAAAAATTTGCCGGGAAACCGCCTACTAATTCATATATTTGGTAAATTTGTTTCTCTCATGGTCTGTGAGAGATATAGGGTAGTCCCATATACATCTTTCTGTGTATAGTGCTTGTACCTTTACGAAGAATGGGCCAAATTTCTTATCATTTTGATGATTCCAGAACCTTGCAGATGTTAGATGCTAGATGATCAACCTTTTCTGATCGATTCCACAACGTTTTCTTTAACAATGCAATTGCATGACCATAACTGGTCTTTACCTTTAAACATTTTAAAGAATATCAAATGATCTGTGCATTGGTTTGATGGGAATCTGTCCTTGTCTACCAACACCTAAATTTGAATGGACTGGACTTTTAATTGTTAGATCGACCTCTTCAATGACCTAATATTAAACTGAATGATATGTACGACATCAGATAATGATGAAAGATAATACCGCATACTGTTGTGCAGGAAAAAAATACACGGGGGCTTGGGGCGAAGTAGCTCCCGAAATGCCCAAAAGAGCCCCCAAAAGTCTTAAAAGAGCCCCCAAATTTTGCATAGAGTTCAATGCAAAACAAATTAAAGAATGTTATTTTCATGCAAGCAAGCATGAAAAGTAGCCCCCGAAATGTTTAAAGTATTTTTTTCCCTGCAAAGTCTTGTGTTCCCTGACACACATGAAATTAATTCTACATTAACTGATTCCATATAGAAATTGCGGATCTGGCTGACAAAAACAAACATCTCCTGACAGCCGATGAAGGTGCACAATATGATGAGGTCATTGAGATCAATCTTAGTGAGGTAAGTCATTCCCGGAAGGCAGAGGGAGTCTCTATTGAAGAGGAGGGGGGGGGGGGGGAAGGGGAGTGGAAAGGGCAAGCCCCTGGTATGAAGCATGCAAGTCAGACTTGGTTCAATTTTGTTTTCTTTAAGGATTACCCCATGAATTGTGCAGAGGCTGACCACAAATGCCTAGTAATGGTAATGCCAGAACTAGAAAGAGAAAGTGAAAAAGTGAGAGAGAGAGAGAGAGAGAGAGGAAATAGAAAGAGAGAGAGAAAGAGAGAGAGAGAGAGAGAGAGAGAGAAAGAAAAAAAATAGAAAGAGAAAAATGCTCAGAGTTCATTGGCATATACTTCCAAGACATTTGTTTCTAAAAAATTCTTCACAAATGTGTAATTACTGTACAGATGGAACTCATTACAATTTTTTTTCTCGAATGTGACTTACTGTTGTGGAAATCCGGTTAGGATGTAAACACAGTTATTTTGTTTATTGAATATTTCAGCTTGAACCTCTCATCAATGGACCTTTCACCCCTGACCTTATGAACCCTGTGTCAAAGGTTGGGGAGGTTGCCGTCAAGGAGGGTTGGCCTCTGGAGGTCAAAGTCGGTAAGTGAACCATTCCCTGTATTGATTATCGATCATTTATCTGTTTCTTAAAACAATCATTCTGATGTTGAGAGTGTTATACAAATGGTAGCGGAGTGGATGGTGAGGAAAAATGAGGATAATGATAATGGAAAATCTGTTGAAAATACGTCTCATTTAAAAATGTGGATATTGAATGGTGTTTATATGTTGTTGGTGACTATTATTATGATGCAATCGTTTCATCCTCTTCACAAAACTCACTGGCACTTGTGCAAACAGAAGTTACAAGATGATAATGATGATAATGGTGTTGATGATGATGATGATGATGATGATGATCATGATCATGATCATGATCATGATGGTAATGATGATATTGATGATGATGATCATGATCATGATGGTGATGACAATGATGATGTTGATGACAATGATGATGATATTGATGATGATGATGATGACGATGATAATGATGATGATATAATTGATGGTAATGGTGATGATGATGATGGTGATGATAATGATAGTGTTGAAGATTATGATTATAATGATGTAATGATTATGATTATCATGATTGTTATATAATGGTAATAATGATGATGATGGCGGTGATAATGATGATGTTGGTGATGATGATGATGTTACTGGAGATGATGATGATGATTATAATGATCATGATTGTTTAATGGTAAAAATGATGGTGATGGTGATGGTGATGATGATGGTGATGATGAGATGACGATGATTCATGACAGCACTCCTTTTCTTACAGGTCTGATTGGTAGTTGTACAAACAGCAGCTACGAGGACATGAGCAGAGCAGCTAGCATTGCCCAGCAGGCTCTGGATAATGGCATCAAATGCAAGTAAGAACATGGAACAACTCCACTGCTGAGGGCCAGAAGGGGCTTCATTTTATGTTAATTGAATGCATCGTTTGACAATGTTAAATCTGAGATGCATGGCCCTACGTGTTATCAGTGTCTTTGATATGGTGTAATATTGAAGCCCTATAAAAAATTGCACTTCAAAATGATCATAAAGTGCCTCAAAAAAGTAAAACTCTTTGAGTGACCGATTTTACCTTACTCATTTTCCCCCATAGACTACAGCGTTATAAAACCCATTAGGAAAACAAATTCTGAAATTTCTAATTCCAATCTTAGATATCTTGATAATCAGTCAGGCGATGGGCTTGCAAAAGTCGTGGGATACATGTATGACCTAAAGGTTTACAATTATGATTGCAACATGAGCTTAAATAGTGGATTTTTTCTTTAAAGAGTCTGAGGCAAAGTTTCCCAATACCTTTAATAGGAGTACTGTCTTTCTGTATCTCAGCATGCACTATTTTGCTATGCCTCAAGAGGAGAGAGAAAGGAATGGAAATGAAAAGAAGTACAATGAGAAATAGGTGCAGAATAAGTCTGAGAAGGATGGATACGAAGAAGACAATGAGAATGATCCTAGTTGCAATTTAGTCGCGTTGAAAAACAAACTCAACTTCAATATACAAAGCATTAACAGCATCGTTTAACAATGTAAACTCTGAAATGCATTGTTAAGTGTTATTAGTGTCTGTGATATGGTGTTATATTGAAGCCCTAATAAAATTGCGCTTCAAAATGATAGTGAAGTGACTGGTTTTACCATACTCATTTTTCCCAATATTGAAATTTCAATTTCCAAACATAAGTATCTTGATAATCAGACAGGCGATCGGCTTGTAAAAGTCATGGGGTTCCTGACTGACCTAAAGGTTTATAAATTATCATTGCAGCATAAGCTAAATCCAGGATTTTGTTTCAAAATCTGAGACAAAGATACCCAATCCCTTTAAATATTTGATACATCTCTTATCTAACTCTTTGTTTAACAGGGCCGCTTTCACGGTGACTCCAGGGTCCGAGCAGATCCGAGCCACCATTGAGAGGGACGGTCAAGCCGCTACTCTCAGGGAGTTTGGTGGCATTGTCCTAGCCAATGCCTGCGGTCCATGCATCGGTCAGTGGGATAGGTGAGTTAGATAGGATAGACTCTGTAACTGGACCAAGATCTATGTAAACAGTGAATTGATTCCAACCGATTTTCTTTTCCTGCTGAACACAAATATGTTTGAAAAGAATGAACCATGTTTTTAATAGGGACAGTTGAAATATTTTGTGTTTTCTAGGCATCGTTTAACAATGTTAAATCTGAGATGCATGGCCCTAGTTGTTATCATTGTCTGTGATATGGTGTAATATTAAAGGCCTACCAAAAGTGTTTAAGGGGCTAAATTTTCTAGTGCTTAGAATACATCCACAGGGGTATCCAAGTATATCAACATTTTAAAGAAATACTATCCATCCAATTTTCAAAATTTCCCAAAACTTTGCATTACCTTTAACCTGTGTCACTTTCATTTACACTTTACAGGCAAGATGTTAAGAAGGGAGAGAAGAACACCATCGTCACATCCTACAACCGTAACTTCACCGGCCGTAACGACGCTAACCCTGCCACCCATGCATTCGTAGCATCCCCAGAGGTAAGACGTGAGCATTTATACTGTATTGGAAGATTTAAAGAGAAGGTTAATTGATTTTAAAAACTAATTCATTGTCATTATTGCAAAGGGGAAACTTTGAATGGACAAGGTTATCAAAATTCAACGCTTGGAAACATTTGAAGTAATGATTATTATCAATTACAAAACGCTTAAAGGCATAGTTGAGTTTTGTTGCAGAGGGCGCTACACAAAATAATTTGTTGTGGGATAATGAAAAACTGAGTGTCAAATTTGAAAGAACATACAATTTAAATGACAAAATCATCTTTGTTTGATCGAAATGGGTTCAGAGACGGCTGAAATATTCATAAATATAACGATTTCTAATATTTGTGGTGCCCCACAAATATTCAATAATTTGAACCAGCCGTTGAAAAAACGCAATAGCGCCTTATACGATTTATTCAAGCAAATGCCGATGTTGGCTTTTTGTTGGCTTTTTTGTGTTGGTTATAATACGCACAACCAGTTATCTTCGGCTTTAATAGTATCCAACAGGCTAATATTTTTAGATGAGGACAAAGTTATTGACAACCATGGATATGCAAATTTGATTGATAGATTTGTTTTAAAGAAGTTACTTCATTAGCATAATGTGAATTTGACAGCAAAGTGCAGCAAAGTTTGTGATTCAAGGCTTTTTTCATTAAAGAAACTTGATATCTGAGAACATTTTACTATTTATACAGGTGGTTTACGGTTGCACCATGTGAGAGAAAGGGGGGAGGATTGGGGAGTCGTATTTGTTTTGCTAATTTCTGGTATTGTTCATATATGTGATTCGCAGGTTACCACAGCCCTGGCTCTAGCAGGTCGTCTGGACTTTGACCCAGAGGTAGATGAACTGACGGGAGCAAACGGACAGAAGTTTAAACTCAAGAGCCCCTATGGAGATGAGTTGCCAAGCCAGGTGCGGTATATCATTCTTATTCTAATAATGTGTTTCAAATATACTATTCTGAACTTGTGCACTCCCTTTGTTCAGTTTTTCTATCTCTTTACATGTCTCATTTGATGTTTTCTTTGTCAATCCCTGTCTCTCCTACCCCCTCTAAATCTTCTTTCTTTTTCATCCTCCCTTTCTCACCTGCTTCTCTTACCCTCTATTCAGGGGTGCCAGTTTTCAGGCAATAGCCTGAATTCAGGCCCCGGCAAGTTATTTTCAGACCATAGTTTAGGCTTTTTGTGTACAAAATGGCTCATTCTAGGTGATTTACAGGCCCTCTGATCAATTCTAACTGGCATCCCTGCTCTATTATTTATTGGGATATATAATCATCTTTTTGTATTATATAGGTCTTTATTTTCTCACTTGATTTGTTTTTTCTCTGTCTTTCTATCTTTCTCTTTCTCTCTCTCCTCCCCCTCCCTCCCTCCCTCTCCATCCTTGCCTCTCCTTATTATCATATCTGTAAGTGTCTGTCATACATAACTTTTATTTATTTATTTTTTGGTCAAATCATTTGCATGAATGCAATATATCCTGGAGTCATCATATCGGGGCTTTGATTCTGACCAGGACACCTTTCAGCCAAATTTAAAGCCCATCTGTACTTTTTTACAGAAGGGATAAGACCATCCTGCAAGGTCACTGACAGGTGGTTTTCTCATCGATTCAGCTCTCACTTAACATAAGAAAAAGAGGATCATGGGGGACCAATGGTCACCAATTAGGCATTGTTTGCTATTTAGAGGGCGCAAGTAGCTATAAGTAGTGCAGTGGGGCTTTAAGAACCATGGATCAGGGGTGACTGGATGTATATATCCGTCTAGCAACTGTATCCAGCTCTTCCCCTCCTCCCCTCTCGCTATCGCACTCGTTATCTCGCTCCTTGCATTTTTCTTCTATTCTTTCACGTACTACTGTTCTCCATCAAATCAGTCATCTGTATTTCTAGCCTGTTTTTTTCTTCTTTCTTCCCCCTACCAGGGCTTTGATCCTGGCCAGGACACCTTCCAGCCGCCGCCTAGCGACGGGTCAGGCATTGCTGTCGATGTGGACCCATCTAGCAACCGTCTCCAGCTGCTCTCACCGTTTCAGCCCAACGGACAAGACTTGGAGGATATGGTAGTACTCATCAAGGTGAACCAATCTATTTTTTTTCTTCATGGGATTATCTTACATAAAAGTGATTTAGAGAATCTGGCACTAACCAGGGGAGTGTTTTACAGAGACTAAGATCGACTTTAAGTTGGACTTAAAATATGACAGGTCATTCATGCCACTAGTTGCTCTCACCATTGGTCTTTCAATTATGATCTTTAGATAATTAAAATAAGCTCAATTCTGTAGATGTGTAACCATGGTTTGTACATCCTTTGAAAGACCATAGCCAGTATTTGGTGAGAACAAACAGTGGCATGAACGGCCTGCCATAGTTACGTCCAACTTAAAGTCAATCTTAGTCTTTGTGAAACACCCCCCTGAAAGATTGAGGGGAAGAGGAGTACAGGTAGAAGCGTATTTGCGATGGACAGTGCAGCAGTTAGAAATGACTTGAAGACAGAAAAGAGGAGTGAATTGGTAGGGGTAGAACTGATCGTAAATGCAAGCGCTAGAGAGTTGTAGGACAGCATCATTGCTAAAGCCTATAGATACAACAAAAAGATATAGAGAGAGAGATTTTCTTCTATGTTTATTTAAGTTCTTTAAAACAAAATAATTTTGGTGCTGCTTGTAAGTATCGGCTTGCATGGTGATGTAGATATACGGTAGGCTTGCGAATTACACACCCTCAAGAAAGATTACCGATCCTCAATCCTCCCTCTCTCTCACATGGTGCATCCGCAAGCCTACCGTATAAATAATTTTGGCTGTTCAAACTTTTTATTTTGCACTTCTTTTGTTCTATGTATGGTGCTTTGTGTAAACTTCCATCCATCCTTGTAATTTTCCTGCAAACTTACATTCTGGAAAAGCTAGGAAAAGTACTATTTATGGAATAGTACTATACCAAATACTTTATCTTGGACTGGAAATTAATGCATAGTACAAATCATATGTATAAATACAAATGTTACTAACGGAGTACAGATGAATCTTTTTAAAGAAAATTGAAAGTGAATGATGCATTTTTTTTTGCTTTAAACTTTATTCTTATAATGGTGGTCTAATGGGGATCAAACATTCTGATGAAATGTGTTGTATTAGGCATTCCTACTTATAATCACGCTCTTTCAATTTTCTTCTTAGGTTAAAGGCAAATGCACCACAGATCACATAAGCTCGGCTGGTCCATGGTTGAAATACAGAGGACATCTGGACAACATCTCGGACAATCTTCTCATTGGGTAAGCTCATTTTATCCCCATTTTAATTTTCATATATTGATCAGAGGGGTAAGCAGTATAGATGTAGTCATATGATGCTGATAAGTTCAGGAGATATCATCCTGTAAGCTCATACTTCTTTCCTACTTGTTTGATTTTTATGAAATGTTTAGTAGGGGGGATATAGAGATTTACTCATTTGCTGCACAATCTCCTGGATCATTCTTTTGTCAACTTGGTCACTATTCTTTTTTGAGTTCCCATTTTTTTTTTTGTGGGGGGGGGGGGGGGAGGGGGATGGTTGTATTCTTGTGTTGTGTTATCATTTGTTTTGTTTTGTTTTGTTTTGTTTTTCATTTTTGTCATCTTTTGTTTTGTATTGTATTGTATTGCATTAGCTATACTGATGTATACCTATCTTGAACATTAAATTCTGATGCATAAATGACTGAAATGCCTCAAGCTACTCAAAGCTAAATTTCCCTACCTTATTTTAGTAAAAGTATTCTAAAAAAGAACTGTCCTATTGTCAATGCTTCACTTCAAATTCAAATCTTCAATCTTTTGTTTAACAATACCTGTACTATGCACTATGACACTCATCCAAACTCTCTCATTCTTTCAATTTTGCTTATGTGCCTCGGAATAGAATTGTCTACATAGGCGGCACTATACAAATGCCTATTATTATTATTATAATTTAATTTTGATAACAGAGCAACAAACATTGAGAATGGAGCCATGAACAGTGTTAGGAATCAGCTGACAGGAGAGTTTGGGGAAGTCCCAGCTACAGCAAGGGATTACAAGGTAAGGGCAAATTCTCCATGATGTATGTACCAGTCATCTTTGGAGTCCACACAATAGGTACAAAAGCTCAATGGTTAAAGCACCGATATTAGGATTGAAAAGATCCCATTTTCATTCCAAGTGCTTCTTTTAAATCTTTTGTTCTGTTGAGCAGTGTTCTCATTGAAGCTTTAGGCTTACCCCGTTCCATCGGGTCTTCGCGTCCAGGTCTCTGCGTCGGTTACAAAACTTTCCTGAAAATATAGTGCTGGATGTAAACTTGTGAAATACACCCTCTTTTGGCCAGTTTACCTGACTCTTTCTGAAAGACCTACAGCAAATTGACGAAAACTCACGTCTTGACTATTGTTGTAGGCTTCAATAGGGTTTTTTTTTTTCGTTTGGATTCAACGGTGTTTTCTCCCACCCATTTTGTCACAACTTGATTATAAGTCTTTGGACATACTGAGCTTAGCTGCATGGTCTCCACCCCCCTTCCTCTCATTTTCTTATTTTTTAAATTACAAATGGTTTCATTCATTTTGTACACAGAACCGGATTATAAACTGTCCCTTCTTACAAAGATTTGAAATGATATTTCACTTTTCTTCTTCATCCATTGTTTTTTTCTTCGCAGTCCAAGAACACTCCCTGGGTTGTGTTCGGAGATGAGAACTACGGCGAGGGAAGCAGCCGAGAGCATGCCGCTCTAGAACCCAGGCATCTCGGTGGACGCGCCATCATCGTAAAGAGCTTCGCCCGTATCCATGGTAACTACTTCCTATCCTTATCTCTTTTTTTTCCATTTACCAACTTCATATTAGGGTTCCATGACGCTGCTCCAGGGACATGCTCTGCCGTCTATCATCTATACTTCCCAAATTCTTGACTGAACCAAACTATACCTAAGGGTAACCTTTTCTGTAAAAGTTTCCCATCTAACAATGCTAGTTTGGTCGATAATTGAATATAAAAATTTACCGGTGCTCCCAGTAAATTTGGATAAATTTCAAATAGCGCCTACGGCCGTACAATGGTAGCTGCGACCATGAAAATCTCAGAATATTTAGTTCTGATATATAATTTGAGAACGGGAATAGCTAATCAGTCGATTTTAGTCATGAAACATTGTTTTATAGCTTGATTAATATCTTGAATTTGAGAGGGAGCTATACAACAAAGAATTTATGATTTACAATTTCTTAACTTCAGAATCAATTTCAACGGCGACAACGATCACTGAATATTGTAGGATCGCATATGCTTCCAATATGTTCATTTGAACCAAATTCATGACCTCTTACCAAAACTTTGTATTACCTTGGAAGTATTCTGTTTGCCTTATTACAGAAACCAACTTGAAGAAGCAAGGTATGCTCCCTCTGACGTTCTCCAAAGCTGCAGATTACGATAAGGTCAGACCCGACGACAAAGTATCCCTGAGAGGACTTGCATCACTAGCCCCTGGAAAGGTACCTGTGTGGCGATATCTGCCTCAGGGGTGTTTTCATAAAGATCCTAAGTTGAACTTATCTCCATCTATGAATATATTTTGTGAAAGTTATTTTAAAAGGCATAAAGTGTTGATTAAAATCATTCATATTTTCTATTATCAAGGAGATTTCATGTTCTTGACGTTGTATTTATGAAAGGTCTAAAATACTTCAATTTTGGCTTTTGAATATATTTTATTTTAAGGCTACAAATGGCTCTCCATAATGTTTAAGTCCAACTTAGAGATAAGTTCAACTTAGAATCTTTGTAAAACACCCCTCCCCCCCCCCCCCCCAGGTTTTATTTTCTTGAAAGGGTATAGGATTAGAACTTGGGTTCGAGGTTGGTTTTTATGTAAGTTGTAGGTGTTAGGGTTTGGGTTTGGTATAGCTTGAGGTCCAGGGTTAAGGTGAAAGTCAGACCCGACGACAAAGTATCCCTGAGAGGACTTGCATCACTAGCCCCTGGAAGGTACGTGTGTGTTGATATCTGCTCCAGGTTTTTTATTTTCTTGAAAGGGTATAGGATTAGAATTCGGTTTGGGGTTAGGGTAAGGGTTAGGGTTACATATAATTTTGCGGTCCATGGTTTGGTTGCAGTCTGAACTGATGACAGAGTGTCATTGAGAGGACTTGCGTCATTAGCTCCAGGCAAGGTATGTCTGCCATGATCAGGCATTTGCTATGGCAACATTTGCTCCGACCTTATTTTGTCAAAGAATGTCCCGTTAGGGTTCGAGTTCAAATTTGATTTTAAGGTGGGGTTGGGGTCAGGTTTAGGGTTGGACGTGGTCAAGGGTTGAAGATGCCAATCTGTATATTGCACCTGTATGTAATAAGCCGACTAAAGCTTAATCATCAAAGGCTCTTTTCATTTCACATGTTTAGATCCATCCCTCTGTTGTACATAGTCACCACTATTCATATATCCTGTCCTCTCTATTCAATTTTGCAGCCCGTTGAGTGTGTACTGAAGCACACAGACGGCAGTTCAGACACCATCCTCCTCGACCACACCTTCAACGAGACGCAACTCGAGTGGTTCCAAGCGGGCAGCGCCCTCAACAGGATGAAAGAGGTACAGGCAGCCTCATAGCCACAGACCAATGGCTCCGTAACCTCTATCTGAAAATTTCTGGAATGTGTATTATCTATAGAAAGCGATTTTATCAATTTGTATTTCTTGTTTTATGTGTGAAACACCTACTATTAAGAGGAAGAAGAAAAAAAACGCAGGGCAATTTTTGTATGAGCATGTTGAATCTGGAGGTAAACTGCTATGTATGTAACTTCTTAAATGGTTTCAAATTGAGGTTATATATGCATCAGACATGTTGTAATTCATGCTGGACTATTATGCTCTAATAATATAATACTTGTATACAGAGTTATTCATGTTTTTAACCTATATGCATGCACATATTCAAAAAAGTATTTTTTCAATAGACAAAATTTAACTTAGATTGAAACATAGAGGTGTTAAATAAAAAACAGTATTGTCAAAATGTTATTCTGCTTGCCAGTGTTCTTATGTGAAAAACATGCAGAAATAGATTTAATGAATGAGAAACACCAACTGAAATTTCTCTTAATTAGTGCAAATATATCTTTGCCTAGGAGCTACCCTAATGCATGGATTTGATCAGCAATGATATCGTCTGTTTAGAGGAAGAAGGGTGTTGCCTAATATACTTGTACACAGAGTTAACGCCCTTCTCGCGCTAAACAGAAGATATGGTATCTATCTCTTTTACCATCAATAATAGTGTTCGAGTTTGCATTGCATTGTACCCGAAGTGTGGATAGATTTCAAATCTTTGGATAGTTTCTTTGCTAAAGAGAATTTAGCTCTGTTTATAAAAGCTTTTCCGTTTGCATATTGTATGCAATGTCTTTATCACATGGGCAGATATTTTCTGGCAAGAGATCCTATCTGTGATGGTATAGGAAGAGCTACAATGGTTGTTTTTTGCTCTTCATTCCTTACTTATTTGTGAAACAGAAAACAAGAATGAGGTCAACAATTTGTGCATGTTGTATTGATGTGAAAGAAAGATGGTTTATATTATGAAATTCATGAAAATGATAGATGGATAAATGTTCCATGTCTGACATTATTGTGAAGAGATCTACCATCTATCCATCAAAGCTATTCACATTTTTGTGAGGCATGAGTCTGAAGGCAAAGGTTTTTCAATGGAAGAATGAAGCGAAAATGATTACAGTGATGAGAATGATGGGGAAATAAAAATTCACCACAGACAGTGCCGTTAGTAAAGAAACTGGTTTTAAAGAACATATCTTACATATTTGGGGACCATTCTTCCATTATGACCTGGTCACTATTTGCTGAATGTTTGAGAAATAGTGTTACTAGTCTCAAAGAGCAAAATGTTTGATTGATTTATCGACTGGGTTATTACTTCTACTACTCAGTTTCTCAGTCTTGAATAAAATGTAAAATGTGACTTCAATTTAATACTATTCCATTGTGATCATAAAGGGAATCACTCTTGGTGGAGTAAACAGTAGAAAATACAATACTCAACATCTATCAAATATATATTGTATCCATAACAATCTAGATTTGAGTTGCCTAAAAACCCTAAAAAAATACCTTGCCCATTCGAAGAATGGAACGGTGTGCCCACATACATGTAGGTGTGAGTAACTAACTATTCCTCTGTGTTATTGAGTGGGGAATTCCCCATATATCATCTGGGGAAAGTCCCCTTTCAAGCCTGGCTTACCGTTGATATCTGATGTTGAGTTTTGTGGTTGGGGTTTTACAGCATAAGTGCTTCATCAAATGTATGCAAAGAAGTCTATGATGAAGTACATGTCCGATGTGTGCATAATTATACATTTGAAATATACTGGACTTTGTCCCAAAAATGTGACATTAGTTTGTTGGTCTGAATCATTTTGTGCTAAACGGTGTCTGGCATTAATTTTGTGATCGTGTATGTGTAATTTTGTGTGTGTGTGTGTGCATGGTTACAGGGGCTAGCAGTCTCGTACTATATTTTTTCAAATATAACAGTAAGTATAACGCTGAGTTGAGAGTGACATTAAAGGGATCGTTTAACAATGTTAAATCTGAGATACACGGTCCTACATGTTACCAGTGTCTATGATATGATGGTATATAAAAAAATCGCGCTTCAAAATGATCAAGAAGTGCCTCAAAAAAGTAAAAATCGTTGAGTGACCGGTTTTACCATACTCGTTTTACCCAATAGACTGTAGTGTTATGAAACCGTTCAGAACGGTTTTCAAAATTTGTAATTCCAATCATTGATATCTTGATAATGAGACAGGCGATCGGCTTGTAAAAGTCATGGAGTTCCTGACTGACCTAAAGGTTTATAATTATCATTGCAGCATGAGCTAAATCCAGGATTATTTCTAAAGGATCTAACACAAATTTATGGTGCAATGTGTGAACCAATCACATTGTTACGTAATCTGGTCCCAAAAAAATCGCAACGATTCAGCCGACTGCTGAATAGCGGGGGGGGGGGGGGGGGGGGGGGGGGGGGGGGGGGGGGGGGGGGGGGGGGGGGGGGGGGGGGGGGGGGGGGGGGGGGGGGGGGGGGGGGGGGGGGGGGGGGGGGGGGGGGGGGGAGGGGGTAAGAGGTCCTTATTTTTTTTCTTTTTGGTCTTGAAATTTGACATTTTGCTCCGTAAGATCAGCTTTTTTAGGTCAGCCATGGGAAAAAGGGGGGGGGGGGTTAGGGGGGTTATGGGGGGGGGGGGGTGGTTTACACACACAAAAATACCAAATGGGGGGTTTAACCCCCCCCCCCCCCCCCTGTGTACGCGCCTGGTAGGTGGTGTTTCTGTTTTAAACGCCCCCCCACTGTCTTGTGGCGTTTAATATGCGACTGATTGGGCTTTCTACATACAAGTATAAATGTTGTCAAAGCAACTTTAAGATACGTTAAAGGTTTACAGCGACAACTAACATGATAATTTATACACATTGAAAATATATTTGCATGATGATTTAAAATTAATAACCTGATGAGTATGAAAATTACTTTAAATGCCTGTATTAGAGATCTTGTCGTCAATTTAACTAACTGTTCATAATAGACCTAGGTCCTATTACCATAGCACAAATATTGTGAAATTTTACAGCATTGACCTCATGCAAGTTCCACTCAAAAGAATGTGTGTCATACAGAGGAATGTGCAGATCGTAAACAAGTAAAGAAAGGGATACAATATACTTTATCAAATTGAAATGTTATCATGAATAGTAGTGTTAATACGATATTTAGCAAGGAAATGTGATTTATCTTCTAAATACAAATCCTATAAGTAGTATGATATGAAACTATTGTGTAGAGAGACAGAAAATGGTAGCACATCCAACTTTGAATATGAAATGAAAAATAAAGGCCTTTACGCTTTCCGCCATTTTAAATTAGGCGTTTATTCAAATACAACAGTATTGTTACATCTTTTGCCTCTTTAGAATATCTGATTGATATCAACAACCTTGTTCACAATGTTGTTAATGCAATTATTGGTTCATTATTATTATTCACATTAATGGTATCCTAATTCTGTTTTTATTAATGATGTGATTGGAAGTTATTATTTCATATTAATTATGAGAAACAAAAGTTTGAGTTTGAGAAATGGAAATGATAAAAATGCTGCAAAAAAGCACAGAATTGTAAGAAACAGCAATTCGATTCCACTGACCCAGAGTATGCCTTTTCCCGGGACAACTAAAGATAAATAGTAAAACATAGCTCAGAATGTTGGGGAGGGGGGGGGGGGGTGTGCAAGTTACGCAACAATATTGAAACCAAGTCCAGACGTTTAAACCCCATTACCGGAACAGCCAGCCAATGTGATTGTCCTAGCCTTTTTTAACGAATGAGGAGCTCAACCTAGAAACATTGCACATTTTTTTGTGTGTGTCCCAAAATTTGTAAAATTTGGCCGATCGGTATTTCGTTTCGTTGGGGGGGGGGGGGGGGGGTGTAAGGTCAGCTTTTTGGGGTCACCCATTACTATAATTGTTTTAATTTTTAACTTTTTATATTTTTTAATTAAAAAACAAAACAAGGTGGGGGGTCCTCCAAACATACACATAAAAAAGTTAAGGGGGGGGGGTTCAGCCCCCCCCCCCCCCCCCTGCGTACGCGCCTCTGTTAAAGACACATATAAGTCAGCTCTCACCGTTCGGGTGTTTACCCAATTACAGGGGTTGTCAATCACTAGGTAGAAAATCTGCATTCCGTTGGTATTACAGTTTACACTGTATGTTTACAAGATTAAGAGTTATAGAAATAGATCAGTGCTACACAAATAATGAATATTCTGCTTGCTCTTTTCTGTAAGGAGTCACTACAACATAGTCTTTACATTTGCCAGGCTTATATATTTGCCATTTCAACTCCCATAGCAATATCTTTTTTTGTTCTCTTTACCTCTTCAGAGGGACTGTATTGCTCCATTTCAAAATACATATATATTATTTACAAAACAAAGTAAAATGATACAAGATCAACATATTTTTTTGAAATGATCATTTTAACTTTTCTAATACTTTCTTAACTTCTTCATTATCGAAGTATCTTATATTTTTTTGTATTTCAAATAACGTTTTAATGATGAAATAAAATTATATATTAACCTCTTTGGATTAGTTGGTACTTCCCCAAAGTTCCGCTTTACGTAGTCTTTGTATATAACCAGTTGAGCATATAATCAATAGCAATATCAATATACACGTATCTGACAGAGGCCTAGAGTTATAGGTGAGAAATAGAAAAATTTACCCACTAAACTGATATTTACAACCCTTCGGACTGCACACTAATTACCGGCAAAGTAAAAGTGAAGTGGGAAAAAGGGTATATTGCTTGGTTTTGTACTATAGTTTTGCTATTTAAGGAATGTAATTTTGAAATACAACAAAACTTCATAAACCTGTGAGATGGTAGTCACAGCCCGTCACCTTCACCCTCTCGTTCACTGTGCTACCTCGTCCCTAGCTCTAGCGTACTGATGGGGGGGGGGGGGGGGGGGGGGGGGGGGGCTTGGGGGGCAGTTGCCCGCCTTAATAAAATTCATACGTTTGTTTCACTTTCTTGTAAATTATACTTTTTATGCGTTTATGGAAAATGACAAATTCCCAAATTTGCTCATCTGACCGTAATGAAAGACCTAAATGCCTTATTGCTAACATTTTGCAGCCTGTGATAACATACAAACTTGACCTATTTTCATTGTATAACATTGTTCGACAATTCCATTTTAAGTAAAGAATTTTGCAAATATTCCAAGCCTTAATTCTCCGGATGTGAGTACTTAATGAACAAATAATTTAGGGAATCTTAAATTGTTCAAAACAGGATCTAAAACTACGTGAAAAATAGAAATACAAGTATTGCAATGTACATAGAATGCGGCATGTACAGTAGTATGCCTCCAATAAAAAAAAACTCATATTGCACAAGTCTTAGCTCTTGCCTCGTTAATAATGATGCCCTTGAGAAATTGTCTTTCTACCAGTACCCCTCTACCTCACTTTGGCAAATCTAGATTGTGCACGTCCAAGACTAATGTATTGCTAAAAGAAGGTATATAGTAATGAACCCCTAAACTTGTGATCCACGGTCCGGAGACTTATCTTATTATCATTATTATTTCTGTGTGCTTATGATAGTTCTCTTCTGTTTAGAAATCCCAAATAGGTCAACAATATGAAGAATTGCATTGGTAATCATGTTTTTTCAATAAAAAGAATTGCCATCCTGTTTCAAAATGTTAAACAATTATGTAACGAAACAAAACCGTTATTTTGCGATAACTTAAAGGTAGTGTATCCCTGTTGCAGCCAACATCAAATTATGTAGAACTTTGAAGGAATTGTGAATATATATGTCACGTATGTCCTATCTGTGAAATTTAAACTAAGCAGTGTCCTGATATTCAAATTATGCAAGGAAACCTGTTTACCTTCTAGAATTCACTGTCAGACACTGACTAACTTCTTCTTTTTTTGGTAATAACATACATAAAAAGATCTGTAAAGGGTACATGAGCATTTGTCTACACCAATAACCCATTTTAATAATGGCCCAAATTAAACTGATTGAATCTTTGCGCAGCACAAAACGTACGACCATTCGGTACAAGGGTCTGAAAATCAGACCATTTAATTAAACGATTGCGATGGCTAAATTCGGTTCAATTCAATTCAACTCGTATTCATTTCATTTCCAACAGAAAGATAAACAAAGGTATCACAGATATCATTACAGAAAGTATAACAAATGTATCTTCATAATTCATTTTTTTATCTTGATAAGTATACAAATACATTTTACGCATAATAAAATTATTACAAGAAAAAATGCTTAATTTCCCACGAAAAGAAATTTGCAAGCCATTGTTTTTTGGGGAAGTTCTAAATTTGTATTATCTCTCAAATGCCGTTGGAATATAACCTTTTCATTTTTTGGGCCTAGTTTCCCAAAAATTCTTGCGTCCAAACGTTTTGAACCATCCTTTTTAATTTTTGTAATTAGTCTGCTCGTCAAGTTTGATGTGATAGCTGTTTGGATTGCCGTCGGCTATCTCCTCAGACTCGTTCTCGAGGTTATTCTCTCTTGGATTGGCAACACTTCCTCCTTGTATATTTCCAATGTGTTGTGGTTCTTCCCCTCTCGGTTGCGGGTCTTCTAAATTATCATATTCTAGTCTCTGACTGCGGTAACATCGACGAAAACAACAACGAACAGCAATCACAGCAAAAACGGCTGCGATGATGACAAGGATTCCGAAGACGGTCATTATTGCAGTACGTGCTGCAGACATGTGGACGCTGAGATTATACACCATTAATTGGTCTCCATCCTCCGTCATACATTCGTAAACACCCTCTTGCTGCAGTTGGGTGTTCCATACCACTAGAGAGTCCCGGTTGGTGAGGAAATAATGATCGTCGCTCTGTCCGGTCTTGTGGAGAGTTACATTACCCGGAACAACCCAGGAGGCATAAGCAATTGGACAGGTAAGAGTAGCCATGCTTCCTGTTGCAACATGGATCTCGGAGTTATTATCCCTGCATTGTGGCAACGGATCTTCGTATGCGGTTACCAAGGTGTGTCCTTTGGACTTCTCGGGTGATTGACATGTACCTGTGCAATGTATACCCTCGATATCCAGCCAAGTGCTTATCCAGTCCAGGCGACAATCGCATTGTAGAGGATTGCTGTGCAGGATCACTGTCACTTCGCGAAACTCTATGCCTTTGATCTGAGGCTCGGGTAGTACTTGGATTTGGTTTCCGTCAAGGTACAGCATTTCTAGTTTGTTTAAATTAAGAAAAGCGCCTTGCTCGATTCGTACGATTGCATTTGAAGCGAGATTAAGAATTCGAAGCTCCGGCATCAGTTCAAAGGTTTGTGGCCCGAGTTGCGCGATGTTGTTCATTGACAGAACCAGCTTTTGTAACATTGACAAGCCTATGAACTTATCCCGCGAAACACCCCAGATAGAATTATTTGCCAAGCTTAGGTTATGGAGCTCAGTGTCGAGGCCTTCAAAACATCCATCCTTGAGAAGGTTAATGTTATTGTTATCTGCATTTATTCCCTCCAGTCGATTCAAGTGCATGAACACACTCTTCTCCAGGACGGCAACAAACATGCCTCTGAAAACCAGTTGTTTGATACCGGCTACCGCTCTGAATCCACCTGGTTTGATATACTCGACCCCCGAGAGGGTCAAAAAGTACAAGTCACTAAAAGAATAGTTAGTAAAAGATCCATTGT
Organism: Strongylocentrotus purpuratus; assembly: GCF_000002235.5. Taxonomy (NCBI): domain Eukaryota; kingdom Metazoa; phylum Echinodermata; class Echinoidea; order Camarodonta; family Strongylocentrotidae; genus Strongylocentrotus; species Strongylocentrotus purpuratus. Next base: position 14,634,892 of record NW_022145599.1, on the reverse strand, counting down.
CAAGAACAACATGATCTATGAACTCCACCTCCAACCCAAGAACATCCAGGTACTCGTCAGGTATCAATCCGTTTTCCTTGGCACAAGCATTTGCCTTTATCCTCACTGGAATGTGAAAGCGGTCTGGGAACACCGTCGTTCAACCGCAGAGGAATTCTGGTGCAGTTGCACATCGGTGTACACGTAGATGACCACCCGCTCGGTGCGGACAGTGATGACGACGTTGCTGAAGGGATGTCAAGAAACAATTGGCCTACTATGATGCCGTCGTGGCAATCAGTTTCGATGTAATGCTCATCATTCTTGATGTCATGTACCCCTGAGTCGTATCCTGTGAGAAGTAATCTACTCCTTATAAGTCCTTTGATAGGCCTACTTAGAAACAGCGCGACGTCTCATAGAAACCTATTAGTAGGAGATAAAATAGAGTCGTATATACCTTAACAATATCATATTATTGGATCTAGGACGATTACCCCCTAGACAACCACTCCCGAAAAATGATCCGTTGGATAATCACCCACCCCCCCCCCCCCCGAGGACAATTGCCCCAACTTATTTTATTTATTTTATTTTATTTGTTTTGACAGGGTAGCCCTTTCAGTTATAAAAACTGCTCGACCAAGGGGCCTTGTATCAACATAATCAAAAACATTTTTACAAAACATATAAACATACATAAGTTATAATAAACACAAAAATTAAACAAGATAAAATGTTGGAATAAATGGGGGGGGGGGGTAAAATATTCATGTAAGTACTATTTTAAACTATGTGAGAGAAAGGAATTTGCAGTGTTTTTTTAAATGAATCCAGTGAGTTTAATAAACGTAAAGAAGAGGTGATGCATTCCATATAACGGAGCCTTGATAACAGAAAGATCTTTTGAAATACTCGGTTCCGTGTTTTTTAATGAATAGAGGACAGGTAAATGCATACCTGGTATAAACGTTTATCGGTCGATAGGCTTCCCCTTTAATGAACAGGGTAGTTGTCATTGGTTTTCCTTGGGGGGGGGGGGGGTGTAATTGTCCTAGGGGTAATTTTTCCGGGGGGTAGTTTTCCAGGGAGGTGGCAATTTTCCGTGGGGTGATTTTCCAGGGGTAGTTGTTGTCCTGATACGCATATTATTATAATACATGTACCGGATGATACTTCAACGTGGAAGGAAAAGCCGCACAATCTCTATATGATATTCGTTTCATGAGATATGAGCTAGACTGTTGGCTGCAGTTTCAATAAACCAAAACGCGAAGTGGTCATTCGAGAGCTCATTGTATCGAAAGGTGGAACTTTCGCCTCTTCCTGTTTCACACTCACTTAAAATACAATGTATAGTCAACACGTTTTCTTTTTCAGTACGTGTCCAAGTCCAATGAATTTGCGTTTGATACGTCGCCGGACATCTTCATGGGCGCCACGAAAGAAAAGAATTAAAGACATATTTCTTGATCCATTATGAAGCAAAAGATTAATTTCGTGAAAACATTATAATATTAAAAACCTCAATGTATTTTCGTGAAGAAATTACATTACTTACATTGCTTGCTTCGCTCGCTCACAACATGTAGAAAACGGTATGATTTCAGTCAGTGTAGTGCCTGAATTCCCACATAATAATTTGTCAACGAGGCGCCAGAATGTATGACTTTTGTATTCATGTATATAGGGCAGCGAGGTGCCCGCATTCATAATATCATATCTTATCTAGTGGGTTTCGTTTACAAAATAATATTTTAGCATAGTAAAATGACATTGTTTTTTGCTCGCTCGCTCCTCTCGCTCGCAGGCGCGTACACAGGGTGGGGGGGGGGGGGTGTTTGGGGGGTTAAACCCCCCTTTGGTAATTTTTTTGTGTAAACCCCCCCCCCCCCCCTTTTGGATTTTTTTTTACCATGGTTGACCTAAAAAAGCTGACCTTACCCCCCCCCCCCAACGGGCAAAATGTCAAATTTTCAAATTTCGAGACCAAAAAAAAAAAAAAATGTGTCCTCTTACCCCCCCCCCCCCCCCCCCCCCCCCCCCCCCCCCCGCTTATTCAGCGGTCGCTGAGTCGTTGCGATTTTTTGGGACCAAAAAAAAAAAAAAAAGTGACCCCCCCCCCCCTCCCCCCCCCCCCCCCCCCCCCCCCCCCCCCCCCCCCCCCCCCCCCCCGCTTATTCAACGGCTGGCTGAGTCGTTGCGAAATTTTCGGCCCGATTTATCCCCCCCCCCCCCCCCTTGAAAAAATCCTGCGTACGCGCCTGCTCGCTCGTATATTTTAAAACACATATGTATATGCAGGGGCGTAAATCCGTACCGAGGGGTGGGGGGGGGGGTGATCGGCGATAGCCATCACATAATAGCACGAGCACACGCGCGCCCACACTAATTTACGCAAGCGCGCGCGATCGCGCACGCCCAAACACACAACACACACACACACACAAACGAACTCAGTTTCCCCCTCTCGCGCGAAGCGCGGAAGCCTTGACGTTTCCTTTAATTATTAGAGAAAGCAGACGATTGGGTGTACTGTTCTCGACTCTTGATTCTCGTCTGAATTCAGCTTCCCATTCCCGCGCGAAGCGCGAAAAGCTTAGACGTTTGATTTAATTATTATAGAAAGAAGACGATTCGTTGCACCGTTTTCGACTCTTAATAAGCCTTAATTATCTGAATTTAGTTTCCCCCTCTCGCGAAAAGCGCGGAAGCCTTGAAGTTTCATTAAATTATTAGAGAAAGCAGACGATTCGCTGTACCGTTTTCGACTCTTAATAAGCCCTATTTATCTTAATTCAGTTTCCCCCTCTCGCGCGAAGCGCGGAAGCCTCGACGTTTCCTTAAATTATTAGAGAAAGCAGACGATTGGGTGTACTGTTTTCGACTCTTAATTCTCGTCTGAATTTAGTTTCCCCTTCCCGCGCGACGCGCGAAAAGCTTAGACGTTTGATTTAATTATTATATATAGAGAGAAGACGATTCGTTGCACCGTTTTCGACTCTTAATAAGCCCTATTTATCTTAATTCAGTTCCCCCCTCTCGCGCGAAGCGCGGAAGCCTAGACGTTTCCTTAAGTTATTAGAGAAAGCAGACGATTGGGTGTACTATTCTCGACTCTTAATTCTCGTCTGAATTCAGTTTCCCCTTCCCGCGCGAAAAGCTTAGACGTTTGATTTAATTATTATAGAAAGAAGACGATTCGTTGCACCGTTTTCGACTCTTAATCCCTATTTATCTGAATTCAGTTTCCCCCTCTCGCGCGAAGCGCGGAAGCCTTGACGTTTCCTTTAATTATTAGAGAAAGCAGACGATTGGGTGTACTGTTCTCGACTCTTAATTCTCGTCTGAATTCAGTTTCCCCTTCCCGCGCGAAAAGCTTAGACGTTTGATTTAATTATTATAGAAAGAAGACGATTCGTTGCACCGTTTTCGACTCTTAATCCCTATTTGTCTGAATTCAGTTTCCCCCTTTCGCGCGAAGCGCGGAAGCCTTGACGTTTCCTTTAATTATTAGAGAAAGCAGACGATTGGGTGTACTGTTCTCGACTCTTAATTCTCGTCCGAATTCATTTTTCCCTTCCCGCGCGAAGCCCGAAAAGCTTAGACGTTTGATTTAAATATTATAGACAGAAGACGATTCGTTGCACCATTTTCGACTCTTATTAAGCCCTATTATCTGAATTCAATTCAATTCATTCAATATAAACAACAAATAAATGTATTCATAGACCTACACAAACAGCACATGTATTGCAGCCCTTGAATATCATCCCCTCGTCCCTTAAGTTTTAGGTGTGAACAAATGACAACCATCGAGTAGGACTTGGGCAATGCAACAGTTACCGCATTATTTATCACTCTCAATCAGATGCGTTCACAGTTTTCACACCTCTTAAAAAATGTTTCTGGAAAAAATATAATGATACATGTACTGTGTTTATTATTTAAATCTAATGAATTCTTTAATTTCCTCAGCCAAATCCTTTCTCAAATATAAAAATAAAAAGAATGTGTACAGGCTTACCTTGAAATAACTGAAGAGACAAACGGCCACTGTAAGTCTTGAACACGCCAGGTCTGGAACTTCAGTCTTCATCTACCCCCCCCCCCCCCCCACACACACACACACACACTCCGGGGTCGGAGGGACCGCATGCGCGTTCCTAAAATCTCCAGGAAAGGGGTATTTTTTCGCGCGACAAAATCCGGCCCGAGAATTGTAAAAAAAAGGGGGTGTATTTGACTTTTCACCCGGAGATTTCTTTAAAAAGTGGGTGGGTTTTTTTCTCTCTCTCTTTGGACTCCTGAGAAATGTAAAAAGGGGGTTATAAAATATCTTGAATATCATAGAAAAATTGATCGAATCCCGGGATCAAATTCCTGAAACTCCTGCTAGCTTTGAAAGCTCATTCAGGATTATTTCATTTTGAAAAGTAAAAACATTGGCCCCAGCCCCCCAGTCCCCCTCGGGGGATTGGGGGGGGGGGGGGTGGTGGTACATTTAGCAGTGTTCCGGATATTTTTTTTTTTTGGGGGGGGGGGGGGGGTCTCCAAGGCAGGAAATTCCAGCGAAAAGCCGGCTAAAGAGGGATTCAGAAATGTTGGCAGTCCTGAGATAGGGGTGGGGTGCTTTCAAGGGGAGGGAACGAGCATACTCGTACCCTAAATAACACTGAGTGGGGGGGGGGGGGGGGGAGCCGGGCAGCGATATTTTTTTCTGCGGCACAGATTGGGGCATGACCTATGGGAAGTACGTTCTTTCCCTTCTGAATAGTGTCTGCACGTACGTGAGACTAGTAGCGCATAGCGCTGCGAAGAAGTTTGAATATCCATCGCGAGCTATGTGTTTAGATAAATATCTCCATGGTTTAAGCAAGAAGTTACTAGTAACTTCTTGGTTTAAGTTAGTTAAGTTTTATTTACTAATTATTGTGATGTTCTCCTTATACCGGAGTGTTGGCTCAGTCAGTAGAGCGTCCGCCTCACAACCGGGAGGTCGTGGGTTCCTACCCCGACCGCGTCATACCAAAAGACGTTAAAAGATGGGAGTTGTTGCTACCTTGTTTGGCGTTCAACACTAAGGGATAGAGCAACGTCGATCTGGCGCTGCTCAGTGGCTGCCGGGCTCACGATCAATTGGGCAAAAAGAATTTCCGTTTCTGTTTAATAAAATTTGGAGTGGACTATTAGGCTATTATTATTATTATTATTATTATTATTATTATTATTATTATTATTATTGACGTGCTGCCTCCTCTTCAGATTTCCAATTTCATTTTAATTGTTGATGTAATGATTTTTCATACGGTAGTGGATTACATGCCGGGATTACACGTAACACTATTGAAAAACAGACCTCTACTACTAGTACGCACACGACCACTATTAGTCTGTAAATCAAGACCCCTTTTGAAAAAAAGCCCCAATCTGTGCCGCAGAAAAAAATAACGCCTCCGGCGATCTACTGTACGGCGCACTTTACGTCTAGGCTATAATAATACCTTGCAAAATAACGAAAAATTATTCTGAAGTTTATGAAGTGCTTGTTCGCGCACGTCGCGCAACTACTCTTAATGAACGTGACATACTGTATACGTGTAGGCTATACAGTTATACATAAATTAAAAAAAAAAACTCATTTCTCATGCATTATGCTGAAAGTGAAACCATCACATTTTTTTTTCTTCTTCTTCTTCCTTTTTTTTTTCTCTCTTTTTTTTTGAAATCTCAGGGGGGATGATTGTACAGGCCATCCCCCTACTTCAAGTCAGGGGGGATGCAGCCCCCCCCCCATCCCCCCGGGATTTACGCCCCTGTGTATACGGCACTTGATGTGTTACAGAGTGATATGAAATGAATGGTCTGTAATGAATTTGGGATCAGGGTGCAGCGGAATGTCTAGTTCTCTAAAGAATGCCGTGCCGTGGCAATAAAAAGGTTGACATTCTGCATGCATTTGCAACGATCATTAGCCTACTTACCGTGCAAAGTCGAGTACAATTCTCCAAATTCGGTTAGGCCTACTTGTAAATTTTGTTCACGGATATCTATCCCCTCACTTGTAGAGTGAATTAAAAACAGGCATTGCTGCATTCCGGCAAAGTCATTCAAATATCTTGCATTCGAGAACTCTCTTCAGCGATGTATATATTATGATGGTTACACTCGCTCTAACGTTGAGGCATTGCTTACGTGCACTTGGTCGACATTGGAAATGAGACGGAAAAAAGGGGAATTCCCTGTAAGTTCTTTACATGGATGCTTAATCACATTCGTGTCATCCACCACCCGTGTTTACTTCTACGCATTTACAGTTCATTGTATGAACCATCGATACACATTTACATAAAACAATCACATGCCTTTGATTACATTGGCCCTTATTCTAATAATATGAAACCCGACATTGGCCATCATTGGTTTAAAGTCTAGTTTTGAACAATAGAAGTTTGATCGAGGTACAAATTTCCCTTAGACCCACTTTCGGGTTCAACTGATTGAGCTGAATTATTATATCATAAGTGTGTGTGGGGGGGGGGGGGGGATACAGCCCTTTATGAGCAGCACATTCGTGTTTATATTTTCAACACGCTAGGATATGTATACATATCACAAAGCCACGGTGATGATACTGCTCCCAGTGCACGGGTGGAGTCAGGGGTGTAGAGGGGCACAACTAACCCGTGCCGCCCCCCCCCCCCCAAACAAAACAAAATGCAACCCGATTAAAATTTATTTTTGTGCCCCTTTCACAAGCTAGACCGTAAATGCTCATAGAAATGTGACTAACTTATTGTTCTGCGTTAACAATAGTCAAGTTTTACCAAATCCCCCTCCCCCACCCCACCCTTCGCCTACCCTGCATTTACATACATGTATGTACGTTTATGATATAATAACTCAACTCATTCAGTTGAACCCGAAGCTGGGTCTAATAGGAAAATTTGTTCCTCGATCAAACTTCTTTTCTTCAACTCGACTTAAAACCATTTATATGATGGCCAATGTCGGGTTTCATATTATTAGAATAAGCAAGTAGTATCTCTTTGGAATAAGGGTCAACGTAATCAAAGCACGTATAATTGTATTAATGTAAATGTGTATGTTTGGTTCATACAAGGAACTGTAAGTACGCGGAAATGAACAAGACTGCACGTCGATGAAAATAACGATTGTGAATGAGCATACTCAAGGAACTACAGGGGAATCCCCACTTTCTTTCATCTCCTCTTGAACTTCGACCTGACGTGAGCAACGTCACAAATTGAGAGCGAGTGCAACCATTATACTATCCATTCATCGCTGAAGAGAGTTCTCGATAATGCAAGATATTTGAATGATTTTGCCAGAACGCAACAATGCCTGTTCGTACAAGTGAGGAGATTATATATCAGTGAAGAAAAATTTGAGAGTACAAGACAGTAACCGACTTCGGATAATATTGTACTCGACTTTGCACGGTAAGTAGTGAGCGCGGCAAGTCACGGCATGCAACATTGAAGTCGCAATAAAATAAATTACTAATTAAATAGAATTAACGAAATACATTTAGAGCCATGTCATGGTTGTAACAAGTCTGACCTCGAGATTGTTTCGCGGGTTTTACATTTAATTTAGGTTTATACATGTAGGGTTAGGATAAGGCAGTGATTTTCAATCTTTTTGTAGCCACGGCACCCTTTAGAGAAATAAGAAGTTTCGCGGCACCCTAATCCCAAATTCATAGAAGATCCAATTTCTATCACTCTGGTACACATCAAGTACCAAATACACACGTCATTTTTACAATGTAATTTTTACTATGGTAAAATATTATTTTGTAATCGAACCCAATAGATAAGATATGATATTATGTATGCGGGCACGAATGTAAGAATATTCGGGCATCTCGTTGCCCAGAATCATCCTGTTTCTGAAATGTTCTGAGCGAGTGAAGCGAAAAAAAAATATAATATCGATATAAAAATAAAAGATCTATGCTGGCACCTTGCTGTCCAAATGTGACGATATTCGAGCACCTTGCTGTCAAAAGAGATATTCTGGCACCTCCTTGACTAATTATGTGGGTAACTTCACTGACTGAAATCATCCTGTTTTCAAAATGTTGCAAGCCAGCGAGGAAAAAAACAACTTAATCGTTTTGTTAATGTTATTTTTTCAGAGAAATACAAAGATGTTTCTAATATTTTGTTTCCACGAAATAGACCATTATTTCAAAATGGATCAAGAAATATGTCTTTAATTTGTGTTCCTCTCGGGGCACCTCTAGAGATGTCCTGCGACACACCGGTTGAAAAACGCTGAGACATGATAGTGTTGGGTCCAGGTTTGTAGTTACGAATTCGGTTAATGCTGGAATATACAACGGAACAATTGTTGAAAGAGCATTTGTGATTTAGATATCAGAAATATACGTATTATAAACTATGTAAATGTACAAGGAAGTGGGAAGTTTCGGTTCGAGGGACTTGTCGTGTTTCTTCACCCAAATCAAGTGGACGCGTATCAAATGCAAATTCATTGGACTTGGACACTGCACAGAAAAACACATTGACTTTACATTGTATTAAGTGCATCACATGAGAAAAATGTATAGTATATTAAAATATGGTGTAAAACAGAAAGAGGCAATTAATATACTTGAATTCTGCCTTTCGATACTATGAGCTAGACGAAGTCGCTCTCTTCGTGGTTTGTTATTAATTGGTTCTGCAATCAACACTTACTAGCTCATATTTCATTGAAACGAATAACATAGAGATTGTGGCGGCTTTTGCTTCCGCGTTGCAGTTTCACCCAGTATTATAACAAGATGCATATCAGGTCAATTATTAATTGTCCTAGAACCAGTAACATAATATTGATAAGGCATATAGTAACGAATCTATTTTATCTCTTATACTGGTAGGTTTCTGTGGGACGTCGCGCTACTTCTAAGTATTCAAGGAATTGTAAAGTGGATTACTTCTGACAAGATACGACCCAGAGGTACATGACATCAAGAATGGTGAGCATTACATCGAAACTGATTGCCACGACGGCATTCATAGTAGGCCTGTTGTTTCTTGACATCACTTCATCAACGTCGCCATCACTGTCCGCACCGAGCGGGTGGTCATCTACGTGTACACCGATGTGCAACTGCACCAGAATTCCTCTGCGGTTGAACGTCGGTGTTCCCAGACCGCTTTCACATTCCAGTGAGGATAAAGGCAAATGCTTGTGCCAAGGAAACGGATTGATACCTGACGAGTACCTGGATGTTTTTGTGTTGGAGGTGGAGTTCATAGATCATGTTGTTCTTGACAATGGATCTTTTACCAACTATTCTTTCATTGACTTGTACTTTTTGACCCTCTCGGGGGTCGAGTATATCAAACCAGGTGGATTCAGAGCGGTAGCCGGTATCAAACAACTGGTCTTCAGAGGCATGTTTGTTGCAGTCCTGGAAAGGAGTGTGTTCATGTACTTGGAGCGACTGGGGGGAATCCATGCAGAAAACAATAACATTAACGTTCTCAAGGATGGGTGTTTTGAAGGCCTTGACTCGGAGCTCCGGAACCTAAGCTTGGCTAATAATCATATCTTGGGTGTTTCCAGGGATAACTTCATAGGCTTGTCAATGTTACAAAGGCTGGATCTGTCAAAGAACAACATCGCTCAACTCGGGCCACAAACCTTTGGACTGATGCCGGAGCTTCGCGTTCTTAAACTCTCCACAAATGCAATCGTACGAATCGAGCAAGGTGCTTTTCTTAATCTGAACAAACTAGAAATGCTGTACCTTGACGGAAACCAAATTCAGGTACTACCCGAGCCTCAGATAAAAGGCATAGAGTTCCGCGAAGTGACAGTGATCCTGCACAACAACCCCCTCCAATGCGATTGTCGTATGGACTGGATAAGCACTTGGCTCGATATCGAGGGTATACACTGCACAGGTACCTGTCAATCACCCGAAAACTTCAAAGGCCACACCTTGGTAACCGCGTACAGAGACCTATTGCCACAATGCAGAGATAATAACTCCGAGATCCATGTTGCAACAGGAAGCATGGCTACTCTTACCTGTCCAATTGCTTATGCCTCCTGGGTTGTTCCGGGTAATGTAACTCTCCAGAAGACCGGACAGAGCGACGATCATTATTTCCTCACCAACCGGGACTCTCTAGTGGTATGGAACACCCAACTGCAGCAAGAGGGTGTTTACACGTGTATGACGGAGGAAGGAGACCAATTAATGGTGTACAATCTCAGCGTCCACAAGTCCGCAAGACGTATTGCAATAATAACCGTCTTCGGAATCCTTGTCACCATCGCTGTGTTAGCTGTTTGTTATTGCTGTCGTCGATGTCACCGCAGTCAGAGACGAGGGTATCGGAATTTGGAAGACCCGCAACGGAGAGGGGTGGAACATAGAAATCACATCGACATTGGAAATGTTCAAAGAGGCCCGCAAGGAGAAGGTCTTGACAATCAGAGAATCAACATCAACCTAGACGTCTATGACATCAAAACTGAAGAGCAGATTAATAAAGTGATTAATGAAGGATTGTTCTAAACGATTGTACATTTGGGGGAAAGTGCCGCCAGTAATGTCATCGCAAAATAACGGTTTTGTTTCGTTATACAGTTGTTTAACATTTTGAAACAGGATGGCAATTCTTTTTATGAAAAATATGATTACCAATGCAATAGGAAGGAAGACATCTTCTCGAGGGCACCATTATCAAAGAGGCAAAAGCTAGGGCAATATGATTTTGTTTTGTATTGGAGACATACTACAAGATGCATTCTAGATCGATCTATGTACATTGCAATACTTGTATTTCTATTTTTTTTTCTCGTAGTTCGTAGTTATCAGTTTTTAGATCATGTTTTTAACAATGTTAAGATTCCCTATTATGTCTTCCTTGAGTATTCACATTCGGGAAAGTAAGTCTTGGAATATTTGCCAAATTCTTTGTTTTAAATGGAATTGACGAACAATGCTTTATAATGAAAATAAGTCCAGTTTATATGTTATCAAAGGCTGCAAAATGTAAGCAATAAAGCATTTAGTTATGATAGTCGCTTCTCGAAGGTTGCATCTGTTCTCATTTACATCATAGTTTATATGTTATCTCATGCTGCAAAATGTAAGCATTAAGCATTTAGTTATGATAGTCGCTTCTCGAAGGTTGCATCTGTTCTATTTAAATCATAGTGTGATATGATCTTGTGTGATCCATAGGTAAATAAGATGCTTTCGATTACTCAATATAATTAAATCATATTTCATGTAGACCTAAAGAGCAAATTATGACCACACTTGCTATATATTATATTAATGATTCATTTTACGACTTTTTAAAAAAACATAACACGTTATGTTTACGCGATCTACAGGATATAAAACCCTGGGTATGATATAACAATTCATGATATATAATCAGTAGGTGCAATGTTGAACCAAGTAACTTCTTGGTTGAACAAATACGGTGCATACATATTGTGATTTTGAATAAATTTCAATGTATATGTACATAAATGACACTACTGCACCTGTGATTCCCAAATCAAGTTAATACACATTAAAAAAAAAGAAAACAAAATGAAGATCCATCCATTTTGTTCCACAAAGTTAGCTTCGTCTTTTTCATGTGTTGTTTACATTGTAGCTTTGGTACTTCTTTTCATAAAGCATAGTATGAATAACCAATATTATATTTGTTATTATATCATGCATCAAAAATGTATTGGTTTTTGATGGGTTGAGAGCTCGTCACGTGACCAAAAATATTTCAACTATTTGAAGGATGCTCTGAAAAAGTACTATTTGGGAGTTGGAATTTTTTTTTTTCCTTTTTTCAAATCTTAATTTAATGAAAACAAAATATTTCATATTTTTTGGGGATAAAAATTAAGATTTTTTGTAATTCCAAAAAAAAGAGGTACTGGTTAAACTATGGACCTCGGTGACTCCAAAAGTATCATTTGCTTCGGGGCTGCGAAGTACTATTGGAGTCACCTCTTGCGCATAGTTTTAACCAGAACCTCTCAAGACAGTGTATATTCGTATATACTAGTATCATTATTATTAGCATCATTATAATTGTTGTTGTTATTTTTTTCAAATTGTCATTATAATCATAATTATCATTATTATTTTATCATTAGTATTATTGTTATATCTATTATCTACAAAATTAACATCATCATAATCATCATATGCCTACATGCACTGTACATCGCAATAAATAAAATAGCCTAACAAAACGGACATCATGTTGTTCATTAAAGTTTCGACTTGCGTTTCACGATTTTATTGTTTGTATAACATTACGCAAATGTATTACGAAAACATTTTGAGTAGTTATCACCACAAACCAAAATTCCGTTTATGTAGCCGGCCGGTTGTTGCAGAATTGTTTACTTGTTTTTTCTTCTGTTCGTTTCGTTATTGTTTTTTTTTAATGCCCCTTTTTTCCCATCTTATGACTTTTTCTTTTTTTGTTGTTTTTTTCTCTATTTCTTTCTTCTATTGTTTCATAGAATATGTTCTTAACTTTAAATCACGATCGCAGCTACTTTCGAAAAATTAACTCAAAGATTTTTCAATCTTCTTTTCATTTCTTTTTTGTTTGTTTTAAACGGCATTTTCTTTTTCTTAAAAGCACATGCCATTATCTATTGAAATGCAAAAACATTACAATGATGATTCACGTAATCCGAAAATTGTTCCAATAGGATATACAATGGGGCATCGAACCGGGTGCCCTTGAGTTGATATTTCGAAAGTAGCTGCGTTGGCAAAATCTAAAATATGATAACCAATAGGCCTGTTTTTCTATTTAGTATTTATTTTACTTCTTAGAAAAGTGTCAGCTAAAGTGTGGGTGTATTCGGTCTGACACCTCACCTTTAGATTTGAACTGTTCTAGCGACCCCCTGCATCAACGTACAACTGTACGTCGACTGGACTAGGAATTATTACGGTCAACGTCCCCAGGAACTTTGACCCATCCTTTTTTGGACCGTCCGTCATATATTAGACCTCGTCGAGAATCTGGACGGTATTATATTTTTATTTCGCGATCTCTCCTGTCCCCTACCTGCTGCAAGCCGAAGATGGCGTGATCCAGGAATCCGTACACATCGATGGTACGCCCAGTTCTTTCTCGCCGGGCGTAGAATTTCGGGGATCACGGAAAATCTTCGGCTTGCAGCAAATAGAGAAAGATAGCGTCAAGTTTGTTGAGATTGTGACAAAAACAAAAACTCAAACACAAATTGGCCAGTTTGTCGACTAGACCCGCTGCCTGATGCAGGGGCGGATCCAGCCGGCGACAGGAGGGGGGGGGGGGGGCCCAAATCTTGAAGAATTTTTTTTTTAGCACCGACTCAGCCGGCCGGGCCGGTGAATAAGCTGGGGGGGGGGGGGGGGGGGGGTAAGAGCACACTTTTTTTGAGGAAATATTTAGCGCCGACTCAGCCGGTCGGTGAATAAGCGGGGGGGGGGGGGGGGGGGGGGGTGTGTTGATTCGAGAGGAGAACCACTCATTTTTGTTGAGGGGGTGAAAAATTATATATATATACCGTGTGTCTCAAAAAAAACGTAACACTTTTGAAATGGTTGCCAAATTGAGCATATATAATTTTATGAAAAAATGTCTATATGTATGGAAAGCTAAAGGACCAACCTTTCATATGATATGAAAAAATTTAAAAAAAAATCATGCTTCGATGGACAGTGTTCACTTAAGTTAGAGGTATGAAAATGGGCCTGCGCAGGATTTTTCCTTCCAATTTTGGACAGGTAAATTACTTGTAACTTACAAAATAAGGTCGATATGAGATATTCATGATCGATGGATCAAAAGGATATTTTGAATCAAAAGGATATTTTGAATACCTCGAATACCATTCCTTTTTCAGTGTTATTTATCAATCCCGAAACACCACCGCCCACCCCCCCCCCACACACACACACACACACACACACTTCCACCCACTCCCATCTCATTGTATCATTGATCTGGTAGATGTGAACGGGATTAAGGAAGAATGGGAATTGGCTAAATTGAAATATTCCAAATCATAATTGACATTACGCAACCCACTGTCCTCCCCCTCCCACACACACACACACACACACACACACACACACACACACACACAACCTTCTTCCCATCCTCTCACCTACTCCTTGCTTTTTTATCAGTTTTCTTCCGAAAGTTTGGTGGATCATTTTTTCCATTAATAATCAAATTAACCAGTCACTCATTTTGATCATTGAAATCAATCGATAAATCACTGAAACATTAATTCCATCAAGCAATTGCTCAAACCAATTATCACACGCACACAAACCACACACACACGCACGTACACACACACACATATACGCGCACACACATACACACACGTGCACACACACACACACACACATTAGGGCAGACATGACAAAAAACAAGTTAAATCTTTTTTTAAAAGATTTTCATGTTTCTTTTATTTCTTTCTTATTTAAAACTGCTTTGTTCATCTTAAAATGAAAGATCTGACAAAAGTAATCAGTTCAGTAGTCCACATGGCTATCTTTTCTTCTTGATTGAATATCAAGGCTTTCAAAGTACCGACTGAGTAAGGGTACCGGTAAAGATAAAAGTCTTTCACATTAATGATCGACGTGTCCACCTTCTCTCTCGATACACGATCTTGCCCGTTTCAGCATGTCCAGAACAGCTCTCCTGACTGTGGCTCTGTCTTGACGAAGGACATCAATCTCATGGGTGATTCTCTCCTTGATATCATCCAGCGTGTCGGGAGGTGTGGTGTAGACCTTGGCCTTGAGCCATCCCCACAAGAAGAAGTCGAGAGGCGTCATGTCAGGTGAACGTGGAGGCCATTCAACTTCGCGGTTGAGGGATATCACTCGATCACCGAAGAGCTGGGTGAGGCGCTCTGTGACATCCCTGGAGCGATGGCAAGGTGCCCCATCTTGCGCCCACCATACGCGTTGAAACCGTCCATTCCTGCCACGGCGATACCTTGCAACTCTATCGAGGGCAGGGACAACATGTCCATCTATCATCTGGAGATAGGCTTCACCGTTGACATTGTTGTCAAAGAAGATGGGCCCAATGATGTCCCCTCTGCCAGTGAGACCGGCCCACACCGTCACCTTGGACCGGTTGTACTTCCTTTGGTAGTCGAACTCTTCTGGAGGATGCCCTTTATCCCGGTATGCCACAAGATTGTGCGTGTTGACCTGGGCATTGAGAGCGAAACCGGACTCGTCCCCTATCAACAAGTCATCTAAGAATCGCGCCGGCCTTCGGAGTAGCCACTCACAAAATCTTGTGCGACGCTGACGATCTCCTGGGAGAAGCTCGTGTCTCTTGATCATCTGGTAAGGGTGGTAGTGAAGATCAAGTAGCGTGATCCTGTTGAAGGTGGCGTGGGGTAGATCTGTAGGGTTTCGCCGACAGCTGATGTCTCCATCCTGATGATCCTGAATGGCTTGACGAACCACTTCAATATTCTCTGCCGATCGTCCAGTCCTGAGGCGTCCTGATCTTCCTCGGTTCAGATTATGGCTCGTCCCCGTTCCCTCGTACTTGGCGACATTGCGGTACACGGTAAGACGCGAAGGGCAGCGTACATCCGGGTAGACTTGTCTGAACCTCTGACAGACTGCTGTAACATTGTTAGTTCGATGATACTCAGTTACCATGAAAGCACGCTGCTGATTTGTGAATTGGGGTCGTTCCATACTGACAACATGGCATAAGATGGACTGTTTGAAGGCTATGTAACAACTTAATGCAGTTATTTTTACTCTTAAACCTGTAATGTGTAATACCATGTTTTTGCCTCTTTGTTTTAGTATTAAACAGTGATTTTGGATAAAGAGGATTATGTAACAGTTTCTGGCTACTCAGTGTTCAGGCCAATGAAGAATAACAATGCAATGTCATACGGTATTCCATGGACAGGTGATAACAAGTTCAAATGTGGGGAAAGAGAAGGGGTCTGGTATTTTCAATGCATAATGAATGATGTACTTAGCTATTACATGTTTGGGTCATTCATAAAACCTGAATAAAATGTGATTGATGATCCACCAAACTTACGGAAGAAAACTGATAAAGAAAAGGCAAGGGGTAGGTGATGGGATGGGAAAAGGTTGTGGGGGGGAGGAGAGTGGGTTGCATAATGTCAATTATGATTTTGAATACGGTATTTCAATTTAACATTTTCCCATTCTTCCTTAATCCCGTTCACATCTACCAGATCAATGATACAATGAGATGGGAGTGGGTGGAAGTGTGTGTGTGTGTGTGTGTGTGTGTGGGGGGGGGGGGTGGGCGGTGGTGTTTCGGGATTGATAAATAACACTGAAAAAGGAATGGTATTCGAGGTATTCAAAATATCCTTTTGATTCAAAATATCCTTTTGATCCATCGATCATGAATATCTCATATCGACCTTATTTTGTAAGTTACAAGTAATTTACCTGTCCAAAATTGGAAGGAAAAATCCTGCGCAGGCCCATTTTCATACCTCTAACTTAAGTGAACACTGTCCATCGAAGCATGATTTTTTTTTTAATTTTTTCATATCATATGAAAGGTTGGTCCTTTAGCTTTCCATACATATCAACATTTTTTCATAAAATTATATATGCTCAATTTGGCAACCATTTCAAAAGTGTTACGTTTTTTTTGAGACACACGGTATATATATATTTTTTTTTTTGGGGGGGGGAGCCCGCTTTTGATTTTTGTTTTAAAAAAGGTTACATTTACGTTATTATCCTATTTTTTTACCGTTTTGGGGGCTGGGGGGGGGGGGCGGGGCCGGAGAAATCGCTACGTGGATCCGCGCCTGCCCTGATGCCCTCTCCGCCTTGAGTCCTTGTTGCTATGGTCACCATCTCGCTGATGTAGAGGTTTCAGCAAAATTCCTTTGTTTTCTAGACCATGTGAAGAAATCCCACCAAATCGGTGACATCAAACTGCAGAGACATAAATATATAGATCAGATGACGAGTCAACCCGGCCCCCCCCCCCCCCACTCCGGGGTTGGAATGACCGCATGCGTGTTACCAAAATTTCCGGTAAAGGGGCATTTGCGTGCGACAAAGTCCGGCCCGAGAATTGTAAGAAAAGGGGGTGTATTTGACTTTCACCCGGAGATTTCTTTAAAAAGGGGGTGTTTTTTCCTTTTTTTCTCTCATCTCTTTGGACTCCTGAGAAATTATTCCGAATTTATGGGGGGTAAATTTAGTATTTTTCCGAATTTAGGGGGGTACATTGAGCATTTTTCCGAATTTAAGGGGGTCTCCAAGGCAGGAAAATCCCGCGAAAAGCCCGCGAAAGGGGGGTTCGGAAATGTTGGCAGTCCTCAGATAGGGGGTGCTTTCAAAAAGAGGGAACAAGCATAATTATGCGTACCCTAAATAACACTGAGTGGGGGGGGGGGGGGGACGGGCGAGTCAACCACGAAGCACGGATCCAGTTTTTAAGGAGGGGAGCACTACCTTGTGTCCTGCTTTGTAGAGGTGTCGTGGTCGAGTGGATATGTCACCGGACTGTGGATCACAATTAAGGTCCGCTGTTCGAGTCCCGCCGCGGCACTAATTGATTGATTGATTGATGCAAAACATAATACAAAAATAATTATATCACAACAAATATGTAATGAAACGATAAATATAGTGGAAATAGCACGAGAAAAGAGGAACTAACTTGAAGCAGGGCTTGTTGAAGTGTTAGTTCCTCAGATGCAAATTTTACAATAAAACATGAATAAAGTATGCTTATAGATGTAGCTAGGAAGAAGGAAAAAAAGAAGAAAAAAATGAGGAAGAAAAAGAAAAGAAAAGAAAAAAAATGAATGAAGGAAAATAGTAGAAGACAAAAAGCAAAAGCTCTAGAAAAGGGAGATTGAGAAAGAGATTGAGTTGAGAGTCAAACAAACCGAGATTCTATCATGTACATCTATATTTGTCTAAAAGTTTAGTCTTTAACTTTTTTTAAAAAATGCATAGACTAATACTTTGTTTAAGAGATGGATCTATGTTATTCCAATATACTGGACCGGTGTAAATAATTGTCTTTTGTGCGAAAGCTGTTCTCATTCGAGGAGTGTGGAAGTGATTCGACTGTCTTGTGGGGTATGAATGTATCTCGTTATTTTAATGTCCTTTAATTGGGAAGACATCAATCTACATTTGTCACACTCGACCCAGGTGATGTAAATGGGTACATGGTAGGATTATCCTTAGTTAGTGAGAGTTCCTTTTGTTAAACATGATTGTAGGTGGGGTTTATCAGAACAAGTTGAATACGGACCAGTGAGGTTATAAAAGCAAGGTTTCACTAGCATAGTGACATTTTTTCGATTTAGGGGTATGAATCTCAAGAATCACAGGTGTTGGAATAATTATTTACTTCCAAGAAAAGTAGAGCAATACGCGAATTCACACACTCACCATTACAATTATCATTACCAGGGGGGGGGGGGGGGGGGTTCACAAAGATCGTAAGTTGAACTTATCTCTAAGTTGGACTTAATAATTATGGAAACCCGTTGGCATCTATGAAAATATTTTGTAAAAGTTATTTTAAAAGGCATAAAATGTTGATTCAACTCATTCATATTTTCTATTATCAAGGAGATTTCATGTTCTAGACGTAGAATTTATAAAAAACTCTAAAATATTTGAATTTTTGTTTTTGAATATATTTTATTTTAAGGCTACAAATGGCTCTCCATAATGTTTAAGTCTAACTTAGAGTTAAGTTCGACTTAGGATCTTTGTGAAACACCCCCAGGTCCATGAACATCTTTTGGTTCAAGGCAGTTTTGTTCAATGAATTACATATGAGAAGAGATCATATTGGTCTTTGGATGAATCCAAGCTATCTAAGACTTTGGTTTATTTGATAATTGTATTGAATTAACTCTCATTTGCTATAAAAAAAAAAAAATCTTCCGCTGCCACATGATATATCTTATCCAAAGGCTTCAAGATTATTTAAGTGTTTCCGTTACAAGATTAATCTATACTATTGTTAAAAGGCTCTCATGGAGCTTTTAGGCCAAATAACAAAAATTAAGTCTTTCTCGTCCCCGCCCGCCTCCTCTTTGGCCGCCGTTTCCTTTTATGTTAGGCCTACTATTTACTATTCAGAAGAAGAAAAGCCCCCCCCCCCCCACAAAAAAAAAATAGCCTGTGATATACATTTTTTTTTAAATAGCTTCTTAAGTGATATACAAATCATTTGTGTTGTCATACATAATTCCTTTGCGGTCGAACGACGGTGTTCCCAGACCGCTTTCACATTCCATTGGGGATAAAGGCAATTGCTTGTGTCAAGGAAACGGATTGATACCTGACGAGTACCTGGATGTTCTTGTGTTGGAGGTGGAGTTCATAGATCAGGTTGTTCTTGACAATGGATCTTTTACCAACTCTTCTTTCAGTGACTTGTACTTTTTGACCATCTCTGGAGTCGAGTATATCAAACCAGGTGGATTCAGAGCTGTGGCCGGGATCAGACAACTTATCTTCAGTGGCATGTTGGTTGCCGTCCTGGAAAAGAGTGTGTTTATGTACTTGAATCGACTGGAGGGAATAAATGCAGATAACAATAACATTAACGTTCTCAAGGATGGATGTTTTGGAGGCCTCGACACTGAGCTCCATAACCTAAGCTTGGCAAATAATTCTATCTGGGGTGTTTCGCGGGATAACTTCATAGGCTTGTCAATGTTACAAAAGCTGGTTCTGTCAAAGAACAACATCGCTCAACTCGGGCCACAAACCTTTGAACTGATGCCGGAGCTTTTAATTCTTAATCTTGCTTCAAATGCAATCGTACGAATCGAGCAAGGCGCTTTTCTTAATCTGAACAACCTAGAAATGCTGTACCTTGACGGAAACCAAATTCAAGTACTACCCGAGCCTCAGATCGGCATAGCCATAGGGTTTCGTGAAGTGACAGTGATCCTGCACAGCAATCCTCTACAATGCGATTGTCGTATGGACTGGATAAGCACTTGGCAGGATATCGTGGGTAAACATTGCTCGGGTACATGTCAATTACCCGAGAAGTTCAAAGGACACACCTTGGTAACCGCGTACAGAGACCCATTGCCACAATGCAGAGATAATAACTCCGAGATCCATGTTGCAACAGGAAGCATGGCTACTCTTACCTGTCCAATTGCATATGCCTCCTGGGTTGTTCCGGGTAATGTAACTCTCCAGAAGACCGGTCAGAGCGACGATCATTATTTCCTCACCAACCGTGACTCTCTAGTGGTATGGAACACCCAACTGCAGCAAGAGGGTGTCTACGAGTGTATGACGGAGGATGGAGACCAATTAATGGTCTACAATCTCAGCGTCCATATGTCCGCAGCACGTATTACAATAATAACCGTCTTCGTAATCCTTGTCATCCTCACTTTTGTTTCTGCTGTGTTTGCTGTTCGTTATTGTTGTCGTCGATGTCACCGCAGTCAGAATCTAGAATATGAGAATTTAGAAGACCAGCAACCGAGAGGGGAAGAACCACAACACATTGGAAATATACAAGAAGGAAGTGTTGCCAATCCAAGAAGGGATCATCTCCAGGACGATTTATACTATAAACCAAACGGCGATCACATCAAACCTGACGAGCAGACTAATTACAAAATTAAAAAAGGATGGTTCAAAACGTTTGGACGCAAGAATATTTGGGAAAGTAGGCCCAAAAAAATGAAAAGGTTATATTCCAACGGCATTTGAGAGATAATACTAACTTAGAACTTCCCTTTAAAAAAATGGCTTGCAAATGTCTTTTCGTGGGAAATTAAGAATTTGTTCTTGTAATAATTTTATTATGCGTATAAAAGTGTTTTTGTATACTAAAAAACATGAATTATGAAGATACATTTTTTTAAATACTTTCTGTAATGATATCTGTGATACCTTTGTTTACCTTTCCGTTGAAAATGAAATGAATACGAGTTGATTTGAATAGAATTGAACCGAATTTAGCGATCGCAGTTGTTCAATTAAATAGTCTGATTGTCGACCCTTGTACCGAATGGTCGTACGTTTTGTGCTGCGCAAAGATTCAATCAGTTTCATTTGGGCCATTATTAAAAGTGGGTTATTGGTGTAGACAAATGCTCATGTACCCTTTACAGATCGTTTTATGTTATTACCCCAAAACAAGTCAGTCAGTCACTCAATAGTGTCTGAAGCTAGAAAGTAGGGTTTCCTTGCATAATTTGAATAATAGGACATTACTGCTTACGTTTAAATGTCACAGATAGGACATACGTGACATATTCACAATTCCTTCAAAGTTCTACATAATTTGATGTTGGCTGCAAAAGGGATACACTACCTTTAAGTTATCGCAAAATAACGGTTTTGTTTCGTTACATAATTGTTTAACATTTTGAAACATGATGGCAATTCTTTTTATTGAAAAAACACGATTACCAATGCAATTCTTGATATCGTTGACCTATTTGGGATTTCTAAACAGAAGAGATCTATCATAAGCACACAGAAAATCTATAATAATAATACGCTAAGGCTCCGCGGGGGGCGCGACGTCTCCGCCAGCCTTTGTATTCTATTGTTTTTTAATGAGATCGCCGACCGAAGTTGGTGCAGCTATCTCCTCCTGAACCCTCCCCTCGGGGTACCCGTGCCCTGTGCCATCGTCCGCGGGAGAGTCTACTCTGTGGAATTGGCTATACTCCGCCCGAGGTCCTCCTCCGTGTCGACGTCCAGGGCGAAAACAGACGCGACATGCATAATGCAGGATATGCGTGACGACAGAGATACCTCATGGATATTCAACATGACATCCGTAGACACACGACCGATGACTATCCACTCACATTAAGTTGCGTATTAAATGCACGACGCACAGGGTCGGGCTTACCCGAGTAAAGCATCTTTCTATAGGATATCCTTTGTATAGTAGCTGCACAAGCCACAGAGATACACACGAAACTTCCCGTCCACGTCCAAACTTAGGGACCTATTTCCATCATTATTGCCGCGATTTTTATATAGTTTTCATGAATGGAGGTATGAAATGAAAGCTTATTTTGTGATTATTACGGCCATGCTACTAAATTTTGATTATCATTTTCTAAAGGAAAGTTTTCACAAGAAAACCATTGGACTGACAATTCAGTCGCAAGCTGCCTTCAGTCAGTGCAGTGTGTGTGAGCTGCAGTTAACTCCAGCAAGCTCCAACACCGGCTCCGCGCACCGCAGGCGTCCGAGGCCGGCGGCGTCGGTGTTCGAGCTGTCTGGAGTTACGCTGGAGTGTGTGTGAGTTGAGCTGAGCTCGAGTCGAAGAGATTTGACACTTTGAAATTGTTATCTGTTGGTTTGCATCATTATTGCCGCGATTTCAATATAGTTTCGTGAATAGATTTACGAAACCTGAGCTTAGAATTAGTAAAAGTATTACTAATGTCTACGTTTTTAAACGACTGTCTGATTTTCTTGTGAAAATTTTACTTTGAAAAATGATTATCGAAATTCATGGTCAGAAATAATCACAATCTAGGGTCTATTAATTATGTTACAGTTCTTGCATCAATCAATGCATGAAAACTTAGTTATTGAACTAGAAAAATGTTTTTTTTTTTTAAATAGGCAATTAGACCTAGGTCTATGAAGTATTAAGCCTGAAACCTTCGCCTACTAAACAAATCTCAACAAAGTGTAGGCCTATCCTTTTATGAATTAATGAAAAAGTAGCCCCAGAAAAAAGAGCCCCCGAAAGTTGAAAAAGTAGCCCTCGAAAATTTCCCAAAAATTTGAAATTGAGCCCCCGAAATGAAAAAACTTAATTTTTTGCCTGCGCCCCCCCCCCCTGTGTAGGCCTATCCTTTTATGAATTAATGAAAAAGTAGCCCCAGAAAAAAGAGCCCCCGAAAGTTGGAAAAAGTAGTCCCTGAAAATTTCCCAAAAATTTGAAATGGAGCCCCCGAAATGAAAAACTTAATTTTTTGCCTGCGCCCCCCTCTAGAATCCCTCGGATTTCCGCGGGTCCTGAGTTGAGTGTATATATAATATAGGCGTGGGGTCCACGGGTTTCAAGGGGGCTATAAAAACCCCAAAAGCTCGGGGGTTACGTTCTTCAAAGTTGGGGGGGGGGGTGTGGGAGATCGAGATCAGATCGCAGCGAGTTGAGTGTATATATAATATAGGCGTGGGGTCCACGGGTTTCAAGGGTCCATAAACCCCCGAAAAGCTCGAGGGGTTTAGGTGTTTAATTAGGGTCAGATGAGCATATTTTTAATACTTTATTTGTGACACTTGCGGGTCACTAATTGGCGTGGGGTCAATACGTAGAGTTGCGTAGTGTTGCGTACAAACTACGCTGGCCTACGTTACTATATGCTGAGGAACGAAAAGGGGTACGCAAGATGAAAGAAAACAATTCAACATGTTTAATTTTTTTTGCGTACTTTCGGCGTAGAAACTTGACGCAGAAAGCAGCCTTTTTACGCAACACTACGCTACATGCCTACGCAACAGTACGCTACCCTACGCCAGATCGACAAAGCAGTAAAAGCTTTCCACACAGTAAGCAACCATAAGCAAACCTGTACGCCAGCCTACGCATAACCTACGCAGGGACTATTTTCCCATTAATACGCAGCCTAATTTCTGCGTAGTCGGTACGCCACACTACGGAACTCTACGCAGTTCCAGTGGCTTAAAGAATAATTACCGGTACAGTTGGATCGTTTTTTTAATTTTTATATAAGGCCAAATTTAAAAAAAAACATTTTTAGCATCCTGTTTTTTCGAAAAATGGGAAGGAGGAGGCCCTTTTTTTTTTCTTTCAAAATGGCCGCTCCGTACATTTTCCCTGACATTCGGGCTATTTTTCAAGATGGCGACCGACAATTTTTTTTTTTCTTATTTAAAATCAGAAATACATTTAAGCAGTGCTTTTCATGTTTTTTTTCTTTCAAAAAATAAATAAATAAAATAAAAAAAATAAAAAAAATAAAAAAAAAATAGGAGGCGGCCCCCCAAAAAGGAAGCAGGCGGGGACGCTGTTTTTTTTTCTTTCAAAAAAAAAAAAAATAGGAGGCGGCCCCCAAAAAGGAAGCGGGCGGGGACGCTAAACATGTATATTTTTTTAATGGCCTGAATGGCAAATAAAGTTCTTGGTGGTTTTAATTTAGACAGTCTCTATATATCTATTTACACCCCCCCCCCCCCGCCCACCTCTAGAATCGGGGAAATTCAACCTGTTTAATTTTTTTCGCCAGCCTACGCATAACCTACGCAGGGACTATTTCCCCATTAATACGCAGCCTAATTTCTGCGTAGTCGGTACGCCACACTACGGAACTCTACGCAGTTCCAGTGGCTTAAAGAATAACTACCGGTACAGTTGGATCTTTTTTTTAATTTTTATATAAGGCCAAATTAAAAAAAAAACATGTTTAGCTTCCTGTTTTTTTTAAAAATGGGAAGGAGGAGGCCCTTTTTTTTTCTTTTTATTTTCTTTCAAAATGGCCGCTCCGTACATTTTTCCTGACATTCAGGCTATTTTTCAAGATGGCGGCCGACAATTTTTTTTTTTCTTTTTTAAAATCAGAAATACATTTTAGCAGTGCTTTTCATGTTTTTTTTTCTTTCAAAAAAAAAAAAATAAATAAAAAAAAAAAAAAAAAAAAAAATAGGAGGCGGCCCCCAAAAAGGAAGCAGGCGGGGACGCTGTTTTTTTTCTTTCAAAAAAAAAAAAAAAAAAAAAAAAACTTTTCAAAAAATTTCAACAAAAAAAATAGGAGGCGGCCCCCAAAAAGGAAGCGGACGGGGACGCTTAACATGTATATTTCTTAATGGCCTGAATGGCAAATAAAGTTCTTGGTGGTTTTAATTTAGACAGTCTCTATATATCTATTTACACCCCCGCCCCCCTCTAGGATCCCGCGGATTTCCGCGGGTCCTGCTAGTCTATAATAATAATACGCTAAGGCTCCGCGGGGGGCGCGACGTCTCGGCGAGCCTTTGTATTCTATTGTTTTTTAATGAGATCGCCGACCCAAGTTGGTGCGGCTATCTCCTCCTGAACCCTGCCCTCGGGGTACCCGTGCCCGGTGCCATCGTCCGCGGGAGAGTCTACTCTGTGGAATTGGCTATACTCCGCCCGAGGTCCTCCTCCGTGTCGACGTCCAGGGCGAAAACAGACGCGACATGCATAATGCAGGATATGCGTGACGACAGAGATACCTCATGGATATTCAACATTACATCCGTAGACACACGACCGATGACTATCCACTCACATTAAGTTGCGTATTAAATGCACGACGCACAGGGTCGGGCTTACCCGAGTAAAGCATCTTTCTATAGGATATCCTTTGTATAGTAGCTGCACAAGCCACAGAATTACACACGAAGCTTCCCGTCCACGTCCAAACTTAGGGACCTATTTCCATCATTATTGCCGCGATTTTTATATAGTTTTCATGAATGGAGGTATGAAATGAAAGCTTATTTTGTGATTATTACGGCCATGCTACTAAATTTTGATTATCATTTTCTAAAGGAAAGTTTTCACAAGAAAACCATTGGACTGACAATTCAGTCGCAAGCTGCCTTCAGTCAACACACAATGCTGCTGTGTGCGGTGTGTGAGTTGAAATGAGCTTGCAGGAAGCTCCATGCAACACCGGCACCGCGCACCGTAGGCGTCCGACGCCTGCGGCGCCGGTGTTCGAGCTTCCTAGCTGGAGTTACGCTGTAGTGTGTGTGAGTTCACCTGAGCCGAGTCGAAGAGATTTGACACTTTGAAATTGTTATCTGTTGGTTTGCATCATTATTGCCGCGATTTCAATATAGTTTCGTGCATAGATTTACGAAACCTGAGCATAGAATTAGTAAAAGTATTACTAATGTCTACGTTTTTAAACGACTGTCTGATTTTCTTGTGAAAATTTTACTTTGAAAAATGTTTATCGAAATTCATGGTCAGAAATAATCACAATCTAGGGTCTATTATGTTACAATTCTTGCATCAAATCAATGCATGAAAACTTAGTTATTGAACTAGAATTTTTTTTTTTTTTTTTAAATAGGCAATTATGAAGTAGGAAGCCTGAAACCTTAGCCTACTAAACAAATCTCAACAAAGTGTAGGCCTATCCTTTTATGAATTAATGAAAAAGTAGCCCCAGAAAAAAGAGCCCCCGAAAGTTGAAAAAGTAGCCCCCGAAAATTTCCCAAAAATTTGAAATGGAGCCCCCGACATGAAAAACTTACTTTTTGCCTGTGCCCCCCTCTAGAATCCCGCGGATTTCCGCGGGTCCTGAGTTGAGTGTATATATAATATAGGCGTGGGGTCCACGGGTTTCAAGGGGCCATAAACCCCAAAAGCTCGGGGGTGACGTTCTTCAAAGTTGGGGGGCGAGATCAGATCGCAGCGGTTGAGTGTATATATAATATAGGCATGGAGTCCACGGGTTTCAAGGGGCCATAAACCCCTGAAAGCTCGGGGGTTTTAGGCGTTTAATTAGGGTCAGATGAGCATGTTTTTAATACTTTATTTGTGACACTTGCGGGTCATTAATTGGCGTGGGGTCAATACGTAGAGTTGCGTAGTGTTGCGTACTGACTACGCGGGCCTACGTTACTATATGCTGAGGGACGGAAAGGGGTACGCAAGATGAACGAAAACAATTCAACCTGTTTAATTTTTTTCGCCAGCCTACGCATAACCTACGCAGGGACTATTTTCCCATTAATACGCAGCCTAATTTCTGCGTAATCGGTATGCCACACTACGGAACTCTACGCAGTTCCAGTGGCTTAAAGGATAACTACCGGTACAGTTGGATCGTTTTTTAAATTTTTATATAAGGCCAAATTTAAAAAAAAACATGTTTAGCGTCCTGTTTTTTTTTGAAAAATGGGAAGGAGGAGGCCCTTTTTTTTACTTTTTTTTTTCTTTCAAAATGGCCGCTCCGTACATTTTCCCTGACATTCGGGCTATTTTTCAAGATGGCGGCCGACAATTTTTTTTTTTTTTTTTTTTTTAAATCAGAAATACATTTTAGCAGTGCTTTTCATGTTTTTTTTCTTTCAAAAAAAAATTAATAAATAAATAAAAAAAATAAATAAAAAAAATAGGAGGCGGCCCCCAAAAAGGAAGCAGGCGGGGACGCTGTTTTTTTTTCTTTCCAAAAAAAAAAAAAAAAAAACTTTTCAAAAAATTTCAAAAAAAAAGATAGGAGGCGGCCCCCCAAAAGGAAGCGGGCGGGGACGCTTAACATGTATATTTCTTAATGGCCTGAATGGCAATTAAAGTTCTTGGTGGTTTCAATTTAGACAGTCTCTATATATCTATTTACACCCCCGCCCCCCTCTAGGATCCCGCGGATTTCCGCGGGTCCTGCTAGTCTATAATAATAATACGCTAAGGCTACGCGGGGGGCGCGACGTCTCCGCCGGCCTTTGTATTCTATTGTTTTTTAATGAGATCGCCGACCGAAGTTGGTGCGGCTATCTCCTCCTGAACCCTCCCCTCGGGGTACCCGTGCTTGGTGCCATCGTCCGCGGGAGAGTCTACTCTAGCGAATTGGCTATAGTCCGCCCGAGGTCCTCCTCCGTGTCGACGTCCAGGGCGAAAACAGACGCGACATGCATAATGCAGGATATGCGTGACGACAGAGATACCTCATGGATATTCAACATGACATCCGTAGACACACGACCGATGACTATCCACTCACATTAAGTTGCGTATTAAATGCTCTATGCAAAGGGCGGGATTACCGAGAGTAAAGCATCTTTCTATAGGATGTGCTTTGTTGTAGCTAGGATGTGCTTTGCATGGATTTGCATGTAGTAGCTGCACAAGAGATACACGGGGCTTCCCGTCGACGTCCAAACTTAGAGACCTATTTCCATCATGATTGCCGCGATTTTTATATAGTTTTCGTGAATGGAGGTATGAAATCAAAGCTTATTTTGTGATTATTACGGCCATGTGTACTTAATTTTGATTATCATTTTCTAAAGGGAAAGTTTTGACAAGAAAACC
Source organism: Strongylocentrotus purpuratus (assembly GCF_000002235.5). NCBI lineage: Eukaryota > Metazoa > Echinodermata > Echinoidea > Camarodonta > Strongylocentrotidae > Strongylocentrotus > Strongylocentrotus purpuratus. Next base: position 14,606,828 of record NW_022145599.1, on the reverse strand, counting down.
ATTGGACTGACAATTCAGTCGCAAGCTAACTTCAGTCACCACACATCACAGTGCAGTAACTCGAGGAATCTCCAACACCGGCACCGGGCACCGCAGGCGTCCGAGGCCTGCGGCGCCTGTGTTTGAGCTTCGTGGAGTTACGCTGGAGTGTTATGTGTGTGAGTAGAGCTGAGCTGAGCTCGAGTCGAAGAGATTTGACACTTTGAAATTGTTATCTGTTGGTTTGCATCATTATTGCCGCGATTTCAATATAGTTTCGTGAATAGATTTACGAAACCTGAGCTTAGAATTAGTAAAAGTATTACTAATGTCTACGTTTTTAAACGACTGTCTGATTTTCTTGTGAAAATTTTACTTTGAAAAATAATTATCGAAATTTATGGTCAGAAATAATCACAATCTAGGGTCTATTATGTTACAGTTCTTGCATCAAATCAATGCATGAAAACTTAGTTATTGAACTAGAAAAATGTTTTTTTTTTTAAAATAGGCAATTATGAAGAAGGAAACCTGAAACCCTGAGTTGAGTGTATATTTGTTTCAAGGGGCCATAAACCCCCAAAAGCTCGGGGGTTACATTCTTCAAAGTTGGGGGGGGGGGGGGGAGAGATCAGATCGCAGCGAGTTGAGTGTATATACAATATAGGCGTGGGGTCCACGGGTTTCAAGGGGCCATAAACCCCCGAAAGCTCGGGGGTTTTAGGCGTTTAATTAGGGTCAGATGAGCATATTTTTAATACTTTATTTGTGACACTTGCGGGTCACTAATTGGCGTGGGGTCAATACGTAGAGTTGCGTAGTGTTGCTACCAACTACGCTGGCCTACGTTACTATATGCTGAGGGACAGAAAGGGGTACGCAAGATGAACGAAAACAAGTCAACATGTTTAATTTTTTTCGCGTACTTTCAGCGTAGAAAACTTGACGCAGAAAGTACGCCTTTTACGCAACACTATGCTACCCTACGCCAGATCGTCAAAGCAGTAAAAGCTTTCCACACAGTAAGCAACCATATAAGCAAACCTGTACGCCAGCCTACGCATAACCTACGCAGGGACTATTTTCCCATTAATACGCAGCCTAATTTCTGCGTAGTCGGTACGCCACACTACGGAACTCTACGCAGTTCCAGTGGCTTAAAGAATAACTACCGGTACAGTTGGATCTTTTTTTTTAATTTTTTTATATAAGGCCAAATTTAAAAAAAAAACATGTTTAGCGTCCTGTTTTTTCTGAAAAATGGGAAGGAGGATCGAGGCCCTTTTTTTTTTTTTTTTTTTTTTTCTTTCAAATGGCTGCTCCGTACATTTTCCCTGACATTCAGGCTATTTTTCAAGATGGCAGCCGACAATTTTTTTCTTTTCTTTTTTAAGATCAGAAATACATTTTAGCAGTGCTTTTCATGTTTTTTTTCTTTAAAAAAAAAATTAAAAAAAAAAAAATTAAAAAAAAAATTAAAAAAAAAAAAAAAAATAGGAGAGGCGGCCCCCAGAAAGGAAGCGGGTGGGGACGCTGTTTTTTTTCTATAAAAAATTTAAAAAAATAAAAAAAATTCAAAAAAATTTCAAAAAAAAAAAAAATAGGAGGCGGCCCCCAAAAAGGAAACGGGCGGGGAAGCTGTTTAAAAAAAAAAAAAAAAAAAATATAGGAGGTGGCCCCCAAAAAGGAAGCGGGCGGGGACGCTAAACATGTATATTTTTTTAATGGCCTGAATGGCAAATAAAGTTCTTGGTGGTTTTAATTTAGACAGTCTCTATATATCTATTTACACCCCCGCCCCCTCTAGAATCCCGCGGATTTCCGCGGGTCCTGCTAGTCTATATAAGTAATACGCTAAGGCTCCGCGGGGGGCGTGACGTCTCCGCGAGCCTTTGTATTCTATTGTTTTTTAATGAGATCGCCGACCCAAGTTGGTGCGGCTATCTCCTCCTGAACCCTCCCCTCGGGGTACCCGTGCCCGGTGCCATCGTCCGCGGGAGAGTCTACTCTGTGGAATTGGCTATACTCCGCCCGAGGTCCTCCTCCGTGTCGACGTCCAGGGCGAAAACAGACGCGACATGCATAATGCAGGATATGCGTGACGACAGAGATACCTCATGGATATTCAACATTGCATCCGTAGACACACGACCGATGACCATCCACTCACATTAAGTTGCGTATTAAATGCACGATGGACAGGGTCGGGATTACCCGAGTAAAGCATCTTTCTATAGGATATATATCCATTGTAGTAGCGCTACACGGGGCTTCCCGTCGACGTCCAAACTTAGAGACCCATTTCCGTCATGAATGCCGCGATTTGTATATAGTTTTCGTGAATGGAGGTATGAAAAAAAAGCTTATTTTGTGATTATTACGGCCATGCTAACTAAATTTTGATTATCATTTTCTAAAGGAAAGTTTTCACAAGAAAACCATTGGACTGACAATTCAATCGCAAGCTGCCTTCAGTCAACACACAGTGCAATGCTGCTGTGTGCGGTGTGTGAGTTGAAATGAGCTTGCAGGAAGCTCCTAACCGGCACCGCGCACCGTAGGCGTCCGACGCCTGCGGCGCCGGTGTTCGAGCTCTGGAGTTACGCTGTAGTGTGTGTGAGTTCACCTGAGCTGAGAAATTGTTGGTTTGCATCATTATTGCCGCGATTTCAATATAGTTTCGTGAATAGATTTACGAAACCTGAGCTTAGAATTAGTAAAAGTATTACTAATGTCTACGTTTTTAAACGACTGTCTGATTTTCTTGTGAAAATTTTACTTTGAAAAATGATTATCGAAATTCATGGTCAGAAATAATCACAATCTAGGGTCTATTATGTTACAGTTCTTGCATCAAATCAATGCATGAAAAATTAGTTATTGAACTAGAAAAATGTTGGTTTGCATCATTATTGCCGCGATTTCAATATAGTTTCGTGAATAGATTTACGAAACCTGAGCTTAGAATTAGTAAAAGTATAACTAATGTCTACGTTTTTAAACGACTGTCTGATTTTCTTGTGAAAATTTTACTTTGAAAAATGATTATCGAAATTCATGGTCAGAAATAATCACAATATAGGGTCTATTATGTTACACTTCTTGCATCAAATCAATGCATGAAAACTTAGTTATTGAACTAGAAAAATGTTTTTTTTTTTAAATAGGCAATTATGAAGTAGGAAGCCTGAAACCTTGGCCTACTCAACAAATCTCAACAAAGTGTAGGCCCATCTTTTTATGAATTAATGAAAAAGTAGCCCCAGAAAAAAGAGCCCCCGAAAGTTGAAAAAGTAGCCCCCGAAAAATTTCCCCAAAATTTGAAATGGAGCCCCCGACATGAAAAACTTAATTTTTTGCCTGCGCCCCCCTCTAGAATCCCGCGGATTTCCGCGGGTACTGAGTTGAGTGTATATATAATATAGGCGTGGGGTCCACGGGTTTAAAGGGCCATAAACCCCCAAAAGCTCGGGGGTTACGTTCTTCAAAGTTGGGGGGGGGGGGTGAGATCAGATCGCAGCGAGATGAGTGTATATATAATATAGGCGTGGGGTCCACGGGTTTCAAGGGGCTATAAACCCCCGAAAGCTCGGGGGTTTTAGGCGTTTAATAAAGGTCAGATGAGCATATTTTTAATACTTTGTTTGTGACGCTCGGGGTCACTAATTGGCGTGGGGGTCAATACGTAGTGTTGCGTACCAACTACGATGGCCTACGTTACTATATGCTGAGGGATGGAAAGGGGTACGCAAGGTGAACGAAAACAATTCAACATGTTTAATTTTTTTCGCGTACTTTAGGCGTAGAAACTTGACGCAGAAAGTACGCCTTTTTACGCAACAGTACCCTACCCTACGCCAGATCGACTAAGCAGTAAAAGCTTTCCACACAGTAAGCAACCATAAGCAAACCTGTACGCCAGCCTACGCATAACCTACGCAGGGACTTTTTTTCCCATTACTACGCAGCCGAATTTCTGCGTAGTCGGTACCAAAATACGGAACTCTACGCAGTTCCAGTGGCTTAAAGAATAACTACCGGTACAGTTGGATCATTTTTTTTTTTTTTATATAAGGCCAAATTTAAAAAAAAAACATGTTTAGCGTCCTGTTTTTTTGAAAAATGAGAAGGAGGAGGCCCTTTTTTTTTTCTTTCAAAATGGCCGCTCCGTACATTTTCCCTGACATTCGAGCTATTTTTCAAGATGGCGGTCGACTATTTTTTTTTTCTTTTTTAAAATCAGAAATACATTTTAGCGGTGCTTTTCATGTTTTTTTTCTTTCAAAAAAAAAATGGGAGGCGGCCCCCTAAAAGGAAGCAGGCGGGGACGCTGTTTTTTTTTCTTTAAAAAAAAAATTCAAAAATAAAAAAAATTCAAAAATAAAAAATAGGAGGCGGCCCTCAAAAAGGAAGCGGGCGGGGACGCTAAACGTGTATATTTTTTTAATGGCCTGAATGGCAAATAAAGTTCTTGGTGGTTTTAATTTAGACAGTCTCTATGCAGTCTCTATATATCTATTTACACCCCCCGCCCCCTCTAGAATCCCGCGGATTTCCGCGGGTCCTGCTAGTCTATAATAATAATACGCTAAGGCTCCGCGGGGGGCGCGACGTCTCGGCGAGCCTTTGTATTCTATTGTTTTTTAATGAGATCGCCGACCCAAGTTGGTGCGTCTATCTCCTCCTGAACCCTCCCCTCGGGGTACCCGTGCCCGGTGCCATCGTCCGCGGGAGAGTCTACTCTGTGGAATTGGCTATACTCCGCCCGAGTTCCTCCTCCGTGTCGACGTCCAGGGCGAAAACAGACGCGATATGCATAATGCAGGATATGCGTGACGACAGAGATACCTCATGGATATTCAACATGACATCCGTAAACACACGACTGATGACCATCCACTCACATTAAGTTGCGTATTAAATGCACGACGCTCAGGCTCGGGCTTACCCGAGTAAAGCATCTTTCTATAGGATATCCTTTGTATAGTAGCTGCACAAGCCACAGAGATGCACACAAAGCTTCCCGTCCACGTCCAAATTTAGGGACCTATTTCCATCATGATTGCCGCGATTTGTATATAGTTTTCGTGAATGGAGGTATGACATCAAAGCTTATTTTGTGATTATTACGGCCATGCTACTACATTTTGATTATCATTTTCTAAAGGAAAGTTTCCACAAGAAAACCATTGGACTGACAGTTCTGTCGCAAGCTGCCTTCAGTCCTCACACATACAGAACACACCACGCACCGCAGGCGTCCGAGGCCGGCGGCGTCGGTGTTCGAGCTGTCTGGAGTTACGCTGGAGTGTGTGTGAGTTGAGCTGAGCTCGAGTCGAAGAGATTTGACACTTTGAAATTGTTATCTGTTGGTTTGCATCATTATTGCCGCGATTTCAATATAGTTTCGTGAATAGATTTACGAAACCTGAGCTTAGAATTAGTAAAAGTATTACTAATGTCTACGTTTTAAACGACTGTCTGATTTTCTTGTGAAAATTTTACTTTGAAAAATGATTATCGAAATTCATGGTCAGAAATAATCACAATCTAGGGTCTATTAATTATGTTACAGTTCTTGCATCAAATCAATGCATGAAAACTTAGTTATTGAACTAGAAAAATGTTTTTTTTTTTAAATAGGCAATTAGACCTAGGTCTATGAAGTATTAAGCCTGAAACCTTCGCCTACTAAACAAATCTCAACAAAGTGTAGGCCTATCCTTTTATGAATTAATGAAAAAGTAGCCCCAGAAAAAAGAGCCCCCGAAAGTTGAAAAAGTAGCCCTCGAAAATTTCCCAAAAATTTGAAATTGAGCCCCCGAAATGAAAAAACTTAATTTTTTGCCTGCGCCCCCCCCCCCCCCCCTCTAGAATCCCGCGGATTTCCGCGGGTCCTGAGTTGAGTGTATATATAATATAGATCTAGGCGTGGGGTCCACGGGTTTCAAGGGGCCATAAACCCCCAAAAGCTCGGGGGTTACGTTCTTCAAAGTTGGGGGGGGGGGGGGAGAGATCAGATCACGGCGAGTTGAGTGTATATACAATATAGGCGTGGGGTCCACAGGTTTCAAGGGGCCATAAACCCCCGAAAGCTTGTGGGGTTTAGGCGTTTAATTAGGGTCAGATGAGCATAGTTTTAATACTTTATTTGTGACACTTGCGGGTCACTAATTGGCGTGGGGTCAATATGTAGAGTTGCGTAGTGTTGCGTACCAACTACGCTGGCCTACGTTACTATATGCTGAGGGACGGAAAGAGGTACGCAAGATGAACGAAAACAATTCAACATGTTCAATTTTTTTCGCGTAGTTTCGGCGTAGAAACTTGACGCAGAAAGTACGCCTTTTTACGCAACACTACGCTACTTGACTACACAACAGTACGCTACCCTACGCCAGATCGTCAAAGCAGTAAAAGCTTTCTACATAGTAAGCAACCATAAGCAAACCTGTACGCCAGCCTACGCATAACCTACGCAGGGACTATTTCCCATTAATACGCAGCCTAATTTCTGCGTAGTCGGTACGCCACACTACGGAACTCTACGCAGTTCCAGTGGCTTATAGAATAACTACAGGTACAGTTGGATCGTTTTTTTTTTTTTTTTATATAAGGCCAAATTAAAAAAAAAACATGTTTAGCGTCCTTTTTTTTTTTTTTTTCTTTCAAAATGACCGCTCCGTACATTTTCCCTGACAGTCTGGCTATTTTTCAAGATGGCGGCCGACAATTTTTTTTTTTCTTTTTTAAAATCAGAAATACATTTTAGCAGTGCTTTTCATGTTTTTTTTCTTTCAAAAAAAAAAAAAATAAAAATGAAAAAAAAAAAAAAAAAAAATAATAATAGGAGGCGGCCCCCAAAAGGAAGCAGGCGGGGACGCTGTTTTTTTTCCTTGCAAAAAAAAAATAAAAATAAAATAATATTAAACAATTCCAAAAAAAATTAAAAAATTAAAAAAAAAAATTAAAAAAAAAAAAAAAAAAAAAAAAAAAAATAAGAGGCGGCTTCCAAAAAGGAAGCAGGCGGGGATGCTGTTTTTTTTTCTTTCAAAAAAAAAAAAAAAAAAATTCAAAAAAAATTCAAAAAAATTTAAAAAAAAAAAAATAGGAGGCGGCCCCCAAAAAGGAAGCGGGCGGGGACGCTAAACATGTATATTTTTATAATGGCCTGAAGCAACGTCGATCTGGCGCTGCTCAGTGGCTGCCGGGCTCACGATCAATTGGGCAAAAAGAATTTCCATTTTTTTAACTTAATAAAATTTGGAGTGGACTTTAAAAGAATATTATCCATATAATAATACGCTAAGGCGTCGAGGGGGGTATCCGGGGTCCATTTTACGGCGCCCAAATCTCCACTCCCGCCCGCCCCGGGCGCCGCCGGGCGGTCCCGCGGACGGACGGGGTTTCAATCTACGGAATTGGCCACGTCCCGGCCCGGTGCGACGTCCCGGTCGTCGTCGACGTCGTCGATGCGTCCGCACGTCCTACTTATCCGTCACGAATTTCATGCTCTAGCATGAAACGGAAGTGGACGAGCGGTCTGAGGCGCCGGTTGCGTTCGATTCGCCGGCAGCTCTTGCACTTTTTGCACGCACGGGTTCGATCCCGCCTCCGTCTCAATTTTTTTTTTTTCTTCCCCGTGTTTGTTTTGTATATTTAGATTTTGTAATCTTTACCATTTTTTTAATTTTAATTAAAATGTAGACCTCATCTTTAAAATTTAAACGAGTTGAGTCTTTATTTGATATTTATTAGCTTATTTCATGATCAGCGCAACAGATGTCTTCCCATATCCACGTCCAAACTTAGAGACCTATTTCCATCATTATTGCCGGGATTTTTATATAGTTTTCGTGAGTGGAGGTATGAAATCAAAGCTTATTTTGTGATTATTCTGGCCATGTTTACTCAGTTTTGATTATCATTTATTAAAGGAAAGTTTTCACAAGAAAATCAGAGAAAAACATCGTTCAGTTTCAAGAGCTCTGCCGTACGCATACAGTGTGTAGTGCAGTGCAGCTGCGCTGGCTGCTCGACTGAGCTGAGTGAGTGAGTGAGTGAGCTAGCTATTCAGAGTCGAAGAGACTATGAAGGGCCAAACATGCCAATATTCGACAACTATACGCTGTATTATGTATCCATCCATGCGACTATTTATGTCTATCCATTCATTGAAGTAGGCCTACACGTGAACACAACAGCGGGCAGGCCGAAGTGCCATAAGATCGTTGGGGGGGGGGGGGGGGGCAAAATATTTTTTTTTGCATCTTACATGTTACAAAAAAAATCTGCATCTTACATGTTACATGCAGACCCCACAAAACATTTTTCAAAGTGTGGGGGGGGGGGGGGGGGTCAGGTAGATCGAAGCGAGTTGAGTGTAGGCGTGGGGTCCACGGGTTGTGGGGGGGGGGGCGAGGGGGATCAGGTAGATCGAAGCGGGTTGAGTGTAGGCGTGGGGTCCACGGGTTTCAAGGGGCCATAAACCCCCGAAAGCTCGGGGGGTTTAGGCGTTTAATTAGGGTCAGATGAGCATATTTTTAATACTTTATTTGGCGTGGGGTCAATACGTAGAGTTGCGTAGTGTTGCGTACCAACTACGCTGGCCTACGTTACTATATGCTGGGGGACGGAAAGGGGTACGCAAGATGAACGAAAACAATTCAACATGTTTAATTTTGTTCGCGTACTTTCGGCGTAGAAACTTGACGCAGAAAGTACGCCTTTTTACGCAACACTACGCTACATGACTACGCAACAGTACGCTACCCTACACCAGATTGACAAAGCAGTAAAAGCTTTCCACACAGTAAGCAACCATAAGCAAACCTGTATGCCAGCCTACGCATAACCTACGCAGGGACTATTTTCCATTAATACGCAGCCTAATTTCTGCGTAGTCGGTACGCCACACTACGGAACTCTACGCAGTTCCAGTGGCTTAAAGAATAACTACCGGTATAGTTGGATCGTTTTGTTTTTTTATATAAGGCCAAATTAAAAAAAAAACATGTTTAGCGTCCTGTTTTTTCGAAAAATGGGAAGGAGGCCCTTTTTTTCTTTTTTTTTTCTTTCAAAATGGCCGCTCCGTACATTTTCCCTGACATTCAGCCTATTTTTCAAGATGGCGGCCGACAATTTTATTTTTTCTTTTTAAAATCAGAAATACATTTTAGCAGTGCTTTTCATGTTTTTTTTCTTTCAAAAAAAAAAAAATAATAAAAAAAAATAAATAAATAAATTTAAAAAAAATAGGAGGCGGCCCCCAAAAAGGAAGCAGGCGGGAACGCTGTTTTTTTCTTTCAAAAATAAAAAAAATTAAATAATAAAATATTTTTAAAAAAGCGGGCGGGGACGCTAAACATGTATATTTTTTTAATGGCCTCAATGGCAAATAAAGTTCTTGGTGGTTTTAATTTAGACAGTCTTTATATATCTATTTACACCCCCCGCCCCCCTCTAGAATCCCGCGGATTTCCGCGGGTCCTGCTAGTCTATAATAATAATACGCTAAGGCTCCGCGGGGGGCGCGACGTCTCCGCGAGCCTTTGTAGTCTATTGTTTTTTAATGAGATCGCCGACCCAAGTTGGTGCAGCTATCTCCTCCTGAACCATCCCCTCGGGTACCCGTGCCCGGTGCCATCGTCCGCGGGAGAGTCTACTTTAGCGAATTGGCTATACTCCGCCCGAGTTCCTCCTCCGTGTCGACGTCCAGGGCGAAAACAGACGCGATATGCATAATGCAGGATATGCGTGACGACAGAGATACCTCATGGATATTCAACATTACATCCGTAGACACACGACAGACGACGAGCAACTCACATTAAGTTGCGTATTAAATGCACGATGCACACGGTCGGGCTTACCCGAGTAAAGCATCTTTCTATAGGATATCCTTTGTAGTAGCTGCACAAGCCACAGAGATACACACGAAGCTTCGATCCCGTCCACGTCCAAACTTAGAGACCTATTACCATCATGATTGCCGCGATTTTGATATAGTTTTCATGAATGGAGGTATGAAATCAAAGCTTATTTTGTGATTACTACGGCCATATAGTCTAGACCTATACTAAATTTTTATTATCATTTTCTAAAGGAAAGTTTTCACAAGAAAACCATTGGACTGACAGTTTAGTCGCAAGCTGCCTTCATACAGTGCAGGGCTTCTGTTCAGTGTGTGTGAGTTGAGACGAGCTTGCAGGAAGCTCCAACACCGGCACCGAGCACCGCAGGCGTCCGACGCCTGCGGCGCCGGTGTTCGAGCTATGGAGTTACGCTGTAGTGTGTGTGAGTTGAGCTGAGCTGAGCTCGAGTCGAAGAGATTTGACACTTTGAAATTGTTATCTGTTTGTATGCATCATTATTGCCGCGATTTCAATATAGTTTCGTGAATAGTTTTACGAAACCTGAGCTTAGAATTAGTAAAAATATTACTCATGTCTACGTTTTTAAACGACTACCTGATTTTCTTGTGAAAATTTTACTTTGAAGAATGATTATCGAAATTCATGGTCAGAAATAATCACAATCTAGGGTCTATTATGTTACAGTTCTTGCATCAAATCAATGCATGAAAACTTAGTTATTGAACTAGACTCTAGAATTTTTTTTTTTTTTAAATAGTCTAGGCAATTATGAAGTAGATCTAGGTAGCCTGAAACCTGAGCCTTCTAAACAAATCTCAACAAAGTGAAGGCCTATATCCTTTGATGAATTAATGAAAAAGTAGCCCCAGAAAAAAGAGCCCCGAAAGTTGAAAAAAGTAGCCCACGAAAATTTTTCCAAAAATTTGAAATAGAGCCCCCGAAATGAAAATCTTAATTTTCTGCCTGCGCCCCCCTCTAGAATCCCGCGATTTCCGCGGGTCCTGAGTTGAGTGTATATATAATATAGGCGTGGGGTCCCCGGGTTTCAAGGGGCCATAAACCCCAAAAAGCTCAGGGGTTACGTTCTTCAAAGTTGGTGGGGGGGGGGAGAGATCAGATTGCAGCGAGTTGAGTGTATAGGCGTGGGGTCCACGGGTTTCAAGGGTCCATAAACCCCCGAAAGCTCGGGGGTTTTAGGCGTTTAATTAGGGTCAGATGAGCATATTTTTAATACTTTATTTGTGACACTTGCGGGTCACTAATTGGCGTGGGGTCAATACGTAGAGTTGCATAGTGTTGCGTACCAACTACGCTGGCCTACATTACTATATGCTGAGGGACGGAACTAAGTACGCAAGATGAACGAAAACAATTCAACATGTTTAATTTTTTTTGCGTACTTTCGGCGTAGAAACTTGACGCAGAAAGTACGCCTTTTTACGCAACATTACGCTACATGCCTACGCAACAGTACGCTACCCTACGCCAGATCGACAAAGCAGTAAAAGCTTTCCACACAGTAAGCAACCATAAGCAAACCTGTACGCCAGCCTACGCATAACCTACGCAGGGACTATTTTCCCATTAATACGCAGCCTAATTTCTGCGTAGTCGGTACGCCACACTACGAAACTCTACGCAGTTCCAGTGGCTTAAAGAATAACTACCAGTACAGTTGGATCGTTTTTTGAATTTTTATATAAGGCCAAATTAAAAAAAAAACATGTTTAGCGTCCTGTTTTTTTCAAAAAATGGGAATGAGGAGGCCCTTTTTTTTTTCTTCTTTCTTTCAAAATGGTAGCTCCGTACATTTTCCCTGACATTCGGGCTATTTTTCAAGATGGCGGCCGACATTTTTTTTTTTTTTTTTTATAAATCAGAAATAAATTTCAGCAGTGCTTTTCATGTTTGTTTTCTTTCAAAAAATAAAAAAAAATTCAAAAAAAAACAAAAAAAAAAAAAAATAGGAGGCGGCCCCCAAAAAGGAAGCGGGCGGGGACGCTAAACATGTATATTTTTTTAATGGCCTGAATGGCAAATAAAGTTCTTGGTGGTTTTAATTTAGACAGTCTCTATATATCTATTTACACCCCCCCCCCCCTGTATATATTTTTTGAACGGCCTGAATGGCAAATAAAGTTCTTGGTGGTTTTAATTTAGACAGTCTCTATATATCTATTTACACCCCCCCCCCCCCCCTCTAGAATCCCGCGGATTTCCGCGGGTCCTGCTAGTCTATAATAGTAATACGCTAAGGCTCCGCGGGGGGCATGACGTCTCCGCCGGCCTTTGTATTCTATTGTTTTTTAATGAGATCGCCGACCGAAGTTGGTGCGGCTATCTCCTCCTGAACCCTCCCCTCGGGGTACCCGTGCCCGGTGCCGTCGTCCGCGGGAGAGTCTACTCTGTCGAATTGGCTATACTCCGCCCGAGGTCCTCCTCCGTGTCGACGTCCAGGGCGAAAACAGACGCGATATGCATAATGCAGGATATGCGTGACGACAGAGATACCTCATGGATATTCAACATGACATCCGTAGACACACGACCGATGACTATCCACTCACATTAAGTTGTGTATTAAATGCACTATGCACAGGGTCGGGATTACCCAGAGTAAAGCGTCTTGCTATATGATGTGCTTTGTAGTAGCTGTATCAAACAGACACACAACAGATGACCATCAACTCACATTATGTTACGTATTAAAATAATGCTCTATGCAAAGGGCGGGATAACCCCCGAGTAAGCCATCTTAAGGGTGTGCTTTGTACTCGCTGCACAAGCCAGAGAGATACACGGGGCTAATTCCCGTCGACGTCCAAACTTAGAGACCTATTTCCATCATGATTGCCGCGATTTTTATATAGTTTTCGTGAATGGAGGTATGAAATCAAAGCTTATTTTGTGATTATTACGGCCATTTATACTTAATTTTGATTATCATTTTCTAAAGGAAAGTTTTCACAAGAAAACCATTGGACTGACAGTTCAGTCGCAAGCTAACTTCAGTCAACACATACAGTATACACGGTGCTGTGGCTGGGGCGCTTTGACCAAGACTGAGCTGCGCTAGAATCGAAGAGTTTGGGGGGCCAAGCAGGCCAATATTCGTACAACTATATAACTACACATACGTCTATCCATCCATCGAAGAACCCGTCAACACAACAGCGTGCGGGCCGAAGTGGCAAAAATTTGTTTCTTATCTTTACAGTAAATTACAAGAAAGCATTGAGTAAGGTTATGAATTGTACATTTGCCTATTAATAGTTCAATATCAACCATGTAGACAGAAGCATGTGACTTCATGCATTGCAAAACAATCAGTTGCGTAATGAGTAAAATTGTTTGGGGGGGGGGGGGGGTGCAGAAAAAAAATCGGCATCACCATGCACCATTCTTGCATGTTACATGAAGGCTCCAAGAAACATTTTTCAAAGTGGGGAGGGGGGGGGGGGGGTCAGTTAGATCGCAGCGGGTTGAGTGTATATAGGCGTGGGGTCCACGGGTTTCAAGGGGCCATAAACCCTCAAAAGCTCGGGGGTTTTAGGCGTTTAATTAGGGTCAGATGAGCATATTCTTAATACTTTATTTGTGACACTTGCGGGTTACTAATTGGCGTGGGGTCAATACGTAGAGTTGCGTAGTGTTGCGTACCAACTACGCTGGCCTACGTTACTATATGCTAAGGGACGGAAAGGGGTACGCAAGATGAACGAAAACAATTCAACATGTTTAATTTTTTTCGCGTACTTTCGGCGTAGAAACTTGACGCAGAAAGTACGCCTTTTTACGCAACACTGCGCTACATGCCTACGCAACAGTACGCTACCCTACGCCAGATCGACAAAGCAGTAAAAGCTTTCCACACAGTAAGCAACCATAAGCAAACCTATACGCCAGCCTACGCATAACCTACGCAGGGACTATTTTCCCATTAATACGCAGCCTAATTTCTGCGTGGTCGGTACGCCACACTACGAAACTCTACGCAGTTCCAGTGGCTTAAAGAATAACTACCGGTACAGTTGGATCGTTTTTTTTTTTTTTATATAAGGCCAAATTAAAAAAACAAAACATGTTTAGCGTCCTGTTTTTTCGAAAAATGGGAAGGAGGAGACCCTTTTTTTTTTTTTTTTCTTTCTTTCAAAGTGGCCGCTCCGTACATTTTCCCTGACATTCGGGCTATTTTTCAAGATGGCGGCCGACATTTTTTTTTTTTTTTTTTTTTTTAAATCAGAAATAAATTTTTGCAGTGCTTTTCATGTTAGGACGCGGCCCCCAAAAAGGAAGCGGGCGGGGACGCTGTTTTTTTTACCTTTCGAAAAAAAAAAAAAAAATTAAACAAATTTTTAAAAAAAAAATTGGAGGCGGCCCCCAAAAAGGAAGCGGGCGGGGACGTTAAACATATATATTTTTTTAATGGCCTGAATGGCAAATAAAGTTCTTGGTGGTTTTAATTTAGACAGTCTCTATATATCTATTTACACCCCCCCCCCCCCCCCCCCCCCCCCCTCTAGAATCCCGCGGATTTCCGCGGGTCCTGCTAGTCTATAATAATAATACGCTAAGGCTCCGCGGGGGGCGCGACGTCTCCGCGAGCCTTTGTATTCTATTGTTTTTTAATGAGATCGCCGACCGAAGTTGGTGCAGCTATCTCCTCCTGAACCCTCCCCTCGGGGTACCGGTGACCGGTGCCATCGTCCGCGGGAGAGTCTACTCTAGCGAATTGGCTATACTCCGCCCGAGGTCCTCCTCCGTGTCGACGTCCAGGGCGAAAACAGACGCGACATGCATAATGCAGGATATGCGTGACGACAGAGATACCTCATGGATATTCAACATTGTATCAAAGAGACACTCGACAGACGACGAGCAACTCACATTATGTTGCGTATTAAATGCTCTATGCAGAGGGCGGGATTACCCACGAGTAAGCCATCGTGCTATAGGGTGTGCTTTGTACTAGCTGCAAAAGCCCGAGATACACGGGGCTAATTCCCGTCGAAGTCCAAACTTACAGACCTATTTCTATCATGATTGCCGCGATTTTGATATAGTTTTCGTGAATGGAGGTATGAAATGAAAGCTTATTTTGTGATTATTACGGCAATGTATACTAAAATTTGATTATCATTTTCTAAAGGAAAGTTTTCACAAGAAAACCATTGGACTGACAGTTAAGTCGCAAGCTGCCTTCAGTCATCACAAAGTGCAGTGCTGATGTGTAGTGTGTGTGAGTTGCGATGAGCTTGCAGGAAGCTCCAACACCGCGCACCGTAGGCGTCCGACGCCTGCGGCGCCGGTGTTGAGATTGGTGGAGTTACGCTGCAGTGTGTGTGAGTTCACCTAAGCTTGAGTCGAAGAGATTTGACACTTTGAAATTGTTATCTGTTGGTTGCATCATTATTGCCGCGATCTTAATATAGTTTTGTGAATAGATTTACGAAACCTGAGCTTAGAATTAGTAAAAGTATTACTAATGTCTACGTTTTTAAACGACTGTCTGATTTTCTTGTGAAAATTTTACTTTGAAAAATGATCATCGAAATTAATGGTCAGAAATAATCACAATCTAGGGTCTATTATGTTACAGTTCTTGCATCAAATCAATGCATGAAAACTTAGTTATTGAACTAGAAAAATGTTTTGTTTTTTTAAATAGGCAATTATGAAGAAGGAAGCCTGAAACATTAGCCTACTGAACAAATCTCAACAAAGTGTAGGCCTATCGTTTTTTATGAATTAATGAAAAAGTAGCCCCAGAAAAAAGAGCCCCCGAAAATTTCCCAAAAATTTGAAATGGAGCCCCCGAAATGAAAAACTTAATTTTTTGCCTGCACCCCCCTCTAGAATCCCGCGGATTTCCACGGGTCCTGAGTTGCGTTTATATATAATATAGGTGTGGGGTCCACGGGTTTTAAGGGGCCATAAACCCCCAAAAGCTCGGAGGTTACGTTCTTCAAAGTTGGGGGGGGGGGAGAGATCAGATCGCAGCAAGTTGAGTGTATATATAATATAGGCGTGGGGTCCACGGGTTTCAAGGGGCCATAAACCCTCGAAAGCTCGGGGGTTTTAGGCGTTTAATTAGGGTCAGATGAGCATATTTTTAATACTTTATTTGTGACACTTGGGGGTCACTAATTGGCGTGGGGTCAATACGTAGAGTTGCGTAGTGTTGCGTACCAACTACGCTGGCCTACGTTACTATATGCTGAGGGACGGAAAGGGGTACGCAAGGTGAACAAAAACAATTCAACATGTTTAATCTTTTTTGCGTACTTTCGGCGTAGAAACTTGACGCAGAAATTACGCCGTTTTACGCAGAAAGTCCGCATTTTTACGCAACAGTACGCTACCCTACGCCAGATCGACTAAGCAGTAAAAGCTTTCCACACAGTAAGCAACCATATAAGCAAACCTGTACGCCAGCCTACGCATAACCTACGCAGGGATTATTTTCCCATTAATACGCAGCCTAATTTCTGCGTAGTCGGTACGCCACACTACGGAACTCTACGCAGTTCCAGTGGCTTAAAGAATAACTACCGGTACAGTTGAATCGTTTTTTTTGTTTTTTTTTATATAGGGCCAAATTAAAAAAAAAACATGTTTAGCGTCCTGTTTTTTCTGAAAAATGGGAAGGAGGAGGCCCTTTTTTTCTTTTTTTTTTTTTTCTTTCAAAATGGCCGCTCTGTACATTTTCCCTGGCATTCGGGCTATTTTTCAAGATGGCGACCGACAATTTTTTTTGTTTTCTTTTTTAAAATCAGAAATACATTTTAGCAGTGCTTTTCATGTTTTTTTTCTTTCAAAAAAAAAAAAAATAAATAAAAAAGAAAAAAAGAAAAAAAATAGGAGGCGGCCCCCAAAAAGGAAGCAGGCGGGGACGATGTTTTTTTTCTTAAAAAAAAAAAAATAAATCAATCAAAAAAAATCAAAAAAAATCAAAAATCAAAAAAAAAAAAAAAAATAGGAGGCGGCCCCCAAAAAGGAAGCGGGCGGGGACGCTAAACATGTATATTTTTTAATGGCCTGAATGGCAAATAACGTTCTTGGTGGTTTTAATTTAGACATTCTCTATATATCTATTTACACCCCCCGCCCCCTCTAGAATCCCGCGGATTTCCGCGGGTCCTGCTAGTCTATATAAGTAATGCGCTAAGGCTCCGCGGGGGGCGCGACGTCTCCGCGAGCCTTTGTATTCTATTGTTTTTTAATGAGATCGCCGACCCAAGTTGGTGCGGCTATCTCCTCCTGAACCCTGCCCTCGGGGTACCCGTGCCCGGTGCCATCGTCCGCGGGAGAGTCTACTCTGTGGAATTGGCTATACTCCGCCCGAGGTCCTCCTCCGTGTCGACGTCCAGGGCGAAAACAGACGCGACATGCATAATGCAGGATATGCGTGACGACAGAGATACCTCATGGATATTCAACATGACATCCGTAGACACACGACCGATGACTATCCACTCACATTAAGTTGCGTATTAAATGCTCTATGCAAATGGCGGGATTACCGAGAGTAAAGCATCTTTCTATAGGATGTGCTTTGTTGTAGCTAGGATGTGCTTTGCATGGATTTGCATGTAGTAGCTGCACAAGAGATACACGGGGCTTCCCGTCGACGTCCAAACTTAGAGACCTATTTCCATCATGATTGCCGCGATTTTTATATAGTTTTCGTGAATGGAGGTATGAAATCAAAGCTTATTTTGTGATTATTACGGCCATGTGTACTCAATTTTGATTATCATTTTCTAAAGGGAAAGTTTTGACAAGAAAACCATTGGACTGACAATTCAGTCGCAAGCTAACTTCAGTCACCACACATCACAGTGCAGTAACTCGAGGAATCTCCAACACCGGCACCGGGCACCGCAGGCGTCCGAGGCCTGCGGCGCCTGTGTTTGAGCTTCGTGGAGTTACGCTGGAGTGTTATGTGTGTGAGTAGAGCTGAGCTGAGCTCGAGTCGAAGAGATTTGACACTTTGAAATTGTTATCTGTTGGTTTGCATCATTATTGCCGCGATTTCAATATAGTTTCGTGAATAGATTTACGAAACCTGAGCTTAGAATTAGTAAAAGTATTACTAATGTCTACGTTTTTAAACGACTGTCTGATTTTCTTGTGAAAATTTTACTTTGAAAAATGATCATCGAAATTAATGGTCAGAAATAATCACAATCTAGGGTCTATTATGTTACAGTTCTTGCATCAAATCAATGCATGAAAACTTAGTTATTGAACTAGAAAAATGTTTTGTTTTTTTAAATAGGCAATTATGAAGAAGGAAGCCTGAAACCTTAGCCTACTGAACAAATCTCAACAAAGTGTAGGCCTATCGTTTTTTATGAATTAATGAAAAAGTAGCCCCAGAAAAAAGAGCCCCCGAAAATTTCCCAAAAATTTGAAATGGAGCCCCCGAAATGAAAAACTTAATTTTTTGCCTGCACCCCCCTCTAGAATCCCGCGGATTTCCACGGGTCCTGAGTTGCGTGTATATATAATATAGGTGTGGGGTCCACGGGTTTAAGGGGCCATAAACCCCCAAAAGCTCGGAGGTTACGTTCTTCAAAGTTGGGGGGGGGGAGAGATCAGATCGCAGCAAGTTGAGTGTATATATAATATAGGCGTGGGGTCCACGGGTTTCAAGGGGCCATAAACCCTCGAAAGCTCGGGGGTTTTAGGCGTTTAATTAGGGTCAGATGAGCATATTTTTAATACTTTATTTGTGACACTTGGGGGTCACTAATTGGCGTGGGGTCAATACGTAGAGTTGCGTAGTGTTGCGTACCAACTACGCTGGCCTACGTTACTATATGCTGAGGGACGGAAAGGGGTACGCAAGGTGAACAAAAACAATTCAACATGTTTAATCTTTTTTGCGTACTTTCGGCGTAGAAACTTGACGCAGAAATTACGCCGTTTTACGCAGAAAGTCCGCATTTTTACGCAACAGTACGCTACCCTACGCCAGATCGACTAAGCAGTAAAAGCTTTCCACACAGTAAGCAACCATATAAGCAAACCTGTACGCCAGCCTACGCATAACCTACGCAGGGATTATTTTCCCATTAATACGCAGCCTAATTTCTGCGTAGTCGGTACGCCACACTACGGAACTCTACGCAGTTCCAGTGGCTTAAAGAATAACTACCGGTACAGTTGAATCGTTTTTTTTTTTTTTTTTTATATAGGGCCAAATTTAAAAAAAAACATGTTTAGCGTCCTGTTTTTTCTGAAAAATGGGAAGGAGGAGGCCCTTTTTTTTCTTTTTTTTTTTTTTCTTTCAAAATGGCCGCTCTGTACATTTTCCCTGGCATTCGGGCTATTTTTCAAGATGGCGACCGACAATTTTTTTGTTTTCTTTTTTAAAATCAGAAATACATTTTAGCAGTGCTTTTCATGTTTTTTTTCTTTCAAAAAAAAATAAATAAATAAAAAAAAAGAAAAAAAGAAAAAAAATAGGAGGCGGCCCCCAAAAAGGAAGCAGGCGGGGACGATGTTTTTTTTCTTAAAAAAAAAAATAAATCAATCAAAAAAAATCAAAAAAAATCAAAAATAAAAAAAAAAAAAAAATAGGAGGCGGCCCCCAAAAAGGAAGCGGGCGGGGACGCTAAACATGTATATTTTTTAATGGCCTGAATGGCAAATAACGTTCTTGGTGGTTTTAATTTAGACATTCTCTATATATCTATTTACACCCCCCGCCCCCTCTAGAATCCCGCGGATTTCCGCGGGTCCTGCTAGTCTATATAAGTAATGCGCTAAGGCTCCGCGGGGGGCGCGACGTCTCCGCGAGCCTTTGTATTCTATTGTTTTTTAATGAGATCGCCGACCCAAGTTGGTGCGGCTATCTCCTCCTGAACCCTGCCCTCGGGGTACCCGTGCCCGGTGCCATCGTCCGCGGGAGAGTCTACTCTGTGGAATTGGCTATACTCCGCCCGAGGTCCTCCTCCGTGTCGACGTCCAGGGCGAAAACAGACGCGACATGCATAATGCAGGATATGCGTGACGACAGAGATACCTCATGGATATTCAACATGACATCCGTAGACACACGACCGATGACTATCCACTCACATTAAGTTGCGTATTAAATGCTCTATGCAAATGGCGGGATTACCGAGAGTAAAGCATCTTTCCATAGGATGTGCTTTGTTGTAGCTAGGATGTGCTTTGCATGGATTTGCATGTAGTAGCTGCACAAGAGATACACGGGGCTTCCCGTCGACGTCCAAACTTAGAGACCTATTTCCATCATGATTGCCGCGATTTTTATATAGTTTTCGTGAATGGAGGTATGAAATCAAAGCTTATTTTGTGATTATTACGGCCATGTGTACTCAATTTTGATTATCATTTTCTAAAGGGAAAGTTTTGACAAGAAAACCATTGGACTGACAATTCAGTCGCAAGCTAACTTCAGTCACCACACATCACAGTGCAGTAACTCGAGGAATCTCCAACACCGGCACCGGGCACCGCAGGCGTCCGAGGCCTGCGGCGCCTGTGTTTGAGCTTCGTGGAGTTACGCTGGAGTGTTATGTGTGTGAGTAGAGCTGAGCTGAGCTCGAGTCGAAGAGATTTGACACTTTGAAATTGTTATCTGTTGGTTTGCATCATTATTGCCGCGATTTCAATATAGTTTCGTGAATAGATTTACGAAACCTGAGCTTAGAATTAGTAAAAGTATTACTAATGTCTACGTTTTTAAACGACTGTCTGATTTTCTTGTGAAAATTTTACTTTGAAAAATGATCATCGAAATTAATGGTCAGAAATAATCACAATCTAGGGTCTGTTATGTTACAGTTCTTGCATCAAATCAATGCATGAAAACTTAGTTATTGAACTAGAAAAATGTTTTGTTTTTTTAAATAGGCAATTATGAAGAAGGAAGCCTGAAACCTTAGCCTACTGAACAAATCTCAACAAAGTGTAGGCCTATCGTTTTTTATGAATTAATGAAAAAGTAGCCCCAGAAAAAAGAGCCCCCGAAAATTTCCCAAAAATTTGAAATGGAGCCCCCGAAATGAAAAACTTAATTTTTTGCCTGCACCCCCCTCTAGAATCCCGCGGATTTCCACGGGTCCTGAGTTGCGTGTATATATAATATAGGTGTGGGGTCCACGGGTTTTAAGGGGCCATAAACCCCCAAAAGCTCGGAGGTTACGTTCTTCAAAGTTGGGGGGGGGGGGAGAGATCAGATCGCAGCAAGTTGAGTGTATATATAATATAGGCGTGGGGTCCACGGGTTTCAAGGGGCCATAAACCCTCGAAAGCTCGGGGGTTTTAGGCGTTTAATTAGGGTCAGATGAGCATATTTTTAATACTTTATTTGTGACACTTGGGGGTCACTAATTGGCGTGGGGTCAATACGTAGAGTTGCGTAGTGTTGCGTACCAACTACGCTGGCCTACGTTACTATATGCTGAGGGACGGAAAGGGGTACGCAAGGTGAACAAAAACAATTCAACATGTTTAATCTTTTTTGCGTACTTTCGGCGTAGAAACTTGACGCAGAAATTACGCCGTTTTACGCAGAAAGTCCGCATTTTTACGCAACAGTACGCTACCCTACGCCAGATCGACTAAGCAGTAAAAGCTTTCCACACAGTAAGCAACCATATAAGCAAACCTGTACGCCAGCCTACGCATAACCTACGCAGGGATTATTTTCCCATTAATACGCAGCCTAATTTCTGCGTAGTCGGTACGCCACACTACGGAACTCTACGCAGTTCCAGTGGCTTAAAGAATAACTACCGGTACAGTTGAATCGTTTTTTTTGTTTTTTTTATATAGGGCCAAATTTAAAAAAAAACATGTTTAGCGTCCTGTTTTTTCTGAAAAATGGGAAGGAGGAGGCCCTTTTTTTTCTTTTTTTTTTTTTCTTTCAAAATGGCCGCTCTGTACATTTTCCCTGGCATTCGGGCTATTTTTCAAGATGGCGACCGACAATTTTTTTTGTTTTCTTTTTTAAAATCAGAAATACATTTTAGCAGTGCTTTTCATGTTTTTTTTCTTTCAAAAAAAAATAAATAAATAAAAAAGAAAAAAAGAAAAAAAATAGGAGGCGGCCCCAAAAAGGAAGCAGGCGGGGACGATGTTTTTTTCTTAAAAAAAAAAATAAATCAATCAAAAAAAAATCAAAAAAAATCAAAAATCAAAAAAAAAAAAAAAATAGGAGGCGGCCCCCAAAAAGGAAGCGGGCGGGGACGCTAAACATGTATATTTTTTAATGGCCTGAATGGCAAATAACGTTCTTGGTGGTTTTAATTTAGACATTCTCTATATATCTATTTACACCCCCCGCCCCCTCTAGAATCCCGCGGATTTCCGCGGGTCCTGCTAGTCTATAATAATAATACGCTAAGGCTCCGCGGGGGGCGCGACGTCTCCGCCAGCCTTTGTATTCTATTGTTTTTTAATGAGATCGCCGACCCAAGTTGGTGCGGCTATCTCCTCCTGAACCCTCCCCTCGGGGTACCGGTGACCGGTGCCGTCGTCCGCGGGAGAGTCTACTCTAGCGAATTGGCTATACTCCGCCCGAGGTCCTCCTCCGTGTCGACGTCCAGGGCGAAAACAGACGCGACATGCATAATGCAGGATATGCGTGACGACAGAGATACCTCATGGATATTCAACATTGCATCCGTAGACACACGACCGATGACCATCCACTCACATTAAGTTGCGTATTAAATGCACCATGCACAGGGTCGGGATTACCCGAGTAAAGCATCTTTCTATAGGATATCCATTGTAGTAGCGCTACACGGGGCTTCCCGTCGACGTCCAAACTTAGAGACCCATTTCCGTCATGAATGCCGCGATTTGTATATAGTTTTCGTGAATGGAGGTATGAAATAAAAGCTTATTTTGTGATTATTACGGCCATGCTAACTAAATTTTGATTATCATTTTCTAAAGGAAAGTTTTCACAAGAAAACCATTGGACTGAC
The DNA here is from genome assembly GCF_000002235.5 of Strongylocentrotus purpuratus. NCBI lineage: Eukaryota > Metazoa > Echinodermata > Echinoidea > Camarodonta > Strongylocentrotidae > Strongylocentrotus > Strongylocentrotus purpuratus. The sequence continues at coordinate 14,584,000 of NW_022145599.1, read as the reverse complement.
AATTCAATCGCAAGCTGCCTTCAGTCAACACACAGTGCAATGCTGCTGTGTGCGGTGTGTGAGTTGAAATGAGCTTGCAGGAAGCTCCTAACCGGCACCGCGCACCGTAGGCGTCCGACGCCTGCGGCGCCGGTGTTCGAGCTCTGGAGTTACGCTGTAGTGTGTGTGAGTTCACCTGAGCTGAGTCGAAGAGATTTGACACTTTGAAATTGTTGGTTTGCATCATTATTGCCGCGATTTCAATATAGTTTCGTGAATAGATTTACGAAACCTGAGCTTAGAATTAGTAAAAGTATTACTAATGTCTACGTTTTTAAACGACTGTCTGATTTTCTTGTGAAAATTTTACTTTGAAAAATGATTATCGAAATTCATGGTCAGAAATAATCACAATCTAGGGTCTATTATGTAACAGTTCTTGCATCAAATCAATGCATGAAAACTTAGTTATTGAACTAGAAAAATGTTTTTTTTTTTTAAATAGGCAATTATGAAGTAGGAAGCCTGAAACCTTGGCCTACTAAACAAATCTCAACAAAGTGTAGGCCCATCTTTTTATGAATTAATGAAAAAGTAGCCCCAGAAAAAAGAGCCCCCGAAAGTTGAAAAAGTAGCCCCCGAAAAATTTCCCCAAAATTTGAAATGGAGCCCCCGACATGAATAACTTAATTTTTTACCTGCGCCCCCCTCTAGAATCCCGCGGGTACTGAGTTAAGTGTATATATAATATAGGCGTGGGGTCCACGGGTTTAAAGGGCCATAAACCCCCAAAAGCTCGGGGGTTACGTTCTTCAAAGTTGGGGGGGGGGGGAGAGATCAGATCGCAGCGAGATGAGTGTATATATAATATAGGCGTGGGGTCCACGGGTTTCAAGGGGCCATAAACCCCCGAAAGCTCGGGGGTTTTAGGCGTTTAATTAAGGTCAGATGAGCATATTTTCAATACTTTGTGACACTCGGGGTCACTAATTGGCGTGGGGTCAATACGTAGTGTTGCGTACCAACTACGATGGCCTACGTTACTATATGCTGAGGGATGGAAAGGGGTACGCAAGGTGAACGAAAACAATTCAACATGTTTAATTTTTTCGCGTACTTTCGGCGTAGAAACTTGACGCAGAAAGTACGCCTTTTTATGCAACAGTACGCTACCCTACGCCAGATCGACTAAGCAGTAAAAGCTTTCCACACAGTAAGCAACCATAAGCAAACCTGTACGCCAGCCTACGCATAACCTATGCAGGGACCTTTTTTCCCATTACTATGCAGCCGAATTTCTGCGTAGTCGGTACCCAAAATACGGAACTCTACGCAGTTCCAGTGGCTTAAAGAATAACTACCGGTACAGTTGGAGCTTTTTTTTAATTTTTTTTATATAAGGCCAAATTAAAAAAAAAACATGTTTAGCGTCCTGTTTTTTCGAAAAAATGGGAAGGAGGAGGCCCTTTTTTTTTTCTTTCAAAATGGCCGCTCCGTACATTTTCCCTGACATTCGAGCTATTTTTCAAGATGGCGGCCGACTATTTTTTTTTTCTTTTTTAAAATCAGAAATACATTTTAGCGGTGCTTTTCATGTTTTTTTTCTTTCAAAAAAAAAAATGGGAGGCGGCCCCCTAAAAGGAAGCAGGCGGGGACGCTGTTTTTTTTTCTTTAAAAAAAAAATTCAAAAAAAAAAAAAAAAAAAAAAAAAAAAATAGGAGGCGGCCCCCAAAAAGGAAGCGGGCGGGGACGCTAAACGTGTAAATTTTTTTAATGGCCTGAATGGCAAATAAAGTTCTTGGTGGTTTTAATTTAGACAGTCTCTATGCAGTCTCTATATATCTATTTACACCCCCCGCCCCCTCTAGAATCCCGCGGATTTCCGCGGGTCCTGCTAGTCTATAATAGTAATACGCTAAGGCTCCGCGGGGGGCGCGACGTCTCCGCCAGCCTTTGTATTCTATTGTTTTTTAATGAGATCGCCGACCCAAGTTGGTGCGGCTATCTCCTCCTGAACCCTCCCCTCGGGGTACCCGTGCCCGGTGCCGTCGTCCGCGGGAGAGTCTACTCTAGCGAATTGGCTATACTCCGCCCGAGGTCCTCCTCCGTGTCGACGTCCAGGGCGAAAACAGACGCGACATGCATAATGCAGGATATGCGTGACGACAGAGATACCTCATGGATATTCAACATGACATCCGTAGACACACGACCGATGACTATCCGTATAAAATTGTATACACAAAAATCGGTCGTAAAAAAAACTCGAACCATATTCCATACCTTACCTGGCTTACCATGTCGCACGCAAGTACGCCAAAACACGTACATTTTCGCAGTTGCGAGATCGAGACGGAGCGTAGGGCTCGAGTTTTTGGCGGTCGATTTTGTTTCGGTAGAAGTTGAATCTAGACCATGAACCACTAAAGTCTAAACATCGCGAAACTGCAATCAATTTCCATCACGAATTCACGATTGCTGCAATATTATAAAGTTTCCATAAATAGAGGTATGAAATTAAAGCCTATTTTGTGATGTTCTCGCCATGTTTACGTAATTTTGATAATCATTTCTTCAAAGTAAAGAAAATCAGACAAAATCACCGTAACTGACACGCACAGTGCATTGCCACTGTGTAGTGTGTGTGAGATGAGCTGAGTTGCAGTTAAGCTGAGCTGAGCTCGAGTCGAAGAGAGTTGACACTTTGAAATTGTTATCTGTTGGTTTGCATCATTATTGCCGCGATTTCAATATAGTTTCGTGAATAGATTTACGAAACCTGAGCTTAGAATTAGTAAAAGTATTACTAATGTCTACGTTTTTAAACGACTGTCTGATTTTCTTGTGAAAATTTTACTTTGAAAAATAATTATCGAAATTCATGGTCAGAAATAATCACAATCTAGGGTCTATTATGTTACAGTACTTGCATCAAATCAATGCATGAAAACTTAGTTATTGAACTAGAAAAATGTTGTTTTTTTTAAATAGGCAATTATGAAGAAGGAAACCTGAAACCCTGAGTTGAGTGTATATTTGTTTCAAGGGGCCATATACTCCCAAAAGCTCGGGGGTTACGTTCTTCAAAGTTGGGGGGGGGGGGGGGGAGAGATCAGATCGCAGCAAGTTGAGTGTATATACAATATAGGCGTGGGTCCACGGGTTTCAAGGGGCCATAAACCCCAAAAGCTCGGGGGTTTTAGGCGTTTAATTAGGGTCAGATGAGCATATTTTTAATACTTTGTGACACTTGCGGGTCACTAATTGGCGTGGGGTCAATACGTAGAGTTGTGTAGTGTTGCTACCAACTACGCTGGCCTACGTTACTATATGCTGAGGGACAGAAAGGGGTACGCAAGATGAACGAAAACAATTCAACATGTTTAATTTTTTTCGCGTACTTTCAGCGTAGAAACTTGACGCAGAAAGTACGCCTTTTTACGCAACACTACGCTACCCTCCGCCAGATCCTCAAAGCAGTAAAAGCTTTCTACACAGTAAGCAACCATAATATAAGCAAACCTGCACGCCAGCCTACGCATAACCTACGCAGGGACTATTTTCTCATTAATACGCAGCCTAATTTCTGCGTAGTCGGTACGCCACACTACGGAACTCTACGCAGTTCCAGTGGCTTAAAGAATAACTACCGGTACAGTTGGATCGTTTTTTTAATTTTTTTTATATAAGGCCAAATTTAAAAAAAAAACATGTTTAGCATCCTGTTTTTTCGAAAAATGGGAAGGAGGAGGCCCTTTTTTTTTTTTTTATTTCTTTCAAAATGGCTGCTCCGTACATTTTCCCTAACATTCAGGCTATTTTTCAAGATGGCGGCCGACAATTTTTTTCTTTTCTTTTTTAAAATCAGAAATACATTTTAGCAGTGCTTTTCATGGTTTTTTTCATTAAAAAAAAAAAAATAAATAAATAAATAAATAAAAAAAAATAAAAAAAAAATAGGAGAGGCGGCCCCCAAAAAGAAAGCGGGTGGGGACGCTATTTTTTTTCTATCAAAAAAAAAAAAAAAAATTCAAAAAAATTTCAAAAAAAAAAAATAGAAGGCGGCCCCCAAAAAGGAAGCGGGCGGGGAAGCTGTTTAAAAAAAAAAAAAAAAAAAAAATAGGAGGTGGCCCCCAAATAGGAAGCGGGCGGGGACGCTAAACATGTATATTTTTTTAATGGCCTGAATGGCAAATAAAGTTCTTGGTGGTTTTAATTTAGACAGTCTCTATATATCTATTTACACCCCCCGCCCCCTCTAGAATCCCGCGGATTTCCGCGGGTCCTGCTAGTCTATATAAGTAATGCGCTAAGGCTCCGCGGGGGGCGCGACGTCTCCGCGAGCCTTTGTATTCTATTGTTTTTTAATGAGATCGCCGACCCAAGTTGGTGCGGCTATCTCCTCCTGAACCCTGCCCTCGGGGTACCCGTGCCCGGTGCCATCGTCCGCGGGAGAGTCTACTCTGTGGAATTGGCTATACTCCGCCCGAGGTCCTCCTCCGTGTCGACGTCCAGGGCGAAAACAGACGCGACATGCATAATGCAGGATATGCGTGACGACAGAGATACCTCATGGATATTCAACATGACATCCGTAGACACACGACCGATGACTATCCACTCACATTAAGTTGCGTATTAAATGCTCTATGCAAATGGCGGGATTACCGAGAGTAAAGCATCTTTCTATAGGATGTGCTTTGTTGTAGCTAGGATGTGCTTTGCATGGATTTGCATGTAGTAGCTGCACAAGAGATACACGGGGCTTCCCGTCGACGTCCAAACTTAGAGACCTATTTCCATCATGATTGCCGCGATTTTTATATAGTTTTCGTGAATGGAGGTATGAAATCAAAGCTTATTTTGTGATTATTACGGCCATGTGTACTCAATTTTGATTATCATTTTCTAAAGGGAAAGTTTTGACAAGAAAACCATTGGACTGACAATTCAGTCGCAAGCTAACTTCAGTCACCACACATCACAGTGCAGTAACTCGAGGAATCTCCAACACCGGCACCGGGCACCGCAGGCGTCCGAGGCCTGCGGCGCCTGTGTTTGAGCTTCGTGGAGTTACGCTGGAGTGTTATGTGTGTGAGTAGAGCTGAGCTGAGCTCGAGTCGAAGAGATTTGACACTTTGAAATTGTTATCTGTTGGTTTGCATCATTATTGCCGCGATTTCAATATAGTTTCGTGAATAGATTTACGAAACCTGAGCTTAGAATTAGTAAAAGTATTACTAATGTCTACGTTTTTAAACGACTGTCTGATTTTCTTGTGAAAATTTTACTTTGAAAAATAATTATCGAAATTTATGGTCAGAAATAATCACAATCTAGGGTCTATTATGTTACAGTTCTTGCATCAAATCAATGCATGAAAACTTAGTTATTGAACTAGAAAAATGTTTTTTTTTTAAAATAGGCATTTATGAAGAAGGAAACCTGAAACCCTGAGTTGAGTGTATATTTGTTTCAAGGGGCCATAAACCCCAAAAGCTCGGGGGTTACGTTCTTCAAAGTTGGGGGGGGGGGGGGGGGGGAGAGATCAGATCGCAGCGAGTTGAGTGTATATACAATATAGGCGTGGGGTCCACGGGTTTCAAGGGGCCATAAACCCCCGAAAGCTCGGGGGTTTTAGGCGTTTAATTAGGGTCAGATGAGCATATTTTTAATACTTTATTTGTGACACTTGCGGGTCACTAATTGGCGTGGGGTCAATACGTAGAGTTGCGTAGTGTTGCTACCAACTACGCTGGCCTACGTTACTATATGCTGAGGGACAGAAAGGGGTACGCAAGATGAACGAAAACAAGTCAACATGTTTAATTTTTTTCGCGTACTTTCAGCGTAGAAACTTGACGCAGAAAGTACGCCTTTTTACGCAACACTATGCTACCCTACGCCAGATCGTCAAAGCAGTAAAAGCTTTCCACACAGTAAGCAAACCTGTACGCCAGCCTACGCATAACCTACGCAGGGACTATTTTCCCATTAATACGCAGCCTAATTTCTGCGTAGTCGGTACGCCACACTACGGAACTCTACGCAGTTCCAGTGGCTTAAAGAATAACTACCGGTACAGTTGGATCGTTTTTTTTTTTTTTTTATATAAGGCCAAATTTAAAAAAAAACATGTTTAGCGTCCTGTTTTTTCTGAAAAATGGGAATGAGAAAAAAAAAAATTCAAAAAAAAAAAAAAATAGGAGAGGCGGCCCCCAGAAAGGAAGCGTGGGGACGCTGTTTTTTTTCTATAAAAAAATTTAAAAAAATAATAAAAATTCAAAAAAATTTCAAAAAAAAAAAAAATAGGAGGCGGCCCCCAAAAAGGAAACGGGCGGGGAAGCTGTTTAAAAAAAAAAAAAAATATAGGAGGTGGCCCCCAAAAAGGAAGCGGGCGGGGACGCTAAACATGTATATTTTTTTAATGGCCTGAATGGCAAATAAAGTTCTTGGTGGTTTTAATTTAGACAGTCTATATATATCTATTTACACCCCCCGCCCCCCTCTAGAATCCCGCGGATTTCCGCGGGTCCTGCTAGTAATAATAATAATAAGATAAGTCTCCGGACCGTGGATCACAAGTTTAGGGGTTTGAATCCCTACCACATTAATTTACATTCTTTTAGCAATTTATAAGTCTTGGACGTGCACAATCTAGATTTGCCAAAGTGGGGTAGAGGGGTACCGGTAGGAAGACATTTTCTCGAGGGCACCATCATTAACGAGGCAAAAGCTGGGGCAATATGATATTTTTTGTATTGGAGTCATACTGCAGGACGCATTCTATGTACATTACAATATTTGTATTTCTATTTTTCACGTAGTTATTAATATTAGTTATTAGATTTTTCTTCATTGAGTACTCACTTTCGGCGAAATAAGGCTTGGAATATTCGCAAAGTCTTGACCTAAAATGGAATTGTCGAACAATGTTTTACAATGAAAATAAGTCAAGTTTATATGTTATCAGAGGCTGCAAAATGTAAGCAATAAAGCATTTACATTGTCGTTTCTCGAAGCTTTGCATCTGTTTGATATGATCCTGTGTGATCCATAGGCAATAAAGATTCTGTCGACTACTCACTGTAATTAAGGAATTTAAATCTCATTTTATGTTGACCTCAAGATCATATTATGGCCACACTAAGTTATGTATATCAATAATTCATTTTACGGCTTGTTTAAACATAAACGTTATACTGCTTAACGCGATCTACAGGATATGATACCTTTGGTATGATATAAAAATCATGATATTTAATCGGTTGGTGCAATATTGCACAAAATACGGTGCATTAATACATATTGTGATTTTAAATACATTTATATGTATATGTACATAAATGACACTTTATACTACACCTGTGATTCCCAAATTAAGTTTATACACATTAAAAAAATAAAAAAAAAAACCTGAAGATCCATCTTGCTACACAAACCTAGTTTTTGTCTTTGTCATGTGTTGTTTACATTGTAAGCGTTTTGGTACTTCTTTTTATAAAGCGGGGTATAAATAAACACTATTGTATTTGTTATTATTATAATTATTATTATCATTATAATTACTATCATTAGTATTATTGTTATCATTATTATCAAACAATGATCGTCATCATCATCATAAGCCTATATGCACTGTACATCGCAAGAAATGATATGGCCTAATAAAACAAACATCATATTGTCAATTAAAGTGTCGACTTCCGTTACGAAACCATTTTCAGTAGTTATCACCACAAACCAGTGGCGTACGCAGGATTTTTTCGAGGGGGGGGGGGGGGGGGGGGGTGGTTTATCATTTTGAAATCGGGCCGAAAATTTCGCAACGACTCAGCCAGCCGCTGAATAAGCGGGGGGGGGGGGGGGGGGGGGGGGTAAGAGTTTTTTTTTTGGGGGGGGGGGTCCCCAAAAAATCGCAACGACTCAGCCAGCCGCTGAATAAGGGGGGGGGGGGGGGGGGGGGGGGGGGTAAGAGGGTTTTTTTTTTTGGGGGGGGGGGGGGGTCCCTAAAAAATCGCAACGACTCAGCCAGCCGCTGAATAAGCGGGGGGGGGGGGGGGTAAGAGGACACTATTTTTTAGGTGAGCCAGGGGCATGAATTTTTTATTTTTTGTTATAATTAAAAAAAAAAAAACCAAACAAACAAACAAACAAAGGGGGGGGGGGTTTAGTGGGATTTTCCTAAAAAAATACACACATAAAAATACCAAAGGGGGTTCAACGTCATGCGTAACTTTACGAACAGCTTTATGAAACACCCCCTGACCTAGTCGACAATCTGGACGGTGTTATTTATTTCGCGGTCTCTCCCGTGCTCCTACCTGCTGCGAGCCGAAGATGGCGTGATCCAGGATCTAGAATCATTAAACATCGATGGTATCCTCGCGGGTGTAGAATTTCGGGGATCACGGACAAATATTCGGCTTGCAGCAAGTAAAGGAAGATATTATAGCGTTACATTGGTTGAGATTGTGACAAAAACAAAAACACAAACACAAATCGGCCAGTTTCTCGAAATCCTGGATCCGCGCCTGGGGGTATTGCTACGTGGTCTCGCTTTGTGGATTTATGCTAAAAACAAGGCTATCAAGAGCAAGGAGAGCATAATTATAATCGCCATTTTACGATTCCTCAAACATTCCCCCTCTCCCATGTTGTCTACATCTCTCCTGACAAGGGTCGAATCTTACGGAAATAGGGCATTCTGAGAATAAATGTGACACCAGCTCTTTTTTTAAACGGCATCAGGGCAAATTTCATGAAAAATTGGAAAAATATAATTTGCCCACTAATAAGGTAGTTCACTATTTTCGACCGGAAATTGAAAATTGTCAATCGCGCCTATTTTCATGGTATAAAATAGAAAGATAAGTAAAAGGGTAAATAGTGATAAAACAAAGAGAAAAAATGGAGGAGAGGGATATAAATAGGAATCGAGAAAGAGGGAGAGAAGCAGAAGTAATTTGATGAAACAAAGAAATAACAGGCAAGACAAAAGGAGAGGTAGGAAGAGAGAGAGAGAGAGAGAGAGAGAGAGAGAGAGAGAGAGAAAGAGAGAGAGAGAAAAAAAACGACCAATCGATGTTAAGGAGGGGAAAATGATAACATAATAGTTAACCTCTGTCTGTTAAAAGAAAGCTGCTTTGTAAGCAGGCAGTTTTGCAAAGATTTCCACCTCAGGCTAATATTGACAGCTAAAAAACACACAAAGACACAACAAATCTATTCGATCTATATCTAAACATGCTGAACGCATCGATTTGTGTAAAAGTCGTTGGAATCGATAGCGTCATTTTGACGGAGCTTTCTCTTATATACCATTTTGATATTAAATAACAAAAGATTCGAAGTCTCTTCTAAGACATTACTAAAAGATGAGGGGAGTGGGTGCCTTAAACCGCATTTTTGAAGGTGTCGTTTTGTGTTGCTAGAGATAATTATCCCCGGAGATTATCACTGTCTTGAGATGTATAAACAAATAAACAAAATGTGTCCACTCGAAGAAAAGAATATTAACATTAGTGTATCAGGTGATACTGCATACTGTACGTCATTTTATAAATACACAAGGCTTTGATGAAATTAATGTGGGAAACCAGGAGGAACCACCCCCTCCCCCCCCCCCCCCCACAAAGAAAAAATAGAAGAAAAAATGTTGACTCTATACGTCAGAATCGGGGAATATTATCATCTTAATGTGTTATGTGGTTCACTCACTCACTATCCCCCCTCTCTCTCTCTCTCTCTCTCTCTCACTATCTCTCTCTCTCTCCCTTCTCCCTTCTCCCTCTCTCTCTCTCTCCCCCCTCTCTCCCTCCCTCCCCCTTTCTCTCTAGGAAAGTAATGTCATCTTAGTCGTGTAACCTCTCCTCAATCGTGACATGGGTTGGGTGGTAGAATCTTGGTTTGTACATTTTCTTTTTTCTTCTTGATATTAATGTTTTTTGTTTGTTTTTAACATGTGTAATCTTATGATTGTACATGATTGTATTTTGTTATTGTGCGCAGACTGTTGACTGAAGTTGGTGCCTTGCACAAATATAGTAAGCTGAAACTGAGAAGAGCAGACATAGAGACGGGGGAGCAGAGAAAGAGAGACTTACAGCACAGAGACAAATTAAGAGAGACAGACAAACAGGGAGAGAGAGAGAGAGAGAGAGAATCAGAAAGAGGTATAAACATGTACAGGAAAGGAGAAAAGAAGGGGTTGACTGAGACCATTCAGACATTCAGCTTTCATAATGAACAACATAAATCATACCAACTTTCTCAGAAGAAAAAAAACTATAAATTTACACGTGCATTAGTGATGTAGTTCATGAATTCGTATACAAAGATGAAAACACTGTAATGACCACGTATATATCATTCATATTTCCATGGTGATGTCACAATCGAAAAAAGTGATATTCTCATCATTTTCTATAACTAAGATTACTAGCAACTTGAACATTTTCCACGATTTCTTTTTTTCCTATTCCATATGATTGACCTCATTCACGTCTTCTCCTCGACCCTCCCACTTCCCTCTTTCTCTTCCTCTCTCTCTCTCTCTCTCTCCCCCCCTCTCTCTCTCTCTCTCTCTCTCTCTCCCCACTTTAGTTGGATACATTTCTGCTTATCCTCCTCTTACTCTGTACTTTTGTTAACTTCCGTTTTAGCGCTCATTTAAAACAAATAACAAAGGGATGCAACTAAATTACATTTTTGTGCAGTTTTATATAAAATCATAAAATAGACTTCAACAAATTCACAATAAATTTCACTGTACAGTAACCGTTTAAAAAAGGGCAAGTAAGCTCATGACGAAAAATGACTAAACGTGCATGTACGGTTGATGAACTTTAACAAAATATTATTCATCATAATTTATGCTTACTTTAGCACAAAGGCACAGTATACACGTAAACCTAACACACTAATATCACTGTAGAATTGTGGTTATATATAAAAATATGATTTCCCAAATTCTTCAATACTTCTTGTACTTTAATACTTTTATTTACTTATACTCGTGATATGTGATAGTTCAAAGGCCAAACGGTCGGAAGCTTTGGGCCATCGAGATTAATATTGTGTGTACAAGAACTAGTTTATGGTGTAGATCGCTGCGAAGATTAATTTTAGGTTCAATGGTGCTTCAAGTTTCTTAATTTCGGTAAAATTTTCTCTTACGATTGCCCTTTGATCGGCTTAAATAGAAATGACCTTTAACCTCAACCGGAATAAGCACGCGATGAAACATTCTGAAATGCAAAGAACTCGTAATTAATACCAATATTAAGATTGTCATTCACATCATTCAACTCCAAGATTTATAGGACTTCTATTAATCCGCACAGTAAGGGTTTATACTATTTTCTTGCATTTCACACGATATAATAGACTTTCAAGAAATGTCAATACCCTATCAAATTACCTATAGAAACCACGTTCAGAAATAACGTACATGTATTCATTCCCGTGTTCGAATATAACAATTGGTGACGCAAAAGGCTGTTCAAATTGACCGAGGTCGATAGTTTTAATACTTTTGCGATCGTGTGATTTCTTTATTGAAATAAATATCTTGTTTTAATAATACTGCAGATTAGCAGGGCCTGAGCTGCAACCCCAAATTAAATTGAAATTACCTAATATTATTCGGAAACGACATGAAGATGATCTGCTCTGTAATTTCAATATCACGTCTGTCGGGATGTGAAATATGTAACCAAATTATAGTGTCACTGCAATAAACTGTCAAATCCGTTGCTCGCAAAGTTTAGAAACCGTAAAGCTGATATGATTCGATATTGTGCCCGTATGCCTATGAATACATGTAAATGAGGGTTAACCTATCAAACTTGATACGAAGAAGAAATTGCATTAAATGATCTGTGCACCTTCTCTACAGCAAGTGTTAAAGTCAAAAGCTTGGACACTTTTTGTTTCAGCAAATCGTATAGATAGTGTTTTACCAATATCACCAAGTACGTTTGTACATAAAATCTCCACAGACTGGTAATATTACTCTAGAAAACTACAGCAAATTGCGACAAAATGTGGCATAAAAATCCCTGAGCAAATATTTTGGTGATAAAACTCTCTTTAAACAAGTAACAAAAACATCGTTTTCTTTTTTATGCAAGGCACATAAGACTGACACTATTTTGCATGATTTCGCTTCAACAATCCATCGGCGTTATTACGAACCGTCGAATCCATAAATTATCCACAATTATGACGTAGTCGTCTGTTCATAATAATGCCGTAGTCGTCTGTTCATAATAATGCCGACGACTTGTATCGTGGCTTCACGGTAATTCTAAGGTTTCTGTTTTTTAAACCGTCGATGGAATGAATGAATAAACTATATTATCACATCATACCATTCACATGCCATGATTTGTTTTGTACATGAATGTTGTCTGATTGGAAGACACTTATTTTGTAAAATAATAGGGACAGATGTTAAACTTCTGATACTTGAAAACTCGACAATGATCGGATAAGGACATCAATTTTGATCAAGATATGTCAGGTTCGGCAAGTTTGTAATACATACGACCCTCTCTCTTAACAAATTGGCTAAAGAATTGTACGGGGAATAATATAATCATTGTACGTGTTAACAAATTATACGTAAAAATGATTTAAGTATACACGTTTTTGGATCGGATATTCTTGCAATGAGCAGTTTACGGAATTTTCCTACATGTATACCCACATTTCGACTGGTTATTTTTTTATCAATTGATTACGTTTACATAATAAAATGTCAAGAGAACTAAACAATAACCAAGCCCTCATTTAGGTTACAATGTCCCGTATATGACATCTGGCAGTTTTTTAACCATACATCTTACACATAAAAACCTGAGCATAATATGGACGGAATATTGGTTCAAAACTATTATTTACAAAATATAACGACTTAAAAGGCAAGACCATCTTTACAGAGTTATACTAAAGTGATAATAAATCACTTTTACCATGGCAAAAAATGAACACTTTTTTCTCCTGAATGCAATAAATGTGAATTAAGATTACCCCGGAAGTTAAAATAAGTTAGCACGTTAAAAATAAAATTCTGAATAGTTAAGGGTAAACCTTCACCAGAGAGGAAATATCAACACTACAAATAGAAAATACAGAGTGATTATTTTAGAATAAAATATTTTTGCTGAAATAAAGGAATATAACATATTTTAAAGTCAAAGTATTTATCTATATTATGGTTATAAATTCATACACCTTTTTTTCTATCATTAATTTGTTATTAATGAGTGATATTATCCTAACCAAAGAGCAGAGTCGAAAAGTATTTCAATATGAAATGATTTGTAGGACCTAATGAAACGATAAACGAAATAGATTTTTATTTATTCGTTAAAAAGAGTTGTTCGTCATTTCATTATTCCTTGTGTTAGAGAGCTGACTGGCCACGCCCTTGTTTGATGACGGGGTGACACGACTTTAGGGTTGCTGGGGACGACGCTCTCAAGAGATGGTTCCCAGATCTGGAGCGGGATGGCAGCGACATGTTTCTTCTGTTTCATCCACTTCTCCTTCGATCTCCTGGGAGAATCTGGTGACGACTGCGATTGATCACTGCCTTCTTTTGGGGCTTGTATTGGCAGTTCGTCTTTTCCTCCTTTTCCTTCAACATACGAAGTCTGGTTGACATCGTTAGAAGCATCAAGGGGGTCCTTATTGTTACTTTCGCGATGTGAGGGAAGCACTACGACATCGGATGTTGAAGACTTCTTCTGGATGGCTAACCGAACACCTTTCGTCGGCGACGACGACGGCGTGTGAGCGGCTCCTACGTCGGGTTCAAACACACGATCACGTAGAAGATTCGTCGTCTTCGAATTCGACTCCGACGGAGAATGTTTAATCGAAGTGGGATGTAGAGGCGGGAATCGTGTTTCGGAACCGTTTGACACTTTTTTGTTTACCAAGGGTTTCGGCACAGTTTTGTCCCCTCTCCTGGATGTGCTTGAAGGCAAGGAGAGAGCTTTCTGGAGCCTACTCTTCGGTAGGGACTCGCAAAGAGATCCTAAAGTCATCCCTGACAGTTCAATTGCCGATGACCCACTCATGCTTCGTTCCCGATTCTTACCGTTCGATTTCGACCTCCATTTATCGATGTAAACATCCGTTTTCGATCGGTGCAACCACGTCGGCGTCGAACCCTCACTCATCGTCTCTCTCGGGTCGGTCAGCGGTAACTGTCGAAGAGCGCTCTTACTCCTGATCAACCCATGGAAAGTCCGTTGTCGGATCACCATGTACTTATCGAGTCTCTCGTTGACGGATCGCTTAAAAATATCCGAATCCGAGCTCGACACCGCGTTGGAAGCGTTCGGTTTGATCTGCACCCTGGCGACGTCGATGGCACCGTGGCGCGGTGACCAGTCCGAGATCGAGAAGCCGTACGGATCCGCAGCGTCGAAGACGGTGGACGTCGGCATCGCGGTGGGCATGGGGGTAATGATATGGTGATCGGGAGTCACACCAGCGATCCCTTGGTTCCTGCTTCCAGCCGGTGGTGGGGCGTGGTGGTACATGGCCCGGTAGGACGAGATCGGGGGTGCCGAGGAGATCGTCTCGACATCGTTGGTGTCGGCTGGAGTACCAGTGAAATTACTCCATCGAGTCTCCATCATTGGTCCTCGCGTCATAATACACAGTTGGTTAGACGTCCATTTTGCTCTCAGAGTTTAAAACAGACAGGTTTCGTTCAATTTAAATGTCGTCAAACTGAAAAGAAACAATCTTTCCAACGCTCAGGAGCTGCAATCAATCAGATATGTTTCCAAAATAATGTTGTGGCAGATGAGCATGGGCATGGGCAGTCATGAATCCAATGAATTTCACAGCTGAAGTTACATTATTCACTAACTTATGTGAAGCACGTTAAAAGCAAATAAATCTTCTCGTACACTGGAAGTGGCGCAGAACGAAGAATTTCATGGAGTTATGGTGGCCAATTTTACTCTCGTAGAACTAAAGCAGAAAATTATGGTTGTATGTTTTTCCAGTCTTGTGTGAAGTATACCAGTAATCAGTTGCTATTTCCTAGCTCCGAGAATGAATCAAGTCTGCAAACTTTTAGAACTTTCTCTTCCCGAATATTGGACTGGAACATCTTTACTCGAATACATCCATTCATGATTAAAGCGCACATTTCTATTGTAGACCGGCCGTGAAGTCCTTGTTGTTCAGTAAACAAGTGTGAGATATCAGATATATGTATCCGTATACCGACTGTTGGTTGACTATTATCAAAAGAAGAAACGCACACACATACAACGTGTGTGCCCTTCGCTCTGTCGATCAGCACTTACAATGAGATAGCGTATCGTAGCCGTAGCAACGCATACGATAGGCGAAAGGCTGCGAGTCGCTATTGTTTTCGATCGTGTGGTACATGGAAGCCGGGGGTCTCATGAACTTTGCTCGTCCGTGCTAGCTTACCCCCCTCGCTCTCCTTAACAGGGGGTAAATCCCGTGACCCCTACTCTTGGCGTCAGTGCGAGCTTCTCTACCACTCGCTTACAGCAGTAATGTTGGGTATGTGCTTGCTTGTGAGGTACATTCGATCACGTTCTTCGTCTATTAAAACGTCACCTTTTTGACATAAGTTAACGCGCTCACCGCAGACTTCGCCGGGTCAGTTTATCAAACCAAGACCAGTCCAATCCAATAAAAGAAGAAACCCTCGTCTTTGATTGGAAGACAACCCTATCGAAGGGATAACAATGAGACCCTACTCCTCTCTGCATTCTTTTGTTCCCGCAAGTCAGCCCCTCTTTTATGAGCCCTCCAAAAGAGTCTTTGAAAGGGATGATTATCACCCGGAGGGGGTAGTTGAGTGCACTGTGGAGGACCATTGAGGTATTGAGGTGTTCCTATCGATCCGTAGCTTTTCACAAACCAGCCCCAGTCTCACGGTTCAAAAGAAAAGAGCTAAAGCCTGACAAGGGCACACGGTTACCGTGGGCCGGGGGATAGGAGGGATGTTTTGATCAATAGGGCCATGAAATTAAATGAAGGATAGGACAGGAGAGAGATATGGGAAGGGAGAGAGAGAGAGACAGAGACAGAGACAGACAGACAGACAGACAGACAGACAGAGAGGGGGGCTTATTATGCGATGGTTCAGCACGTTGAAGTTAAAGATGGAAGCTACACAAATTTATTTTCAAAAATAGAATAACGATATTTCATTATAATTATAGTTCTATTAACCCAAACACATACACAATATAACTCACATCAAGAGACAGGTGGGGGGGGGGGGGAGAACTTGAGAGAAACAGAGACATCATCGAAAGAGAGAGGGAGAGGGAAAAGAGATATGAAAAAACAGAGAAAGTATTTTATGGAAGGACCTAGTGCAATGGAATTTGATTTAGCAAAAAGAAGATTCGAGATGAAAGCAACATGAATTTTATATAAACTGCAATATAAATAATATAATCATCATTTTATCCAAAAAAAATAAAGATTGCAGAAAGAGCTAGAGATGAGAAAGAGAGAAAGAGAAACTGAGAGAGAGAGAGAGAGAGAGAGAGAGAGAGAGAGAGAGAGAAATAGAAAAAAGAGAAAGAGAGAGAGAGAGAGAGAGAGAGAGAAAGAGAGAGGGGGAGGGATAAACAGTGTGAAAATGAAGAAGAGAGATACATGCTCATTGATTTACAACATAAGAAGATTATAAAAGAAACTGATACATTCAAGGATCCAACAAAAGAGAGAGATACAGATTGATTGAAAGAAGAAGAGAAACAGAAATCCATTGTTTACCAATCGATAATCTATCCCTCTTTTTCCACGCTCTGCAAATCTCGATTTTATTTGTCCGGGACTCCAAAACAAATCGCTTCTAAGCCGTTCCTAATGCCAGCAAAGTTGTCTGTTTGCTGGAGGACAGAACAAATTGTCCATGTATAAACGTGAAAAGAAGAAAACAAATCGCTTCTTGACAACTATTCAGTCGGTGATACTATAGAGCTAGAAATCAATTTAATTTTCTTTGTGATCATTGTTGGGATCATGTCGTGCCCTCCACGCAGTTGTTGTGATGCTGGTCGATGTAATTCACAATGGAAGTACTGTATTAGGTAGACATTTAATTTTTAGAGGAGGACGGGCGTTTTCACGCTAATATGAGCATTCCCTTTTTTTTTTTTTTTAACCAAAGGATGAATTGTGACTTTGTTTTTTTTTAACGAAACAAACTTTAAGAAAAAGAAAAATATATTGGATGTTTTAAGATATTAACCACTTATTAATTTGTCAAAATTATAGTTCGACACTCAAGTAAATGATATAAAACCAAAATAGTGAACCGTTCAGGAAAAAAAAAGGTTACCTTTTTCCTAGGCAGAGTTAGTATCTTGGAAATACATTGTCGTCTGCTTGAGCAGGATTGGTTCATATTGTGACGTCGATAAAACATCGTTATTTTTATTTTCCGGCGAATCTCTCGTATATCCCAAATGTATTGGAGGTGGTTTCATATGTATTTTATAAATCACCCGATATGCAGTTGAACTCAAACTTGTACGATGGCTATCTGTTAGCTTACCAGTTTCTAGAGATACGTTATTTGCCATATTTGTGATTTTCTTTTGAAAGGGTACTTTAAGACATGCTTAAACTAGTGATGCCTGTATCGAGTTGATGATTGGCCAGGTAACCATGTAACAGCCGTGAATAACGATTTACCTTAATCGCTATCAGCAGTAATGTCGTTATTATTATTTTTATAACTATATATTTACGTTTATTAAGTTCACAGATAGTATAAGAGACATTAAGTATAATTTTAAAATATTTTGTTTTTCTTTTACAGTTTTCTTCTTCCCTAGTTGAAGATACTTTACCTTACACTTTTTATGCTCAAAGATGGTAAATAGAAACAATACATGCTTGTATTTATCCCCTCCCGTAACCATGATTCTAACGAAATTTTTGATTGCCCCAAGTTTAAGTTTAAGTTCATTTATTCAATATTTTCAAATGATAGTGCATAATAAAGAGAAAAAAAAAAAAAACATTTTCAAAAACCAATAAATTTTTACGCAGATTTCAGTAAATAATGCACAGCAAAGGTAAATCACCGTGCTATGACATTCTCGTCATGACATAAAATCGCTATTCATAACGATTATCTTTTATCGCGGTAATGACATCCTTATCGTACATATCAATTCCATCACTGTCAGTAACATTGCAACTGATGCTATCACAAGCTAACAGTTGACTGATTCAATGTTCCGTTTCACCAGGGGGGTATTTCATCGACTAAAATTAATTTCGATTTTAAAAATCAATTTTAAGGCTTGATGAAACACCCCCTGGTGCACCTACAAATTATTGATTTTTTTAAATTATTTTCCTTATTTTTCATATGTGATAATATTCATTGGGTGACATTCGATTGATTAGTGCCACATACATTTCATATCAATATGTTCATCTTTAACCGCTCACTTCTATTATCAAATGATTTTCAATCGATACAATCTTCACTGCCAATCTTTAAGGCCACATCCGTTTGGATCATGATTCTTGTACTGAAACAATGCTTTAATATGAAACAATTAAGTTGCCACCCATGACGTGGCTCGGAAGTATGACCATTATTTTAAAATTTACTTTTCTTTTTGCTTTTAGTTTTATTAATGCAATTCATGTTTAAGCTAAAATATCAATGTACAGTTCATCCAGTTTTGTTATGGGGAATATGTACAATTTTACTAGAGAGAAAATAATTAAAAAATATCTTTAAAAAAAAGGGGTGAATTCTTCCATTTTCGGCAGCCACCATTGGATAAAAAGTCCGTCAGAATCTCTTTTTGTGCACCATGACTACTCGGTAACCTACACGATACACAAATCTATTTTTTCCCCTCTTTTTTTTCTTTCTTTTTATTGGTTATCAAAATTTAAAAACAAGAATTGGAAAAGGGAGAAAAAAGGGAGAGAAGTCTATAATTTGTTATACTGTTATTGATTATTGATTATTTAAAAAAGAGAAAGAAGGAAATTGATATTAAAAAGAAAGGCGTTGGTGATTATAGTCAGTTCTTGACTGATTGTCATGATAACAAATAACACCAACAACTTCCTGTGTACCATGACTACAAGGCCAATGCTGTTTGATCTAATTTCTGTGTTGATATGTATTTACTCATCTGTATCCAGTAAGTCGTACAAATCTCCCGTTTCCGCATAACTTTTCGGCTACGAATTAGATTACCAACTGAATTGTCTTTCCAGCTTATTGCACCCGAAAGTTTACAAACATTGTCACTTTTACAAGGATTCCTATTGGCTACTCCAAGCTTCACCTGTGAAAAAACCTAGTTTGCAAGCACAGACCCTTGACGTCACAATGCCTAAAACGTACATGGGCCTCGTCTTTAATATAAAGAGTTGCGATTGATCTGAATCAATCGTAAGTCCTCCAATCAATCGCAAGTTTACAGTGTCCGATCTGTTATGTACATAGTTACAATTGATATCAATCGCAAATAAATTACGATTAATCGCAACTGTTTATTAGACAGGGTCTTGGGGGTGTTTCACAAAGATCCTAAGTTGAACTTATCTCTAAGTTGGACTTAAAAATTATGAAAAGCCGATAGTATCTTTGAAAATATTTTGTAAAAGTTATTTAAAAAGGCATAAATGTTGATTCAAATCATTCACATTTTCTATTATCAAGGAGATTTCATGGTCTTGATGTGGAAGTTATGAAAAGTCTACAATACTTGGATTTTTGCTTTTGAATGTATTTTAAGGCTACAAATGGCTCTCCATAATGTTTAAGTCCAACTTAGAGTTAAGTTCGACTTAGGATCTTTGTGAAACACCCTCTGGTCTTAACATCAAAGCCTGTTGTACACGAGGCGCCATTTCCTGACGCAGGACTGCGTGAATAACTAATGGTGGGGTCTTGGCATATGGAGCATATGTGAAAGTGGCATCGTCTAACAAAAAATCGTGCACAATGAACAGCGCAGACAATACTCTTTCAATAATAGATGCGCCTGCACGGTCTTTATAATTAGCTAAGGTAATACTGCACTCGAAATGGCGCTTCGCGTGCAACTGGCATAATACGACAGACTTCATCTCATAGGCCCTGTATTTCGATAGACCGGTTTACTAACGCATTCATTTTTAGGCATAATTTTTATACGAAGGTTGGTCTTGACAACCTGAAAACTTTCCAGAGGCTTGTTCGATATATTATATGCAGACTGGATTCAGAGTATTATAGTTCACTCATTAATAACACGTTAATGGAATAACTCGTCACTTGGTCCCCAGGAAAGAAACATCCATAAATGTGAATATACTAGTTAACCGGTCAATTGCTTCT
This sequence comes from Strongylocentrotus purpuratus, assembly GCF_000002235.5. Classification (NCBI taxonomy): domain Eukaryota; kingdom Metazoa; phylum Echinodermata; class Echinoidea; order Camarodonta; family Strongylocentrotidae; genus Strongylocentrotus; species Strongylocentrotus purpuratus. The sequence goes on along the minus strand of NW_022145599.1, from coordinate 14,563,635 downwards.
GCATGATGAGCCAGAGGTTGACACAGTAGGGCTATAGGCTCATGCATGGTTCGTGGCTGTTTGTCTAATAGTCATGAATAGAGACGATACAAGCATTAAACTTCATCTCTGAATTCGAATATATTTTTGATTCATTACTTCTTAAAATACACTAGTATTGGATTATAGACATTACGTACCAGAACCCCATCCGCACTTGCACAAGCACTTTCACTAAGCTCACATGATCAATTTCGCGTGAACAATTATATAATTTAAGAGTTATGCCGCTAATTCTCCCGAGGCCGCCATCGATTTCAAGTTTACCGCTCATGATGGCAATCTCCTGATTTTTTTGTAAATTATCTTTTTTCATTGAAAAATATTTGTGTTTATATGCATCTTACGTATATTGAAGAAATAATTGTTAATTTATGTATATGATTGCGTACTATTTTGAAAACGCAGAAACAAAAACAAAACAAACAAACAGATTAGTTAGAACACAAGACACCACATTTTTTGTGTGGATCTCAAGCTCTGGTAGAATGTGTATGTTTTGCTCATCATATTTTGTAACATAAACATGCAAAAATAAATGCTAATTTACTCGAGATCAGAACTTCATGCTAAAATGATAGGAAATTAAATATAAATAGTTTTCTGCAAACTTTCGTTCCACCTCCGTCTAGTTGAAGATTTCCAACTTTGATTGGAAACTAATCAACACTGATCAAGAAAGTAAAAGGACAATGTTGTCTGATTGGTCGTGGTTTTTATGGCGTTTTCCATCGTCGGATGATTTTCGCCATAAAAGTGATTCAATAGATCCATATGTTTTAATAGAATGCCGAAGTGCTCGTCGTCCTGGTAACTGGATCCTAACTACAGAGCCTGCGCATGAGGTTAACCGTTAAATCATTCAAGCAACGGACTGGAGCAGGGCAAATCCAGTGTTTGGGGCTGGTGTGATCACCAAGCCATTGTTTAGCACAAAATTGTTTGGGACAAGCAACCTTGACAACGTGGACGGTATGACGTCACACTTCAGCGCTATATGGAGGAAGGTTTAATAATTGTCCACAATTAAATGATTCCCAATAAAAAGATTCGTTTTAGATCAAATCTATAGTGCAATACAATACAAAGAAATATGATGAATGAACAACAACCCCAAAAGTGCCATATTGTAAGCAAATAGGATCTACATCCGTACAATTTCCAATCTTACATTATCATGAATCTAAAAAAACTATTGGTTATTACAATCACTAGTGCTTGTTTTTAAATTAATCAATGTTTATTTAAGGATAGTTTCGTCTACTTAAAAAAAAGGCAAAAGGCATTATACCAACTTATGATTTTAGGAAACAGACTCGTTCATCTGGAGTGAAACTAAAAATAAAGTAAACAGATAAATGGGATATGCACAGTTTGACACGCTTATGTACTCTCTCTTTCTCACTCTCTCTCTCTCTCTCTCTCTCTCTCTCTCTCTCTCTCTCTATCTATCTTTATCTCTATCTCTCTCTGTCTTAAAGAGTTCTTCTCGTTACCCAATACAGGTGTCCATCAGTCCATGCCTCAATATTTGCCCTCCTCTCTCCCCAAAGTTTGCTGGGTAAATTGACTCTACCTGGTACTTTAACCCAAGACCATGAAATGAACAATTGGGGATGAAACTAAAGACCTTTTAGCTAGCACCTTCGAGTGAAAGGCTTGATGTATCACTTTGAGGGGAGGTAGAAATGTTTCTTTTTGTAACGGTTTAATCGGATGTCAAATATTGTACATTTGGTGGAAAGGAGTTAATGAGTTTCTTTTGAAAAGTTTTGTTTGAGTTGGTTGTGTTTGGTGACAGTGAGTGGGTGTGATGAACATAGGCATGATAGACTAGCCTCAGGGTAGGTCAGATTTCGCATTTGAGAAGCAGATCTGTCTTAAACAACATTGGATTCATTTTCATTCCTGCAATTTAAGCAGAACAATCGAATGTTGAGCTCAAATTACAAAGTTCATGTGGCAATTGTTGGAACCAAATATCACATTTGTAATGAGAGGCGAGAGCTTTTGTCCTGTACAACAAGGGAGTCTGATTCATTGAGAAGGAAATATAGATTCTTTAACCTGAGGGAAAGAATTAAGTAGAACGGTTTGCCTTCATACTAGAGCCTATAATTTATATATTTGCGCCCATATTCAGCGATTTTATACAAAATGATGGGACAAAATCGGAAGCGGCTTACGAATCGACCTCGCTACAATCCACGGATTGAGTCACCGGATTTTTTCCTGACGAACTCGGTCTCGAGCCCATCTTTCGAATCAACTTGGACTCTCCTGGAAAATGGAAGTCGAGATGGAGAGAATTCGACGAAGAAGCAGCGAGGGCGAAATGAAGCTATTCCGGCAGCACGAAAGATCAGGAGTAGAACCAGCGATCCAGCGTCGCGGCAAAAAGACGCTATCGAGACGTACATTCGCCGCTATGTGACGTCGGCACCGGAGAACGCCAAAAGGCCGAACGAGGATGACGAAATAACGACTGGGCCACGGGTTCGATTGACTGACAATGTGAAGATTGTATTCGACGAAGAGCGTTATCGCAAGTCTCTTGCGACCACGCCCCGCACGGAATCGTCGATTTCGATTCGGAAGTTTTCGTCAATCCATCATATTGCTGATCACAAGCAGAATGTCTGCGACGAAACCTTCCGCAAACGATTTACTAAGCCCGAAGCGAGGAAAGACGATCGAAAGTTTGACGCAAAGCGTGTTTTGAGTGCAGGAATGGAATTAGGTAATACTGAGGAAAATGACGACGGCAAAGTTATATTGATATCAAAAGCTCTTGGGAATTTATCTGACGAGTTTGGGAACAACGATACAAACGAATTGAGCACGGGTTTGCACCCTATGACAAAACAAGACGAACATGTGAAGAATTTGTTAAATAGGATGATGGACTCAAACACTGCTGTGGCCAGAGCTGGTAAAAATAATGATTTGAAATCTCGCGGAAATCTATTCCGAAATAACGGTATGCGTTTAAGTACGAATGACACTAGCTATGTCGAGTTCGCAAGAGATTTTTCTGAATTTCCGCAACCGAACGCGATTGAAGAAACCGCAAATATGAATCGCATTACCTCGATCAATACAGGTATCTCAGACTGTAGGCACAACAGAAATGAATCAATTCTACCAGGTGATAATATGATCAGTCCCATGCAATATCACAAAGCTGATGGCTCATCGTCGAAATCACCATACCGAATCGTCAAAAGCAATGCAAAATCAGAGATGGTGATTAGAAGCAATGGAATCACTTCTATAGTTGACGAAAATAATTCGGGAAATGTTTCGGAGCCGTCTTTGAGGATTGCATTGAGGATACCGTCGGCTGTGGACACTGTGGTCGCCGGCGATCGATCTAGCGGTCATCCCGTGGTTCAAGCCGATAGCGACATGTCGTCTGCAGTGAGTGACAGCGTTATTACAAAGGATGATCCATGTTTTACGTGTCCTTTCTGCGTTGCGCAACGAGAGATGGAGGAAAAACAAAAGCGAATTAAGGACAAGTCCTTCAATCAGCCAGATTCATTAAGAGCCGCTGCTGAGGAAGAGATGGATTTTAGATCTCCGAGAGTTTTTGACAGCAGGCCCTCTCTTCCATCTTGTATTCCAGAGGGGGTACAATTGAAGCATGTGGAAGCATATCACATCACACCTTTGAGCGACACTTCTAGACGACACTCTGATCATGGTGGTGATGGCGAGTCCAAAGCAAGAAAGGCAGAGTACCGACTGTCTCTGAAGGATGTTAGGAAGGAAAAGTCATCAACCACTTCGCCAACATCTCCAAAATCGGATGGAAATTCGCTCCATCTCCAAGGCACAGAACTGCAACCTCAGGACAGGTTCTCATTCGTTTCTGAATCCCCTATTGCAGGATTCCCGGCCGGACTTGGGAAACAGTACCCCGTTCCTGAATTCCGCCCGAGCCCCATCTATTCCAGTAAGTGGGTCGTCGAAAAGTCGAGCCCGTCGCGGAGCTCGTTCTCCTCCTCAAACACACCCGACATTCATCATCCATTTCGCAATGGAAGCATCTCTGGAAAGACACTGCATGTCTCTGTTCCTTGCGATGATTCGATTGAGAATGAAGTCTTGAATATGAGGATCCCGTTTTTAATCTGGAGAAACAAGCAGAAGAAGGAAGGAATTGCAAGCATCAAGGACAACTGCAGGGGAAACACCATAACTCTGAATCATCGCCTTGGAAGCAGCCCGACATCCAAGACGTCTGGAAGCGGCAGGGACCTTACTGTGAGCGCAAAGAACTTAACTCTGGCCCAGCAAGCATTACTAACTCAAAGAATGGAAAGTGATCGTAAGACCGCGTTCCCGTGCCCTCCAAATAGTCCTGCACCCGGACAACTAGTTGATCTCGTCCACGATCTCCACGAAGGAAGCGAAGAATCGTTGTCCCAATCTCACCTTCGAGATCTAACATTGGCGAATGACATTCAAGTCTAAAATACTTTCAAATTTACAATGTAACCAAATGCATGCTAAATCATTGCTATATCTGTAGTTATCTAATCAATGCATTACTGGCATACATGTTTTGCCGTATTATTACGACTCTAAAAAAGGGGATTTTAAGATTTGTTATCTGTTTTAGATTATGCTGAATGGAAAAAGAACGTGTGCGACAGTGCAATAGATTTGAACATTCGAGTTTCATGTGATTGTATGACTAATTCTTGAACTGAGTTGTTTTGTGCAGAAATAATATTGACCAAAATAAGGTGAATTTTTAAAGTGCCTAATTCTATACTTTTTGGCTGACATAAAAATGAGCAAAACATGAGACCCAGGAACCAAATATTATCAATAATACTGATTATGAAAGTCTTAACCTTGAAATTTTGCTAACTTACATAATAGCTATGTTTAATGAACTTTACCAAACTGATCAAGAAAAACTACCAACCAACTACCAAAAATTTACCACACCGTAAATTTTATTTCAAATTTTACTGTTAATTGTATTAACTATTTATTGATTTGTCTTTGCTGAATGAAATAATAATATTATTGACATTAGTACTATTACTACTACTACCACTACTACTACTACTACTATTACTACTACTAGTACTACTACTACTGCTACTACTACTACTACTACTACTACTACTACTACTACTACTACTACTACTACTACTACTCCTACCACCACCACCACCACAACTACTACTACTACTACTAATACCACTACGACTACTACTACTACTACTAATAATATTATGATAATAATAATAAAAAATAATATTACTAATAATAAGCATAACAAGATCACTTTGTTGTGTCGATATGAAACTGTTCTATCTTTTAAAAGGAAAACGAATAACATATGACATTACTAGAAATTACATCTAAATCATGACATTTAAGTCACTTGCATAATTTCGTTTATTGTAATGGCGTGTTTATGTGAATAATATTCAGAATATATATATATTTCTTAATATCATAATTAACTTATTAAAGAGCAATGTCGTGACATTTATACTTCATACAATATATATGAACCTCGTGCAACATTATGTATAATAGATGAGACGAAGAGGAATATGCTGGTCAACATGGTGAATATTGAAGAGGACGGTGATGGTGATGGTGGTGGTGATGGTGGTGGTGGTGGTGGTGGTGGTGGTGGTGGTGGTGGTGATGATGTTCATGATGATGATGATGATAATGATGTTGGTGATGATCAGGCGCGTACGCAGGGGGGGGGGGGGGGGGGGGGTTTGGGGGGTTAAACCCCCCCCCCCTTTGGAAATTTTGTGTGTGTAAACCCCCCTAAAAAAAACCTAAAACCCCCCCCTTTTGGATTTTTTTTTTTTTTTTTTTTTTTTTTTTTTTAATTATTATTATTAAAAAAAAAAAAAAAAAAAAATTATTCCCATGGCCGACCTAAAAAAGGTGTCCTTTCCACCCCCCCCCAATTTGTGTCAAAAAAAAAAAAAAAAAAAGTGTCCCCCCCCCCCCCCCCCCCCCCCCCCCCCCCCCCCCCCCCCCCCCCCCCCGCTTATTCAGCGGTCGGCTGAGTCGTTGCGATTTTTTTGGGACCAAAAAAAAAAAAAATGTGTCCTCCCCCCCCCCCCCCCCCCCCCCCCCCCCCCCCCCCCCCCCCGCTTATTCAGCGGCTGGCTGAGTCGTTGCGAAATTTTCGGACCGATTTATAAATGTTAAAACCCCCCCCTTGAAAAAATCCTGCGTACGCGCCTGGTGATGATGGTTATGACGGTGACGAAATTGTAGACACGGTATGAATAGAAAACTGAAACCAATTTACAGGATCATGATATAATTATTATCATATCGTCTCGAGCACTGTTTGGACGATCATCAGGAGCGTAGAGTTGAAACAGAAGGGTATATAATAAACATGACTGACCCTGTATACTTTACAAAAAGTTCATCTTAACTTTGAACAATCTCCCTCTCCCTTCCTCCCTCCCTCCCCCCCTCTCTCTCTCTCTCTCTCTCTCTCTCTCTCTCTCTCTCTCTCTTTCTCTCTACATTTGTTTCCCTTATTCCTGTATAAAAAAAGCCTAGTCCGATTTCTAATTCTAATCAAATCATATTGTTTTTCTGAGTGTCCTTACTCTTGTTTTCTTAGCCGGCAGGTGCTAAGAGGGTGGTGACTATCGATTCTTCGCTCAAAGGGAAGAGCAAACAAACGTATAAACTCCTTTGAGGTGTGATGAAGATGTTAGAACTGTCTCTTCAGATTTCAAATGGGGACGGTTAAATCAATATCGTTACCATGGGCGACCAGGGAAGCTGCACGGAAGGGAACCTGTCCTTGCATTGGCAGAAAGAGGGCGATGTTGTCTCGGGGAAATCAGAGCCATCTATACACAGAGTTTGGGCAACCCGGTTCGAGTTGGACACAATCTGGCGATTAATGCTTTGTTGGGCGAGCACAAAACAAAAGATTATACGCCATGTTGGCCAAACAAAATAGTTGGCCAAACAAAATAGTTGGCCAAACTCTGTGTATAGATAGCTCGGGGGGAAATTTGTGTCCCTTTATAAAGGGACACTGGGAGAAATAGGGGGAAAACAATTAAACAAAAAATTAAAGTCTACGATTCATAATTTGTGTTTTCTGTTCAGTGTTCTATAATCGAATCTCCATAGCCAACATCATTGTTAATATTGTAGATATCATTACATAGGACCAGTAGCAGGGAAGTCGGTACCAAGTGATGACAACAGGAACAAATAGATTTAGATTTCAACTTCGATGTGTGCATGTTACAATACTTTTCTATTCATGGTTTATCATGGTCGAATCCAGATCAATATAGCATTTGTCTGACCACAATCTTGGGTTTTATATTCAATAGGTTAATGCATTAATCAATGTGGTAGAAACAAAAGAATGAATGGATTGGATTGACAGGTGGGTCATTAATAGATGACCCCAAGGTATTCTTTAACTCTTTAACTACAAACAGGTCGATTTCTTATGTATTACAGTTGAATCAAGTTTGAGGGTATCAAAATCAGTCCTCGGTCGAGTTAACACTCATCTAAATTAGGTTTCATTTCCAATTCATAAACATTCAATGATTTATGGCGTCGTGTCTCTTAGTTTCTTGAATCACCTTTTGTTTCATTTATGTTTCATTTGGTGGCATAAGGGCATTAGCTCATATACTTTAACACAGAGTTAAACGCCCTTCTGGCTCCAAACAGACGATATCTGCCTATCTGGAATGAATATCAAATTCAATTAGTTTGAAAAACGGGCTAGAAATTGAAGTTCGGTTCAAGCAGTATTATTAATACGGAAATAAATGCTTAAGATTGTCGCTATATAGCCCATCAAACGATTTGAAGGAAGAACCGAGATCGACATATCATTTCCTGCCCTAATACAGCATGTGTACCTTCTCCAATCACTGTGGAAGTTTCATACCGTACAATTATGATTACCATTGTGGCCAGTAGCACATCACAATATAATTACTTTCGGCATCATACTCTTGGGTGAAGAGTGGCAAGCAAAAATATTAATGTCTTATCACCATACTTTTTAAAGGTACTATGTCCCTTTTGCAGCCAACCTCAAATTCTGTAGAACTTTGCAGGAATTATCAATATGTCATGTATGTCCTATCTGTGAAATTTAAACATTAGCAGTGTCCTCATATTCAAATCATGCAAGGAAACCTGTTTACTTGCTAGACTTCACTGTCAGACACTATTAAGTGACTGACTGGCTTTTTTTCTTCTTTGGTAATAACATACATGAAAAGAGTCGTAAAGGGTACATGAGCATTTGTCTACATCAATAACCCACTTCTTGTGATGGCCAAGATTAAACTGATTGAATCTTTACGCAGCATAAAACGTATGACCATTCAGTACAATTGTCTGAAAATCAAGACTATTACTTTTGGGCTCTATAGCCCTAAAGTCGATTTGACAACTAATAGTCATTATTTTCCCACTTGAAGACATTTTCAAGCCCCACTTTTTTTAGGGAAGTTCTAAATAAGTATTATCTTTCAAATACAGTTGAAATTTAACTTTTTCATTTTTTGGGCCTGCAAATGGGACAAAGTACCTTTAACCGAAACCGTATATACTAGACCAAGACTAGCTTATCTTTCTAATGCCTGTGCATTCTCATAGTGCTGAAACTATAACTTCAAGGTTGCCTCTTCAATTAACAAACTGCTATCCCTGAGGGCCCTGCAAAAAAAGTTACATTAAACTGAATATAATTTGGGGTAGGGAAGGGGGCAAGGGGCCATTTAAATTCTCCGTCGATCGGCAACATGAAATGGGGATGAGAGACATAATGGGTGAGGGAGGGATAGAGAGAGAGAGAGAGAGAGAGAGAGAGAGAGAGAGAGAGAGTGGGGGTAAAGGGAACTAAGGAGAATAAGACAACATGCTTATATTCCATACTTTTCTTCTTTCTGCTTCATCAGACTTGTCAGAACCATTGACAGGAGAGATTGGCCATCATGATTTGAGTTGGGCACAATATGGCGAATACTACTTTATTGGGCAAGCATAAAACAAAAGAATATACGCCATGTTGTGAACTGAAACTAGGTTGGACAAACTCTGTACATTAATTGATGGCTCTGTATCTGATTAGCGTCCTTTTGGACACTATATCTGATAAGGCTAGTGCGCCCCCTCATGACTGAACTTGGCATAACTATTATGAGAGCCATATAAGTTGGGATAAGATAAGTTCAATACTAGCAAAATGCGTTACAGTGCAGAACCGTGTAGTTCTTTGTTCAGACATTGATATACAGAGATAACATAAACAATTTATAAGCCCAAACTTGACAAATTTCCAGATTCTAGTAGGCGGACAGTTCAAGATGTGTCTCCCATCTGAAAATAATCTTGCCAATAGTCTTTATATCACACCTTCTTTACAGAGGCATCAATATACATTGTCTTTACTTTGGTGTACCGCCATCAGCGGTGAAATACATTTACGTTTCTAAACTCGTTGCAAACAAAATGGAAGGGATCCGGAATTGTAAATATCAAGTTTTTTTTTTTTTTGGGGGGGGGGGGGGTGGGCCCTTGAATTCATTTTCTGACCTGACTTTGGGGGCAACGTTGTGTGTTATTAAGTGTAATATAGATTATTTTTCATATTTATGGATATACACGTGTATTTTCGTAATAATTCCGTTTGTTTCCATATTCCAAGAAAATACTGAGTGACTTTCAAACAACAGTATTATATTTATACCCTTTTGGTGAGCACAAAATCTTAAAAAGTTGCTCAGAGACGGACTCTTACAAAGCACGTCTGAAACTTATCTTGTCACAGGCAATATTAATTTGGTATGAACATAAGTTCTCTCGCTATCCTCTTCCCTTTCTCTTTCTCTCTTTCTTTCCCTCTTTCTCTCTCTCTCTCTCTCTCTCTCTATCTCTCTCTCCCTCCATCTTGTCTCTCCTGCCACTACCTTCCCAGTCCTTCTTTGTACTTCTATAGGGTGTTACTAAAAAAGCTTGCCGAAGATTCAGGAATGGACTTATAAACTAAGTTGAATTATAAGTCCATGTTCAAGGGAATTTATTTTGAAACTACACAATTTCAAATCTTGAATATAGAGCAAAGACCGAAGGATAACTATTCAGCTTTAACTTTTTCTTTTCTTTTTTGTTTTGTTTTGAGGCCGCCATCCCAGTCAAGCATCGCTTATGATTATGATCTCCTGTCACTTTTTCCAACAGATAGTTTGGAAAATACTTTAAATTTATAATAATATGTTATAGAAATATATCAAGTTTCATTATTATATGTACATTTTGGCATGAAATCATTATTTTGTATTATACCTTACGTTTATATGTTCTTTGTTATTCTTTTATTATATTATTTTGGAAAAATGCAGAAATAAAATCAAAATCAACTTGACACCTTGTTTACACCATCAGCATCATGCATCGCTGAGTAAGGTCAAAGTCATCTGGAATATGATAGGTGTAAAACTCACTTTGTCAGAGTTTTTGGTTACAGTAATTAAAAGTTGGGGGAATCGATGTCAAGAAATATTCATTTTGGTGTATTTTATTTAAAAGTTAACGGATGAGTTATATCTGTCCTTAGACCTTATACTTTATTAATCAGCAACAAATGCGACGTGTCCACCTCCTGTCACGCACGACGTGTATTAAGAGTCAATTAATGTTAATAATAATAATAATAATAATTACATTTATAGGGCGCTTTATACAGACGTTTCGAAGCGCACAGAGAGAGAGGGTGTTAGTTTTAATAAAAATTATTTCTATAACTCATTCTGCTGGTGTCATCGTCGCTGCCTCAATATTTTAATATTCTGCAATTCAAAACATGATAGCGTCTACGTCCTACACACAATTCATTTTCAATGTGTAAGTTGTGTGGGTGCTAGTTCCAGCTACAAATTAAACAAAATAATCGAAATAATCGATGTGATTGTAGCCTTTCAGTTTTTTAATTTTCAAATCAAAATCATTTCAAATGTGATCATCGTTGAGTCCATGAGACAAACAAATGCTTTCTTGAATAAGTGATTTGATGCAACAAACGTAATTGTCCCACGATTATGAATTGATAAGCATAATTATATATGACAAATACAACATAAAGATGAAATAAATTTTAAATATTTTTATGTTGAATATGATTGATCATCCCCAAATACAAAATTATTCATTACTTTTTGTATTGATGTCATCCGAATTTCTATATTATAAAAGTGATAAGACATAGTTAAGTTCTGTATATGTTTCTCAAACACAGGATAATAGTACGATAAAAGGACGAATTACCCCGGATTATCATTATCCAGACAACTATATGCCAGGATAACAGGACGAATCTACAAATTATTAATGGAGTTGCGATGAAAGTATTCGCTAAACTTGTCGAAAGTAATATTACATTTTGAGTAGAGTTAAGGATGTGATTACAAGCCCAATATCATTATACAATTTCCACACAACTGCGCCAGGAGTGTCATTTTTGACAGACATGGCGCATTATAAATGTTCACTATTATTATTATTAGTAGTATTATTATTACGCATATATTATTCATCATGCAAGAATTTGTGAGAACAAAGTGGTTGTCAAAAGGACTCTTAAAAATAAGTATTTTAAGATTTGAATGATGGAGTACAAGGTATCTTTTGTATATATAATGGATTCGAAATTGCAAATATTTGTGGTGTAAATATACTAAAATTTCTTCAAACATGTTTGCTCACATTTTACAAGAAGAATTGTCCAATTTCTTGTGATTCCTCGTCAGGCTCCCCGGCTACGTGATTATGTTTTTGCCAAGTCAGATGAGTTGTTTAAGTTTACGTTCCAATATATTTCGATTCAATTTAATGCAATCAATTCATTCGATTGAAATCAAGTCCATATCGTGCGAAATAGTCAACACAATCCAATCATTTCAATCTAATATAAGCCTATTCTGAGTAAACACATCATTTTCATTTTCAGCAATGTGCAACATCAGTCAGATTCTCCAAAGTACTAGTGCTCATGACGACATATGCAGTTTTCATATATAATTACTAAATTGATTTTGTTTTGAATTGGCCTCTACAAAGACTATACGTTCAATGTGACCAAAGCCTATAGGTTCAATCATTTATATTACATCGATAATTTACTCCTAATTTGTTCATTATAAGTTATTCAGTAGGTGACTATCCGATGTCCTATTTTTACAATGTAGCGTTAACAGAGCATGCAACGACATCTGGTGTATTTGGTGGACAAAAATGGCCGACATTTGACGGCTTGAAATCGTTAAATAGAGGACAATCTTTGTTGTGGTCCTTCAACGTTCGTGACTGCTTTTCGTCAACTGATTCGTAGCCAGACGTATTCGTGGTTGATCCACTGGACAAACGTTCGTTGGATGTATTCCTCGACGACGATGAAGTCGACAATGCTTGGAGCTTCTCCAAACGCGTTCGCGTTGCATCGTCGATGACATCGTAAAGTCCATCACTGCGTAGGATATATTTCGATGATTTAGTCGTCGATGAAGCGAGGTTCACAAGATGGGCACAGTGAGTTGTCGGGAGATATTGATCATGATCAATCGGAGACTGAAGTCTCCTCTCTGAAGCAGTCTCAGAGTCTTTCGTCTCATCGTTGCACTTTCCATGTCGCTGAGATATCTGTTGCTTTCGCTTCGAAGCCAGCTTGTTCAAAATCACTCTCTCGCGAGGAGACGCGCTGCTTGGGCTTTGCGAAGGCGCAGACGGCGATGGCATGAGTGGAAAGAGTCGCTGCTTTGAAGATTCGATAAGCGACAGCAACGATTCCGTCTTCGCCTGCGTAGTGGATGACGAGCGCGGTGTCGAATATTTGAGACAGCCGACTGGCCATCTGATGCCGCGACCCATCCTTGCATTTTCTCTGGCTTTATTCTGACTGAACGGAACAATGCCAACTTGAAGAGATCCTATGAACGCCGACGTTGGACATCGATTTAGGGAGCTTTTCGTTGATTTTACGCTATGCGCGTCGGATTCCTCTTCCCTTTGTTCTTGCGTGTGAAACCCGTCACGTAGCGATATCGTTGGCGCGTTGGCGACGGACGTGTCGTCTGCGCTTCGATGATTTGATTTCCTTCTCTTACCGGGCTTCCAGCACCTCATACCAGTGCCTAATTTCCCGCGCTTCCAAGAGTCCCTTTCCCGAGCCTCGACGGTCAAGCCACACTCTTCAACTCGAATCCTAGGCAAGAAGGGCGTGTTGTTATGCGTTAACGTCGATTTAGTCGGCGATGATGTCCCTTCGCTACCTGCTTCCAACAGGGCTGGTTCGGTGTCCAAATTGCAGCCACCATATGCCGATCTCAGCGCCGATTTCATGGCCATACTTTGAAATAATGTATCCAAGGTGACCATATGTCTGACTGCTGAGAAGTCCTTTCTGGCTGATGAAATAACTGTGATCACACAGCTGAAGTGTTAGTCGATCATATAAAAACAGCTGATTATGTAGGCACACGGTAGAAATAGTAGAAATATCGCTCAAAGGCGTAAGCACTCGATGTGTTTCCAAGTTGGTTGCCAATAGTTGTTATGGCGAATGCATTTCTTAATCATGCAACACAAAGGTCACTCATTTCGCTCTTTTTATGCTCATCAAACAAGCCACCTCAACCCGTTTAATTAAAGATTATCATCAAATACTATTGTCCAAAGTACCTTTTGATCAGATGATATCTTACAATATCAAATTAATTATAATCATACATGTGTTGATAGTAACCATGCGAACATCATTACAAACACCGATCAGATTGTTCCTAATCGGAGATAAACATGTTTATTCATCATATCGCTGTAATGTGTTGAATTCAAGTGTTATGCTCACACAAGGGCGACGAATCCTATTATTAAAATCCTATTTAAATAGAAGCTATCTCAACTCTGATCCCTCTTCGATAACTTACAAATTAATGAAGCTGTGAAGCCTCATGACTTCTTTGATAAATGTTGACACGGGCTCACAAACATCTATTTTCCAATTGGATTTGACTGCGTCGACGAGAAGCTAGATTTATCACAGTTTGTCGGCACGAAGTAACGAAATACTGGCAAACAACTCTCGTTCACCTGAACAAATATCGGCATGATGTGTAAATGTCATGCAATTGTATGGCCAGTTATGTCGTCAAAATACAGGATGATGGCGATGTCCCCGTTTTGATCATGAATGTCTGCTTGCATGTGCTCTCTTTTCCGGTGAACGCAGTTCAGTCGCTTTCATGTCGTTTCCTGTAGCTGTAAGGGTGAAAAGAAATATTGCATTATTAATATTACGTTATACATTTTTACAGAGAATTTATACTGGATGATGTGTAGAAAATCACGTCACTCTCTTCCAATGTGAATAGACCGGGTTACTAACATATTCAAATTTATGGATGTTTCTTTCCTGGGAACCTAGTGACGAGGTATTCCAATAAGCTGTTATCAAATCATAAAAATAAATACTTGGAATCCAGTCTGCATTATTAACTTGATGCTATGTCAGGCAAGCTAACGAGTTGTGAAGAAAAACCTTTCTTGAAACAGAATGCATCAAATTTGAATATGTTAGTAAACAGGTCTATTATTTTAGTGTTAATAAGATGTTGCTAAAAAATAGGCCTGATATCGAATGTTCTTTCTTTGTATACAGTCATGTCCAAATAGGTTTGTAGCAACGGTACTACAAGGACTTTGATGACAATGTTTGCAACGTAAATGAAAATAGGGAATATCAAATTGGTAATTTAAATCAGGAAAATGCACGAATGGCTATAACTATATAGTATATTTATCACTCTGACATTCCGTATCAGCTGTTCGGAGATTTACGACAAAACGTAATCACTATTGAATTAATTATTTTCCGACAGATTATGGGTTTTTAAGTGGTCCTGTTTGTCATTCTCCCCGGGTTTACCCACAAATAATTGAAATTACCAGATCATTTCATCTTCACTCGATTTGTGTCTATCATTTGTTTTTAATCGTTCCTATTTGAACACAATCGACAATATTCACTTGAATCAGTAAATTTATGATAATAACGCATATTATGAATATATTGAACATGACTTGTTATTGAGATAATAATGTTGATGATGTATCAGCTCGCAATGTCACAATTAGTTTGGTAGATAAGTCACACTCAAATCATACAACTAATTGCACTGCAATAAAGATAATGATAATGAATTATTTTTTTGCATTATCTTAAAATGACAATCATTAATTGCTTGAACC
Organism: Strongylocentrotus purpuratus; assembly: GCF_000002235.5. Classification (NCBI taxonomy): domain Eukaryota; kingdom Metazoa; phylum Echinodermata; class Echinoidea; order Camarodonta; family Strongylocentrotidae; genus Strongylocentrotus; species Strongylocentrotus purpuratus. The sequence goes on along the minus strand of NW_022145599.1, from coordinate 14,548,290 downwards.
ACAATTTACCACAGATTTAAATGAAAGTGGTTATACCTTTCCGGATACCATTAATTTTCTTGTCTGCTCATTTTTGATTTTGATGACTTAAACAAAAATAATCAATCCTTATCACATTTCTGAATCCAATATGGATTTTTTTTTTTCAACGACCGAACTTCCTGCTATCTCATGAAAAGTTTATTATCTCCTCATCCGTGCGCGATCGATCTTCATCCGTCAAATTTATGATCACGATACAATCAAAGACATAATTATTGATCGTCTGTCTTCAGAACACCTGCAGCACGAAGCAGACAGTGGCTCTCACGCGATTATGACGACAGCAACTCAAATTGCTTTCTCCTTTTGGCGCGAAACGACCGATAAATTAGCATCAACGTGTTAATGCGTCAGAGCTCGGAGTGAGAGTATCATTTTATTAGCTCGTAAATTTACTCAACGTCGCTGAAGGTAAATATGAATTCTAAATGAGAGTGAGATCGGATGGTGATCATGGTTCTATGTTTGGATCTAATTACATTTTAAGGTAATCAGCTAAACGATCTAATGAAATTTGTGATAAAGATCCGAGTTACTTTAATTATAAGCCTACGTTATTATGCGTATATTATTAGCCAAATGAGTTTATCAAATCGATTAGGGCATTATTGTCAATCCTTTTGTCAATCACATTAGTTGATTTGATAAACTCTTATGGCTGTTAATATACGCATAATAACGTTATAGACGTATGATTAAAGTAACTCAGATCTTTTAGCTGATTACCTGAGAAGGTTCATTGATTTTAAAAACTAACTTTATTGTCATTGTTGCAAAGGTGAAACTTTGAGTGGACGTTTCAAAAGGGAACAAATGCCGTCCATGTTATCATTCCGGGCTTTTTTCAATTAGAAAGTGTGGTTTCTTTGATTTTTCATTAACCCCTATCCTGTGTATTTACAAACAAACGAATTTAGTTATCAGAACTGGTTTCATATCCCTCATTATAATATAAGAAATAAAAGCATTGCAATTATGTTCAATGTTTATGGGATGTCGTCTGCTTGGGCAGGATTGGTTCATATTGTGACGTCATTAAAACATCGTCATTTTTTCTGGCGAATCTCTCTTATATATCCTAGATGCTATGGAGGTGGTTTTATTTGTATTTTTATAAATCACCCTATATGTAGTTGACCTAAGAGTTGTACGATGGCCATCTGTTAGCTTACCAGTTTCTAGTGATACGTTATTTGCCATATTTGTGATTTTTTTTGTTTTTGTAAGGGCACTTTAAAATGTAATTAGATCCAAACATAGAACCATCCGATCTCACTCTCATTTAGAATTTGTATTTACCTTCAACGATTGACACAAGTTATTGACAATAATGCCTGATTTGGACTAGGGTCCTTATTTACTAATGACGGCCTGTAAGCAATCATTTAGGAAGGTGTCAACGGCTTCTGACCGTGTCATATTGACGTCACAATATCAACCTGAGAAGAACATGTAAGGCAAAGCGGCACGGATGGTGGCCATAATCATACGGGGGGGGGGGGGGGGGTCTTTCTTCAATATTGGGCATATGTGGAATTGATGATGAATGTTAATTTAATTAATATTTAAAGAGTCTCTGCATTCTTTCTTGACGCGCCTAAACAGGTTTCATATGAAACCTATATGGATCGTACAAATAGTGTATAGACGATTAAATTGCTGTCCATAATGTCCACGTAATATAGTCACTTGTTGTATCTATATGTGACTTGGTAACATTGTTTAGATGAGAGACAATGGTGATAAGGTAGTGACTTCAATAATAGAGGTAAAATTAAAGATAATTTTAAAGTTTGAGTGAAAACAGACCATTATTAATGATAAAAATTGGGAAACACTGATCTGATCGATTTCTTAATTTTCTCAACTATATTATTACAATTAAAATACATTTTAGGTGAATGTAAATCGTCACAAAGCAATGAATTGGCTCTATAAACCATACCAGACATTTAAATGTTGAAAGATTTTTAAAAGCCTGTTTTATGTCTTATTTTAATTGAAAAAAGATTGAAAAATTCAAAAATGGTTGGAGCATTTACTGTTACTGTTAGAGGGTGTTGCACAATGACGCCACAAAGAAAACCATAAATATCTTTGTGGTTTGCGAATTTTTTCATGTTTTGTTTACATGTTAGAGGGTGAGTACAGTAGATGGTATATGATAAGTAACATTTCATACAAAAATTACGCATTTTTTCATCAACCTTCAACAATGTTTCCGAGTCACTTTAATGTCTATGATACTGTATAATGGGTTAACAAAATATCAAAGGGAAACTATCATGAACGTTCATGAATGTTCTTGCTTCAATCGAATTCTAAAGACTTATGAATCATACAATCATGTGGACACTAACATGTATACTTAAGCTTCCCAATTAATGTTCATCGCATTGAGGAACTTACTAAATGATGATAACTTTTATGAAATCAGTTTAAACCATCATATTTTTCACGTACTATCGAAGTGTCGTAGTCGAGTGGTTGAAGCACTTGACTTGAAATTCGAAGGTCGTGATTCAACCCCCGACACGGCACTAATGTCCTTTGACAAGGCATTAATCTGCATTTGCCACACTCGACCCAGGTGAGGTAAATGGGTACCTGGCAGGAATTAATTCCTTGAAATGCTAGAGCGCTATATTGGCAGCTATAGCCGGGGTAATAATTTAATTTAATCGGAATTGAATTGTCTAGATAGACTGCGCTATATAAATGCCTATTATTATCATTATCCGATATTTCCTTCCTGATAATGCCAAACTTATGTTAAGAACAGAAATCACGCATTATTAAAGTAAGACGGTTAAATTATAGTTTCATATCTTGGGAATCACACTAAATTTCCTTAATTTCTTTAGTCCCTCGCCATTGATGTTAGTCCGGGGAAAAGGCCCAAGTAAAACAACCCAAAAAGAACTAGTCGCAATATCTTCACTTGCAAGCGATAAAATGAAATAAAATTCGCTAAAAAATCGATACACATATACATGTACATCTAATTGTGGTATTGTCGCCTAATAAATAAATTATTGATTAAACAGCGGCTATCACATGATCATGACCGACTATTGTGCGTATTCATGAAATATTCCTCGAAAACGGTACAAAAAGGGAAATGAGATTAGGTCGAAAAACAATTGTTCACTTCTCCGTAATTTCTTTCAAACTCACCTTTAAAATGGCAATTCACAATGGATCAATATCCCACGTTTAAAAGATACAGCCGTAGTTTCTATGCTATCAAAGTTTCACGTTGGGAAATCATCAAGTCACAAATATTACGCTCTTATTCCAGCTGCAGTCATCATCAAATAGATTTATATAGCTCTCTCTCTCTCTCTCTCTCTCTCATACTCCTCACTAGACAGAGCGATGAGAAAGAATGATTCTATGAATTCATAGATTGAAATTTTCACCATGTTCTGAATCATACTTCATAATCCTATAACTATAGTTGCCGTCGTACCTGACGTTGATCCAGTCATTCACTTGCCGTTGTATACCTGACGTTGATACATCTGCAGTCATTACAAACTACAATTATAATACCAATCATGTATGCACCCAAATCCTTGACACCAGTCAAAATCGATTCCAGTCAAGGCGTTACAAAACCAGAAAATATGCAAATGAGAAAAGGTGACTTGGAGTTGAAACAAATTGAAGCAGCACGTTTGTCAGATATCATGATGACGGTCTGTTGTCCAGTTGGAAGAGTTTATTTATGGACGAAGGTGGAGATAAGATTCGGTATCCAGCAATCTAACAACTTCTTAACTCTTGCTTTCGCTCGGCAAACATCATCCTTTGTGGAGATGAGGCGAGAGAATGGAGAAGTTGGGAGTGTGTTGGTGTAAGGATCGAATGGATACTATTTGCAGATGTGCTTTAGTTTTCAGGTGTCCGTTCAGAGTAGATTGCGCACTTGAGTGCAGGGGGAGAAAGTACAGTGCATGAGCATTTAGAGAGAAACTTTCGGTTATCCGGCAGAATGAACCGCTTTGACGGTGCTGATGAAGACATTGATGACGACGACGATGATGATGATGATGAAGACTACAAAAGTGGTGGTGATGGGGATGATTGTTTTCGTGATGATTTAATGATGGTGTTGGTGAAAGTGGTAATATATATATATATATATATATATATATATATATATATATAAATTTTTCCTTTTTTTTTGGGGGGGGGTGGTGATTATAACGATGATACAACTAGCGATGATGAGGAGTGTAATGGTGGTGGTGGTGGTGGTTATGATCATTGAGGTAAGGATGTGTTAAAGAAGATTAAAAGTAATGACGATGGCAATGATGATGATGATGACCACGTCGGTGATGATAACTCTTAAACTTCTCCCTTTCTTTCATGAGTCATTCCTTTTCTTTGGTCTTCAATAATGTTGCATTAACTCCAACCCAATCAACTAACCGAGGGGAACATTGATCTATCGAATGTGTTCTGCGTTAATCAGCATGGACTGAAAAATAACCTTGTCGAAAACATGATATCGATTTCATCCTTTTCAGAGTATAAAGCCACAAGTCTACATGCTTGCTTGTTAAGTTGGTGACCCGCATACATCGAGACCTACAACATAACTACACTTCATTGTTTCCCTTACAATAGATTGATTAACTGGCCTGCAATAAAAGAACAAGAGGCTCTCCTTCAAACAAACCCAGTGCCGTCAAGTACACCCCTTTCCTTTCATAAAAAAGACAACATGCGATAGCTCGAGCAAACGATGCGGGCAGGCGAGCGTCCCGTCGTCATGGCAACCGAGAATCCGATCGCTCCGTGTAGTTTTCGTATCTTATGAAGTTTAAGTTGGGTTTTCTCTTCTCGAGTTGCGGGCTGTGTTGTTGTACCTTTCTAGGTTGGAGCCTGAGTTTGATTAATTCTTTGTCAGGTCAACCATTACCAAGCCATATCAAATTGGCAACAAAAGCACAATATCAAATGTGGATCAAGAGTACACTTGTGGGTGAAAATGGGAGCCTACATCTCCACCTGAAAAAGTCGTAGAGGGCTGACGGGACTTTAAAAACAAACAATATTCCGGTGAGAAAAAAGATGAATTTAGGGGCCCCATCACTCCAACCTATTCTGATCCGCCCTTAAAAATCTTAATCTTGCTCGACCACATCACTAGCACTTCATTCCTGAGGAAAGATGATGATAAGTTGATAAACAGAGGCATCGTTAAAAAAAGGGTGTGTACCCCCCCCCCCACACACACACACACACACGCTTACATATATTAAAAAGTATTTGTACCTATCATCCTCAATTTGGAACTTGGAGAATCATTGATTACTCATCGTTTGAATTAATGAAAGATGTACCTTGTATTGATTTGTTAAAAAATAATTTATTGTATTTAAAAAATCAAGTGACGTTTTATCCTGTTTAGCAAAGCCCTGACATAAATGATTTTGCTCCCATTTTGTGGTTTTTGCATATCATTGTGTGCTCACGATTCGCTTGCCGTTCTTTTTTTTTCTTCTTCATCCCTTCTCGTCCCTCCTTCTCTGTTTTATCATTGAGCTCACGCATATAAACCCCTTAAAAACAGTTCATGTACCTTTAGGAAAGAGTTCTACGACGGATCCAAAATTATTTACCCGGGTGGCGTGTGACAGTACGGTGTCTAAGTCCAGACACCTCTCTCGGATGTTTTATTGAACTTGTGGAATTTTGGATATGTGGCTGCCTTCATAAATCTTTATATGAAGGCAGCCACAATAACAATCGAAGTCTGTTATTCGAAGTCGAATAACAAGTGAAGTTCCACAATAACGAATGAAGTTCGAATGACAAACGAACATCAATTATAAGACTTTTTGCAGCCGTTTAATGAACTTGTAAGCAGACCTAGGTTTATAAAGGCCTGAAGTCATGCCTTTATCAGAGCCTGTATTGCAACGTGAAACGACGACAGAGAGGAATCCCACATCGAAGGCTAGAAGTCTAGCTGGTGTTAAGTTCACCAAGAGCGATGCGGAAGCAGGACAATATGATGCAGTCATCATGAAGGCTACACGTGTAGCAAGCTTACGGATGTCTATTGAGAGTATGAGGTTAGAACTAGCTATCATGGACCAGGAGGACAGGCTTGATGCTCTAAAGGTTGAGCAAGAGCTAATTGCTAGGAGAGTCCGGAATGAGAAACGAAAGCTAATACAGCTGAAGCTGAGTCTGCTGAGAAAGAAGTCGGCTGACAAAAGAAATAGATTAGAAAGAGAGGAAGAGGGTGACGGCTCTGAAGCTGTCATCGAACATGTCAAATTGCCAAAGGAACAGCCAGGGGATTCCGTCCATAGATTGGCAGTTGGTGCAGCAACTCTTATTCTTGATAGAACTTCTAACCAGACAGGGTTTAAAACGATGGCAGAGTCCATGGCCCATGTGCAACAAAATGTGCTAACGCAGAGACTTGCTGTTGCGAGTCAACCTCCAAAGTTGGAGATACCTGTATTTAGCGGCGTTGCTGACGGTCATGGAGCCAAGGACTGCACTGAGAGGAAGGTTTGCAAGATTTGTGAAGGGCGTCCCCTTGCCTGTCTGCATAAGCCAACCGAGAACCAGATAAATCCACCCGAGGAAGCCGCATCCAAGTACACTAATGTCTGCGCTCCTCAAGACAAAGATGAGCAGGAGCACTGTATGATTGTGCCAGACTGGGTGAGGTGCAAGGATGATCAGAGTAATGTAGGCTTTGTTTCGGACGAACTGTGTGAGCAGTTAGGAGTACAGGGAACTGATACTACCCTCGGACTCACCACCATGCAAGCAACGGCCAATGTCAGGAGCATGAAGGTGAGCGGTTTACAGGTGCTGGACTTCAATAGGGAGAACGAGATTGACCTACCCCTGTGCTTCTCTAGAGAGTCTATTCCAGCTAGCAGATCCCAGATCCCAAGGAGTGAAGGCTTGAAGGAGTGGCCTCATCTTGAGCCAGTTGCTCATGAGTTGATGCCATACAACAGGAGCGTCAAGGTATCGCTCTTAAATGGAAATAACTGTCCCCGAGCCATCCGCCCTCGAGAGGTGATAGCAGGAGGAGAAGATGACCCGTATGTCATTAAGACAGCACTTGGATGGGGAGTAGTTGGCAATGTCTGCCAGACGTCGGTGCAGGAGGATGGTGTTCAGATCTGCAATAGGATATCTGCAATTGAGATGCAGCCAGAGTTTGCCTATGAGAGTAAGGCCAAGGAGATCATGGACACTGAGAAAAGCATCCAGTTTCCGAAAGATGGCTTTAAGGACTCAAGTGCAGATGGTGAGCTGTACTCCGTGGAGGAGATGGTATTCAAGGAGATCTTGGAGAGTGGTACCCACAGATGTGACAAGGGCCACTATGAGATGCCATTACCTCCGAAGTCTGCAAAGCCAAACCTTTCCTTCAACAAGCCACTTCCCTTGAAGAGATGGAAGCAGCTGCCTGGGAGGTTGCGGAAGAACCCAAAGTTTGGTGGAGACTACAGAGCATTCATGGATGACGTCATCCAGAATTATGCACCGAGAGTATCTCCAGCAGTTACAGCCATGTCAGAAGTGGACGCGAATGCAGTGAGACCTGGCCATCAGCGATGTAGTCATCGTGAAGGAGACTACGGACGTCCAGTGGCTTCTAGCAAGGGTAGCAGAAGTTTTTCCTAGTCAAGACGGACGCGTTAGAAAGGTAAAGCTCCTCATGGCTGATGGAGCTCTGGACAGTAATGGTAAACGTCTGAAGAAACCTTGTTACCTTGATAGACCCGTCCACAAACTCGTGTTACTACTGCCGGTAGAGTCTTAGGAATAATTAGTTCTGTTGTTAATAACAGAGATGTAAAACTAATCGTGACCTGTCTTTTTCTTTCCATTTCTCTTTCTTTCTCAATCACTTTCTCACTTTCTCATTCATTCCCTCTTTCTAGATTTCTACCTTTATCTTAGTTTCATGACCTTTACGTTTCTTGTTGTTTTATCCTATATTTGCAAACAAGTTTTGTCATTACCATGCAGAAGACAGTTGGGATTCCCCCTCAAGGAGCCTTTATCTTATTGTTGTATGTTGTAAAATATATTTCTGATGTCAGGAGTGTCTTCATTTAATATTTTTACTCATTTACATATGATTATGTAGTCATGTGGTTATCAACAGAAGGAGTTGATTAAGTATACTTTATATACATGTATGTTTAACTTTGTGTATTACACTAATTGTGATTGTTTACCAATCAAGCAGTATTTGGAGCATTGATGGGTAAAGTTGATTTCTCTTAATGTTCATGAATGTTACATGAAAGATCGTTAGAGGTTAATGTTGTTCCTTGGTAGTAATAGTAGTGCAGTATGTCTATCTATGTTTTAGCGTAGTCTTAGATTTGGATATTAAAAGTTATTTTAGTAAATGTTACTAACATTTAAAGGAGCCATGTCACTACATCAGGATGTAGTGAAGAAATGTGCATTTCTTATATAGTTTGAAGAGTCTTATTATGAGACTACCAGTGTCTTAATATGCCTACCAGCATATCTTGGGGGTTATTGTTTACTTTAAGATTATACTACGAGTCACAGAGACAGGAAGTTCTTTGTTCTTCTCCACCTATGTTCTGGGAGAAGCAAAGCCCAGTCATTCTGAATGTCGAAGTGATGCAGTAAGGTCCGAATTACATAACATTGCAGCAGAAAGTTTTAGTTATTTTGTGGAACAAACTACAGGCCCAATTCGGTAAGAATACGATATCTATTTCTATATATGTTATTTGATATATACTAGAATGCTAGGATGTATCTTAATATAATCTCAGTTGAGTTTGGTAGAATTTTATAGGAGTTTCGTAAAGATGATGTTAGATGTTGTACCTAGCTTTTAGGAGTAGACAAAGAGATGAGTGTGTATAATGTATAGTGTAGAAAGCCGAGTTCTTTGTCTTTGTCAGCAGAAGTTACAGTACATTTTAGTGTTTCAAAGTAGCAAATATTCTGCAACGATGTAGGTGATTACTGATTTATTATATATAGTTCATGTCGATTTAGAGCAAAACTAAGTGTTTAGGAAAGAAACAATATTCTTTGTTAGTTATTTAGCATAGGAACTTAAGCGACGGACCGCGTCTGAATGCGGCCCCGTTCACACTCATGTACGTTTGCTTGTGTGTACAGTTTAATAGTTTACTGCATAGTTTCAATGCAGGGTGTGTTCACATAGATATTTAATCCAGTTTAACTTTAATCTTGTGTCATATATTAATGTGTAGTAATCAGTATCTTTAACTTAGCTATAGAGTTTTTACATGCTTACATGCTGAAACATTTATTCATTATTTGTTTGTTTGTTTATTATCATTACAGATTGTTATCTGAAGGTTTTACCGAAGATATGAAAGTGAAGTTACGAGTTGCTGAATAAAACAGAAGTTGGTTGGACTTTAGCAAATTGTTTCCAGTGTTAATTTTCATCGGTGTGCCTTGTGAATAACAACAGTTGGATTTTATTGTTAGACGAAACTCCTTCATATAAAGATTTATGAAGGCAGCCACAGGATATGTCATAGAACTCTTTCCTAATCATCCAAACCACCCTGATGAAATTGTTCTGCACTTTCTCCACTTACACCGCCAGGCCCCAACTTTCTCCCCCCCCCCCCCCCCCCTCTCTCTCTCTCTCTCTCTCTCTCTCTCTCTCTCTCTCTTCTCTCTCTCTCTCTCTCTCTCTCTCTCTTTCTCTCTCTTTCTCTCTCTCTCTCTCTCTCTCTCTCTCTCTCTCTTTAAAGTTTCCTACAATACCTCCCTCTCTCTTTCCCCCATCAACATTGTGACTCCATATATATGGTGTCGATGTTATCTCTCTCCCTCTCTCTCTCTCTCTCTCTCTCTCTCTCTATCCCCCCTCTCTCTCTCTCTCTCTCTCTCTCTCCCTCACGTTTCCTACAATACCTCCCTCTCTCGTTCCCTCATCAGCTCTGTGACTCCGTCTGGTGTCGATGTTGTCTCCTCTCCTCTCTCTCTCTCAATTTATTTTTTTCCTCCTTCTTCTGTGTTGCCGAAAATTAGTGATAATTAGGCTTACATCTACAAAATAGCTAACCTAAGATATTTAGGAGGAATACATTGATCATGTTGATGGCATCACAAATAGTCAAATTAAGATATATATATATATATATAGGACAGATCAATTATGTTCATAGTATTTTATTTTGTCGTTCATATAAAATGCAGGTCTTCTGGTTGCCGAAACGGATTACAACACAACAAAATAGCAAAGTTCATTTCACAAAAACCATAATCACCAAATGAAATACCTAGCGTCCTACAGTTTGTTATGAAAATACAATATTTAAAAATCCAACCTTCGGAGAAAAACAAACATCTACTAGATAAAAAATGATACATCATGTATATTCAAATTGTGCATTAAATTCTATCAAGAAAGAGGGTGATAATTTAACAAAATTATGATGCCTTACCGCCAATTGACCTTACAAAATGTAGATATCAAGTAATGAATATATTATGAATACATATTTTTCCTTGTACTAATTGAAATGTACACTTCAGTGATATACGATGTGTTTCAATCATCTAAGTGCTTCAAAATTAAAGAGAAAAGTCTTTTACAGAAAAGCAACACTATATGGATATACATCCTGATGAAAAAGAAGAATGAAGACAATTCGTAATAACACATTAATGGGGATAATATATAGAAGCAGAAAATGAGAGAAAAGGCCATTAAAGTGAAAGTTTGAGCAAAAACTGTTTAAAAATAGGAAAGTTATGAAAAACAAATTGGCAAGTCTGTGACGCATCTTGCGAGGTCCCCTCCCATTTGCCCTGGACTAAAAAAAAGGTTAACAATCGATGTTTCCCTTAAGAAAATCATGCATTCAACCTAAATATAATTATTGCAAATACGATTTCTTACAAACCCCGTATAAAACAAATCTCTATCGTCATCAATAACTAAGAAAATGAGAGACTTTATGAAATTTCTGTACAAAGTTATAAAATTGGAGAGGAACTCGCAAAATACATCATAGGGTTGCCAACTTGTGATTCGCTAATGACAACTTAAAAAATTCATAACTTTGCTATTTTTTTATCGGATATTTCTCGAACATTCACTAATTTGTTTCTCTAACTTTTCTGTGTTTATTAAAACCGACTTGGTATCAGGGTGGACTTCCCCTTTAAGTAAGAGGGATAGAATGTCTGTTTACAATAATGTATAAAGCTTTTCTGTCAAATGTTTGCAGGTACCCCTCGCTTACTAAAAGTTCATTTTCGGATGCTCTTCCACTCTGAGAATAGCCAACGTCCCTAGATTTTTGCATGTTATATATCAGTAATCAATACATGTATCAGCATGAAACACCTGCTATATAAGCTACACAACCTGCCGAATTATTTTCCTCAGAACGCGTCTTATAGTTCTCCAGTTTAAAAATAAACCAAGTCCCTAGGTTTTGGCATTTTGATAATATATTATCAATGAATGTTTCAGCATGAAACACCTGCCGAATTATTTTCCCCAGAGTCCGTACTATAGTTCTCCAGTTTAAAAATAGCCAACGTCCCTAGATTTTGGAATTTTATTCATTTTAAATCAATACATTTATCAGCATGAATTTGAAACACCTGCCATACAAGCCACACAACCTGCTTGATTATTTTCCACAGAACGCGTACTATAGCTCATTATGGGCGGTAAACGAAGCGATCGCATATCGATACTGATTTTAAGTCGTCTGCCCCTGCTCCAAACCTGGGATGACGGATACCCGCCAACCGAATCGTCCTGAACCGTTCTAGGAATTTCAGAACACTGCCTTCCGTGCTTCAAACATTTCGCTTGTGACATCGAGTCTGCATAAATGGAATCTATAGATCGCCGGCGCAGCGAAACGGATTGACTTCGGAGGATGTCCTTCAAGGCTGGGCGCCATGAAAATATTTGGACTTCGGACTGTTTCGGCGTCCGTTCGTCAGCGCTCGGGTGGTGGTCGATGGTGTCCTGGGCTCTCGCAACGGCTTCGATCTGCTTGTTGAGGTCGGTGTCGCTTCCTGAGCTGGCCGAGTCTCTATCATCTTCGATATCTCTCCTGCCGAGAGAGGAAGCGACTTCGTATCTCATCCTCGGTCCGGTGATGGCGCGGCAAGCCATGACAGGCAAGTTTTTGGAGTCAATTTTCACTGTAGGAGGCGAGAAGACTTGGGTCTTCGCGCTACTGCATCTTGATAGTGGCATCCTACCGTTCTTATCTTTGCGTTCTTGAGCTTTTAGACGATCTTGATTATAGTTTCTTCTATTATCTTGGGTATTAGAGCAAGGTCTCTTGATCGTGGACGTGATACCGAGCGACTTAGAAACCAACATTAGGCTAGACTCATCACCTTTCACATTTTTAAGTTTATCATTAAGTTCTTGGGCTGGTTGGTCTTCCCCACTTTCCTTATTCCGACAATTATGGCACAGGCAGATATCTCCAGATGAAACACTGCATTCGGAAAGGGTGTCCTCGTCTTTCGATCTCGCAGTCAGTTTCGCCTCGATCGGAACCCCGGTGACCTTCAACCCGTCGTGATACTTTGAACCAATCCGGACCACCGTCACGCCAGCGTATTTGCCGGATTGTAGCCTCTTCGATGCTTGGACGATAGAGGGAGATATGCCGCCACGGAGACATTCGTGTTCGTAGTTTTGTGTGTTGAGTTTGCGAACTCCCTGACCCTGATAGACTTCGGACTCAGTCATGCGATCAAGGTCTTCGTTTTCTATCTTGCGGTAGTCGATCTCCAGTTCGTCATCAATATCTGAAATGGAAAATATGAGGATACTGTATATAATAGTCATGTGGATAGATTTAGGGATAAAGGGATAGATTGACAAAATGAAACATGAATTTTGTTATACTCATTGCCGAGTCTAAGAGGAGGAAGAGGGAAAAGGGTAAGTAAAACGGTGAATGGGAGAGCTATACAAATATTTCATACAAATCTAAAAAGTTAAATGGAAATTTAGTAATCAATTAAAGATGGTTGCATTGGTTTCTCGCTGGATAGACCGGCGTAATGCAATTACTCCCCGCCACGTTTAAATAATTAGTACCTCACATTTTGCAACACACAAAACAAGTAATAATTTGTTGGGACATACTCCACATTTGCAGACTATGAAGCCTACATTTTTCATTTACTCAATTTCTAAACAGGCCACTGTAAATCGGTAAACAAAACTAATCATTATTCTTGGTAAGTTTTAACAAAATAAAATAAATTAATTCCTACAAAGTCATTATTGGACGGAGTATAGATGATAATGTTTTAAATCCCCTGATAAAGTGTGAGTTAGTCATATAACTTTCGTACAATGTAGGGCATGCCATATTTATTTTTATTTGTCTTTTTCTGGGCAAATAGAGAAAGAGGTAAATGCCGACTACGGATAATCTTGGATACTCCTCAATCGATACCTCAGCAAAGGCGTATAGGCACCAATTTGAAAGGGGTTGACGCCTCTTTCTCGATGACACTCCCATTTTCTACACTTATTTTTTGTTTCCACTTCAGTAATGAATTGCTAATTCGTCGTTCAGATAATGCAGTTATAAAATTTATGAAGAAACCACCCAGGTGTCTGCCTGAATATTAGGTGCCGGTTGCCCTAATATTACTAGTACAGAATTTCAGAATTCCCAGTACTGCAAACTCCAGCCATCCCTCCCCTTACTATTACTCACACCTTGAGCATAGAATGAGATAATCTAATAAAAAAAAATTGGAAACAGTGAAAAAGAATCGACCATTTCAATTCATTTTTAAAGAAGAATGATGAAAATTACTCACCATTGGCGCTCTTACATTCGGCACTCCTCCCACGTGTGTTCATGGGCGAAACACGGAGCAAACCAGCACTCGCGGCTCTGAAATTACCCGTACAAATATTCCCATCTCTCCCTCCATCATTGCTCACCGCGGTCGCCCTCCTGACCGCTGTCCGGCTTCGCTGGTTGACCGCGTCGCGACCGAGTCGGCGTAGCGACGCTTGGATGTGACTGCTGCTGTATGGGCGGGTGAGGCGTTTCTTGGTGGTGAGAAGCATGAGGGGAGGATCCGAGTCATCGGCAGGGATGCCACCGGGGGACGAAGTTCCATTGACGCTCCAATCTACGCAGGGCATCTTGGGGGGGGGGGGGGTGCAAAGGCCAGGGGATACCTTACGTCTGTCAATGTAGGCTTGTTTCCCTTTTTGCTGATCTCCAGATTAAAAACAGAGTTCACATAAAACCCTTTGTGCAGAAGTTCATCATGGTTATTTCAAAATAAGGATGAAACAAAGGTATCTGGTTCCAGTGAAGGGGTAACCAAAATTATGTTGGGTTACCAAGACGACGACGCAGATTGAATATGTCCGACGATGCGTCTTACTTGCCCCAATCTAAGATATGCAATGTTCCAGCTCTCAAAGATGATCACTGAATGATCAGATAATGGAGATATTGTTGCCAAGTTTTTTCTGTCGCATTTGTCCATGAAGCAGAAAATGATAATTTAGTTTCAGGAGAAGAAAAAAAAAGAGCCTGGAATTTTTACTTCTCATGCAGATAATCAACGTGAATCATGATTCAATAACGACTTTAGTTCTGTAGGCTGTTTTGAATAATATTCCTTGAACGTCTAACGCAGAATTCGTCCAGAATTAACTACTTTTGTCTCCTTTCTATTGGCAAACGAAGATAGGAATGACAAACAATTTTATCTTAAGAGTTGCATTATTGGCATGCTCCGAATAAATTTAGTCCAATTCGATATCATTTGGAATCCGCTAACTCCAAGCTTACCGTCATTTGAAATGGTTAGCCAAGAAATGAACTGAAACTTATTTTCGAAAAAAAAGTTGATAAAAAATAGCCTAATGAACTTTCAGAGCCTTCATCCACAGGAGTTGACGTTGAATATGAAACTGACCTGTCACCCTCCTTTTCAGTGTCTCTATACCCATTCTATAAACAACAAAACACTTCAGCCAATCCCATTATCTTCTTTCCAGCGAAATCCAGACGTCTGACAAAGGAACACCACGTTTCTCATTTAATTGCAGAACGGTTGTCAAGTTTGGATTATCTCTTAAGATTTCACACTTTTGTTGTTTCGGGTCCTGACTGACAAGAGATCCCCAACAGGTTTGGTCACCCGAGGTCTTGAGGAACAATGCCCCGAATCTGAGTGGTCCTAATTGTCCGGTTCCTGGAACAAAAGCAACAAGGCCAGGCGTAAATTGGTTCTTTTTCGTTTTATTGCACGTTTGACAGTTGTAAGGGCCGTTCATGTTCCAAGGAATAAATCGATGAATGATTTTTGATGGAGAAAATACAATGCGTGTTATTGTAAAGTGTTAATTAGATTGTGCGTAGCTAGGCTCCCAAATCAGCCCGCCAAAATATGGTAATGAATATGAAAAGACAACTTAAACTTTGTAATGGTTTCGTCAGGTCATTCCCCCTGAAGCTAAAGTTCACTGAACGGACAAGTTGTAAACATTTATGGGACAGTTCGATATTCTTCTAAATAAGAAGCAAAAAATTGTTTAGTTATCATTGAACTACTATACGTCAATGATTTTATAACCATATTTTATGTCTTTCTTGTGGCGGGAATTAATTCCTTGAAATGCTTGAGCGCCGTAATGGCAGCCCTGCTTAAGCCAGGGTAATAATCTCCCTCTGCGCCTCAGAATAGTTTACTAGATCGATGGCTCATAACAAATGCTATAGTATTTGTAGAATTATTAGTGTGAGGCGGTAACTGTAAATTTGACAATATTGGCCTCTGGACTTTTCCCATGTTTTTTTAAAAATTTTTAAAGCAATGATACCGAAATTGAATTGAATTTGAATGCAATTCATTTGGTGAGGCTAATTATTATTATTTTTTTAATTGTATCAGACCAGGGTCAGCGATCCAGTCGGGTGTGGTCCGGTGAGAGTCGTTGAGTAAGCCTCTGATCATGATAAATTATATTACAGTTATTCGTACAGGACATAAAACTTCCATCTTTAATTTTACCCTGTCGTTTTAATTGGCACACGGCTGAAATTATTTCGGAGGAGCTCGTCCCCAAGCATAATTTGCTGAGGTAACATAACAATCAAGAAATTGGATAAATAGTTCATTTCCTTAAAAAGATATCTTTATTTTTCATTAACGTTCTACCATCGTAAATAAACTGACGATATTATTGCACAGTACGGAGTCTGGACCCATACTGAAAGTGCATCAAAAGTCTTGAATATTGGCTAGGTGATTTTGGGGGTATTTAACTACCACAAAACTGTTGTGATTTTCCTTCCAACTCCATTTTTGTTCTAATATCGATGTATTAAGTAATACCGGTCCGTAAGCATGATTTTCGTTCACTACAATGCCGAAGCTGGCGCAGTTCATTGTGTAGTTCGTGTAGGGTTTCTTTCTACTTTATATAAAATACTAAGTATTACTAAGGTATATGAAAAGGGAGTTTATAAATAGTGTGTTCTCTTGAGCGCCGCTTGAAATGACGTCATGGCCATGCATGTTTCCTTGATACTTCGCAATGAAAACATGATGATAGGTCTATGGAAAAGGATATGATAGTGAATGTGAAATGTTTAGCAGGAATTGGAAACCTTCTAAATCATCCATTTTTAAAAGGAAATGTTCACAGTTCTGCATTCCTCGGGCCCGTACATTTACCAGGACTTTTGTCTCTCAGTATTATCACCTTTTAATGTTTCCTCCCCTCTCTTTAACAAACAAACACACACACTCTCTCTCTGTTTCTTTGTCTGTCTCAATTCCGATTTTCTACCATTGTTTCTCTTCTTATTTGTTCTCTCCTCAATATACAGATTCTCTTATAATTTGGAAGATTGAAAAGGATACCAACATTTCCTGCAACGGGGGCGGGGGGGATATCTATAGGTGAACCTTTCTTTATTTTGTAGAAAAGTAATTCATGTTTTTTTAATTGAAAACATGTATATTTGATATAAAGAAAATGGAAAACAAAAGATACATGATTCAAACGTATATGATAAATTGTTTCTTTATTATACTGCACTTGGTCTAAAAATTGATATAAATATTCAAATCTATTCATCATAGTTGATATAATAATATTAGAAGGATGTATCATTGTATACAAAAATGATATGATAGCAAGACAAAATAGTGTCGGACTGAATGGAATGGCAAATGTGACATGAATTTTGATTTGATGTCGTGAAATGACATATGATTTTAAATATGATGTTCTTGGTATAGTGATGACAATATATTGCAATCATGATGCATACACAATACACTTCATTGCTGTGCGTGTTTCTTCAAAAGACATCTAAAATTTCCAAGTAATGGGGTACACTTTGTATATCATTGTAACATTCGTAACATACGTGTGCATGAAGTAGGTCCATGATCAAACCTAGATCATCAATCTATTAGATCTTTACATCAGAAATAGGAAAGCAGATGTTTCATTCTAGGGTTCGAGAACGTTCCCGTGCATCACATTCACTTTCACATATTGTCTGCTTAAATTTTGCTTTATCTTCGCTGTATATCATATGTTGCTTTATCTAAATAAAAAGACTTTAAGACTTGCTAGTTCTGCATGTTATCATCAAAAGTACATTGTATTACATTATCTTAATGCCTAAACTAAATAGACACCTAAACAGAATAGACACTTGATGTAGAATTCTGATTGGGTCACTGAACCTGTTATGATCATTATTGATGATCAAACTAAATCATAGGCCATACAGTAAATATTAATATCAACCATACTAAATGACATCATAAATAAAAAAGTTATGACAACTCTTTGCAAAGGAATAATGAAGAAGAAAAAAAATCCTACTCCAACTATAAATCTGAATAGAATCGTTCCACGGGATAGAACCCGTAATCTTTCTTCAACAATGGCGTCGGGCTGTTTGGAGGGCAGACGCCGCCGCTAGACGACCTCTTGTAGAAATTACAGAGCGGACAATCGAGGCTATGAGACGGCACGATCACGGGTGCGAGTTGAGATGGGCTGCCGTACACGAAGACCGTGTTCGACGTCATAAAGCGGTTATCAGGCCAGATGACGTGGGGATGGGCAGGTTGTAACTTTTTCATGATGGCCTCGGCAATATCGTCACCGTAGGTGTTGTCCTTATTGGAAAGATTCCCGTTCATGTCTTTCAGCATGGCGCTACTATGTTTCATCGTCTTACGTCTGCTTTTGGCAGAGCTGACGCACCTGTCGCCTTCGTCGTTGCTTAAAGCTCCTTCGGAGAGTTCGGGCGTGGCGATTTCGCTTCGCGTCGACGTCGTCATTGTCTGTCTCTCGTCGGCTTCCGAACTCGTAGGCCGCGTCGTACAGGCGATCGTATCAGAGCTATAACCGCCTTCGTTTCCTTCCCATCGAACGCGGTCTTCCTTTGAGTTGCAGCTGTTACTGTCGTTGTCACCATCGTTGTCACCTTCTTCGAGCTTCGCTAGGATGACGTCTTCTAAAGTCGCGGTACTTAAATCAACTTCAGCGTCAATGTGGTCATTCTCAACACGCGGTAGTCGAACAAACGCCGACTTTGTTGGTCGTACCGTGACCTCATTTTCTTTAGTTCGTTTCTTTTCTTTCGCTGGAGGGAGTTTTTCCTGATTTGTCACATTTTTTGTCTTTGCATCGTCATCACTGCCGCTCGGCGACGCCGTCGATGTTGCCCCTTTGACACTTCCTTTCCCCTTCACCATCCCTTCACTGTCACCCCAAGAGACTGACTCCACTTTCGACGTCGAACATCGCTGTCTCCGCTCACTCTTTGTCGCTGTCGTTTTGTTCGTTTTCGTACGATCGGGTGCCGACAACGACTTCCGATGTTTCTGCAAGTTCTTCACCATATCCACCCTGCTATAGACTTTCCCGCCAACTCGCGGCATCCCATCTGCCCTACCTCGCTGTTTGGCGGAATCCTCTTCGTTACCCGAATCTTTCCGATTGTCCGCGGGGGAAGAGCGAGATGATTTCGGCGATGACGTTTCATTCGGCTTCGGCTCGGCAATTTTCGGCAGCTGCAGATCCTCCCGGGTACCCGTCGGTGCAGTGGACGGTTTAGGAGGACTTACAATCCCTGCATCCTTCCGCATCTCCTCCATAACCTCATTCGCTGATTTCATCAACATCTCGAGTTGCTTTTCACTCACCCTTCCCAGAGGCCGAAAATCTGCCCGCCTTTCAAGCGACGACACACGCCGGCGATGCCGATACTGTTCGGACTGAGTTTGGTTTCCATGGTAATTCTTCTGCTGCCGCGGCTGCCTCTCCGGTGCATCCCCGTGGTTTTGGTTGGCGACGCTGCGACTTTTCGTCGACGTTGACGCTCGCGACTGCTTTTTATATCTGATGTTGGAGACTGTTCGCTCGATCGCCGAGAGCGTAATTCGAGCCGGCGCCTGGGAGAATGGCGTGGTGGCGAGTAGGGTCGCTGGCATCACCTCCATCTTGGAGTCTTACCTTATGTCCTACTTCATCAAAGTTTCATTTTATGCAATCATGAGGAACCCATTTTAGAAAGTCGACGAGATCTTCTTCTCGTTTTGATGCGCTTGGAAGAAAAATGCACCGCTTGGGAAAGTTCACTTGCAGCCATCTGAAAGTAAAAGAAAACATGAAGGAAATGTTCAATTTGTTTCTTTTGAACATCTGCCAGATTATTGTTTGAAGAAAAAAAAAATCAACCCATCTAGTGTAATCTTCAAATTCAAACACTTAAAATTCCTATCAGTTCCTCTACCAGATACGTGATCACTGTTGCTGCGTTAGAATTGACCATGATTATGATGTAGTCAAAACGACGTTATTATTAACTAAATGTTATGTTATTAGCCAATTAGGACATACTGAATAAAATATACGAGTTTATACAAACACCCCCACTAAAATCAGAGGCTTTGCGGTATTATGATAGTGTAGTGAATAAAGTCATTCATTAAATGGGATGAAGACACACAAACTCGTTAATATGTTGCAACTATGTCGTCAATGTAATAGAACATGGACAAACTGAGGAAGAAAAAATAAAGCTTTTTAATATCGGTAACCACAAACAACGGTCCATATACACATGTATATAAATAAAATATTCAATTGAAAAGTTACTGCTCTCAATCATTATTAATTGAACAAATAGCGTGTAAGTAATTTTTTAAACGGGCAACGATGGAAAAAAAACTTGGATATCATTGAATAGGTCTGAGATTGGCCAGAGATAATATCATTAAAATATGCTCCGGTTCACTTCGTAGTAATAATTGTATATATATTTGTATCATACGTAAGTGGTTGGCATTGACATTGTACCGACGTTTTGTATGTTTATATTCCCCTTCAGTGGAATCCCTTCGAACAGGTGGATCTAATGGCCGATATTTACCCCCTCGAAGTGACGAACTATAATCATGGACAAAAGATTGTTAGGATCTCTTTTCAGAAAAGCTTTTGTAGCTGGTAAAACGAGAAGAGATTGCTTATTGATGTAAGAACGATAGGGAGTATTATCCGTCCATTGTGTATGGCAGCATAAACTCTAGCTGCCACACTTTATTTCTCACAGTATAACAACAAAACTTTTTGTTTTGTATAGGCCTGTGTCATATATTTCTATGACCTTTTAGACATTCAATGGTCTCTGTGGGGGGTTATTTCGGATGACACTTTCATAACAAAACCCCAAGTAAGCTTATTTTCTTTTTTGAAAATAATAAGTTATCAAGTTCGCCTGGATTCGTATTGAACCCATTAAACTAATATCTATTACCGTTTAAGAATAAGGAGGATCCTTAGATCTCTTTCAATACACGATTACGAGTAAATCAGTTTTACGAAGTGAAATTAAATAAAGTTACTGTTCCCTGTTTTAAGGGTGAAATGTTGAAAGATGATTAATCGAAATACTTATAGTAATATTTGATATTTGTAAAAGTTGTAAAAGAAACAATCTATAGAACACTACAATTTTTAAAGAGCCATTTCCACTTGACATCAAATGCTCAAGGCGGACTTGTGCAAGAAAAAAAAATGAAATCATATAAAAGCATCTGCTTTATAAACAAAAGAACAGGAGTACGATAGAACATGCTAAAATGAAATAAAACAATTCACTATAATATGCCGAATCAAAGAGGTACGTTTATATGTTTGAACCCATCAATTAATCTGCTATTATACGAATGACAATGCTCATTCAGAAATTGATGCAGTTTAGTCTGTTATCTTGGGATTGTACAAGCACGCCGTTTAATATTTATTCAAGGGAAATTTATTTATGTTATTTCTGACTTGGTAACATCAATGTAATCATGCATGAAACCACCACACTACATTGGGAATTATTATTTTGATATGGCCTCACACAATCGATCAGTTTCCAGATGACTGATTACATTAAACGTTGACAAGTCGATCATTAGTCACGGTAGTTATGTTGGTTACAAAAGGACAGTCTGCCAAACAAATTGCCTAATATGAGTGAAGTTTCAGCACTATTCGTGATGGAAAAACTTGTAGGGAAAATATCTTTTAGGATAGCAAATGAAAGATGATTCTTCCTCGAAATATTCAAACATACTGACTATCGTATATCGAAACTCTTATCCATTTGGAAGGACACATGTTGCAAATATGAAACAACTACAAACTGCATAATGTAGCTAAAAATTATAATTTATATAAGCCAAATATAAACATTTGCTTGATCGGTATGCTTACCTATATCAGTATATCATCAGAAGTTGTTGAAAAGTCTCACAACCTGCAAAAATTATTGCCACCTATCTCCATGATTCTCTCGTCTGTATGAAACTGGTACACTTGTTGTATTGGTAATATCGAAACACAATGATTTTTAGAGCTGTGGCATTCCTGTGGTGGCCTTTCCAAACGTTTACTCCTCAAAATACATGGTCTTCGAATTTCACTCGAAACTTGAAACTTGTCGTCAGCTACTGCTCTGTAGGGTCGTGGAGTCATGCAAATGAGATCAACATATTAACCAAATATGACCCTTAATATGTCAAAATATCTTCATGATGAATCGTGAAGGAGTAGTTGATGGTTCGCATTGAGGGCAGCATGTACTCGTTACCAAAGCAAGCTATAGAATTGCATTGCGATATCGATGAAAGGAGCGAATCGTGTTTTGAACGCACAAAACGAAAGAAAATCAAATTACAAATCGATATAACTCGAAGTCTCGTGTAATACAAAGCGATCTGGAATATAATCCTTTGTAATAGAAAGTTCCGAATCGATAGCAAGCCTTTCAGGGCGATTGCCATTGTGAGGACAATCGCTTGTTTTTCCGTTTTCGGTGGAGCACGATCGAGTTGTAAAATTTAACCCAATGCCAACTCTTATTTGTTAGATAATTACTCATAGCCAATTATGTAAAGTGTTAGAATTTGAATGGGGAAGGGAGATTAAGGGACACTTCGGGCATATTTCTAAAAACATGAAACGTGTTACTTAATTTCGTCTCATATAAATCTAAATCACTCTGAACTCATTTCATTGTTGATAATCTAATAATAAGACGTGCCGAATGTTATCGATTGAATAAAAGGTTACAAGTTTATATTGGAGCGCATTAAAGCCTAATCATAATTTATGCAGCAGTGATTTTGACAATGACGTTCAGAGAAAAAACAACACAAATAAATAAATAAAATAAATAAACTAAACAAACATACGTCAGGCTTAAGGAGACATGAACATACAATTATAATATTGTAGAAATGGCAATATTAAATATTGCTTTGTAACTAAACAAGAGTCATAGTGCAAGCATAAAGTGAATTATACTCGTAGAATAGCTTATCCTAGCAATTTATTCATGATACCCATTTACATATGCCATGATATGGATGACATTGAATGAACCTGTACGACCTCTACGACTTTTTACACCACCTGTTGGTAACAATAAGGCTAGGTTTACCAACAAGGTGTGCTGTTGAAAGCGGAGACAAACGTTTCTATTTACCTTTAACTTGAAAAACCCCATCCTTGTCAGACGAATATCGACCATCTAACCACTTGAAGACAAAAAAAAATCGACCGTGCTACTCGAGCACGTCCCCAACAGAAAGTCGGTACCAATTAAAACGTCTTTCTCTCGGGCAAGGTTAAAAAGAAAGGTGAAAAACAAAGGCATGAGCGGACTAGATGTTCGGGAAGAAAAGTTTATTCAAAACAAAGATCCCCAATCCCATCTCCTGGAAACTTCGTGACGAAGGTCGCATCATGTTTTCGATTTTCGACATATTAGTTTGTGTAATATCGACTTTGTCTGTCATTCGACAATTTAGAAACTCTTCTGTCGATCGTCCATTGATAGAATGGTTAATTAGTTCATCGAGTCATTGACCTGACCTGCTGACCTCTCGACCTTTTGACCCAATGAAGCTTCTTCAATGGAGCTCTTGTCAAGTTATTCTTTTAATTCCTAATCAACCAAGTCATTATTCTTTTAGGGTCATAGGCAAATACGCCAGAGAGGAGGAGGAGGAAGACGGAGGTCCCGGGCCCGAATTAAACAATTATATGAGCTTCCAGTGTTAAAATTTTGTAAGCCTTTTGACCATTTATTGTATTTGCATTGTATTTTCATCTTCAAAGTATACTACATATTATTATACAAACTACGAATGTATCACTTTGCTGCCCGAAATGAGGTGACGGTTAATCGAAAATTGGTAAGTTCAAATTTTGGGAGTGGAAGCCATAGTATGCTTTTGTCTAGGTTAATACCATTAAACGTCGATTAATGCAGTGCACAAGGGCCGCCGAACAAATGTTCAAGCTAGCAAAATGCACAAATGCGTGGGGTCCTGGTATCGGCGTCAATAAGTTTGTTAAAAGAGTGTAGTGCTCGATCCCCCGACACCCCCCCCCCTCCCGCGGGCTCTGCATAAGTAATTGTGTCGTATCAATATCTCTCCACAATCCAAAAATACATCGTAAACGGTCGTCAGCAGACAGCAGGTATACCATCAGGAGCGGCAATTACTTTTCATGACCGGGGGAGGGGTTCTAAATGCGAGGGACGAGGGAGCATAGTTAACGAGAGGGGCGAAGGTGACAACCTCCTCACAGGTTTTTAAAGTTTTGTTTACATTCCTTAGCAAAACTATAGTATAACACTGGAATACAGATTTTCTACAATATTGACTTGTACATTTTGAATAAATATTGTGCGAGGGAGCGTAGCGACCGAAGCGAGAAGAGTTTCGCATTGTTATTATTCTAAACGCGGCACTCCTGGGCCCTCCAGAGCCTAAAGGTGCGTTGTAGTCAGTATTTGCTATACATTTTTTTTCTTCTTCACCCTCTAAAAAAAAATGAGGGGGGACGTGTCCCCCACCCCCTCCCCAAGATCCCCGCTCCTGTATACCATAATAGCACTGGTGTGTAATTTTGCAGTGCCGTTGCCAACCTCTTCATGTCACATCAGAAGTATATTTTAATCATTTTTTTTTTCGTGTACAATATGAAAACAAAATATTAAAAATGGGGCAGACTCCCCCTACCAGTGGCGGATCCAGAGGGGAGGGGGTGGCCCCCTGAGAAAAAACACGTTAATTTTACCTTTTTTTGGAGATGGCCATCAAGGGGGGGGGTGCGATTTTCAAATTTTCGAGGGCCCCCCCCCCAAAAAAAAAAAAAAAAATTGTGCTCACTACCCCCCCCCCCCACTCTCTCTCTCGCTCTCTCTCTCTCTCTTTCTCCCCTTTCACCATTTCATAGGGAATGGGCACATAACCCTGTACTCCTTGTAGCTGTTAATTGATTTATTGATTGATTGATTTTAATTACCCAATATAAAAACATATACATACGACATTGATCTACATTTGCCACTCTCAACCAGGGTGTTAAATGGGTACCGGGTAATGCACATTTTCCTTTATGATAAGTGCCCTTTTTTCATTTACATAAGTGCCCCATTTCATATCTGGTCAGAATCTGTTGGGGGCCCCATTTCTGCGATAAATGCCCATTTTCTATTCTCATGACTGATTTTTTTCATCCTTGGTGAGTGCCTCTTTTTTATGGTGAACGAAGTGCCCCATTTTCACCTCTGATAATTTCTCTTTGTACTTTGGAACATGCTCCGTTTCTTTTATGATAAGTGTCCCCTTTTCCTCTCATCATTAAACGCGCCCAAATTTCAAGCGACTAAGAGAAATTTCTCCCAAAGCTCGCTCGCTACGCTCTCACGCATCTATAGATGACATACTTATGTTACTTATCAAAGGCCTTTCCAGTCTTTCGTTATGAGAATGTGCTTATAACCCCATCAGGATTGGGTTTTTCCTCTTTATAAGATGAAATTATCGCACCTCGATCTCGCAAATATTAAAAATTTTCCATGCTCGCTTCCCTCGCTCGCAAATAATGTTTTCAGACCATCACATTCATCTGCAAAGCATAATGCTTTAGCAATATCTTGTATGGTGTATAAAGTGAAACAAATATTGAAATCATCCCTGATAATGTAATCACAATGTAGGGGTATAAACCAATGTCTAAAAAATTGTATATTTCCGCTTTGAGATTTCCCTTTGAAGGTGCCCTTTTTCTTGACGCCCCCCACTTTGGAAGTCGCTTGATCGCCCCTGCCTATTACTATTATTATTATTATTATTACATGACAATAGAAAAAAATAATTTGGGAAGGATCGCCCTTCTGCATGTTACAGTACAGTTGTTTTACCGAAGGGTCATGCAAATAAAGCAAACGAGAGAGAAAGACTTATCACAAAAAAAAAATTATAAACGTAATTCAATGTATCATTACAGCATTACATACAAAACATTGTTGGATCGAGCAAAGTTCCCCCACCCACCCAAAAGCAGCCCCTAGCACCCTAATTAACCTATGAGTCACAGAGTTGTATACTTTCATTTTTAAAGGGGAATATATTTCGACGTATGTTCATTTATTGCCCTCATGATTTCACTGTAATATAGAGATGTTTTAATAACATCTAATGAGGTTGAAACAAGGTAAATTACCGATATGTTACTTTTGTATTTTTGCTTTTTCTTCTAATTTAATTCTACGGGTTATAGTCTTCTCTTAATCAGAACACTGTGCGCTTAGAAACATCAGTATTAAGCGCCTAATAAATGTTATGTATTATTATTTTATTATAAGAAAGCATTCTTTGACATGATTCAGCACGTCGTTTGATATAAAAAGAAATGATATGGCGCTGGAAATTGACATCCAGAAATGCATTTCATTTACTTTCTCGTGACGTTAATGAAATTAAACGTAATAATCTACTCCCCTCCCCCCCCCCCCCCAAAAAAAAAATATATTGATTAGAATATGCACATAAGATGATGCGTTGATGGACTTTTAACCAGACCCCCAAAACAAAACAAGATTAGGACAAGATAACTAAGAAATCATTTCCTCCTAACAATCACTTATAGGAGTAATTAGCATTATACCATTGTATGTCTAACAATAAGATCGTTGAATGCGTCAATGTGATGCGGAAAGGATAAACTTCGAACAAAAGAAGAAAAGAAGTCAATGATCAATTATTCTAATGAGTAATGAGCGTCGGAAAAGAAGAGATGACGAGTGATAGACAAGAAATAGTAAATGGGATGCGGAAAGGATAAACTTCGAACAAAACAAGATTACCAATCAATGATCAATTATTCAAATGAGTAATGAGTGTCGGAAAAGAAAAGATGACGAGTGATCGACAAGAAACAGACAATGGATGACATCAAGTTCACAGACAACATTCGTAACAGTATTGATTACAGTCGTGAAACGTTGGATGTGTCACTCAAGACCGGGGGGTCAAAGACAAAAGCGAGAATACAGGGAAGTTGTGAAGGACATAACTGCACCCGTCACTGATCGATTTCAAAGGAATTAGCAGCTCAATCAAGAGTAATTAGGAGAAAAGGGATGGTCAATGATCCTATTCAGGCCTTTGTATCATAAGTAGTCCCGTGACGTACGATGTATTGTCTTATAAAGGAGAGGTGAAAGAGATGATAGGGCCAGATTAAGTCTTTGGTGAAATGAAGTCGGATTAAAAAATTAGAATATTGTTCGTCCATAAACGATGGACAACTTAGACAGTTTCCAGAACAACATCGCATCAGTTGCTTAAGTTCGGAATCATTTTCTTGCTCATAGTCGAAGCGAGTGGACGTCAACCAAGAGTACTTCCAAAAGAAACATTCAATCTGATGATCAGTTTCTGAGTATATTTATCTCATCCGTCTTCGGAAATTCATACTACATTTTAAAATGACGTGTATATACTTTCATATTACTGAAAGCAGTTCAAGTTAAAGATTCCAACTTTCTAAACATCTTGTTTTTTATTGACTTCGAATGCTTTAAGATGGTGGTGAGAGAAGGCAAAGAAACACTAGCAGGAAAGCGTCCAAGATCACCCAATGACCACAAATCGATGTGCGAGAAAGAAAACAACAAGCGACACGACAAAGACAAGCCACGAATCCATTCTCGAATTCGCTCACTTCTAAAAGCAAACGACAAGCATGATATGGCTTCTTCGGCGATCAGCGATTCGGAGTTCGACTTCGACATGCGCACCTCGAGTCCGCCGAAGCACGACGTCCCGGGGTCGCCAACGTCGTCGGCTCCACGGCTTCCGAGCAAACTGAAACATGTGCTTTTGTACGAAAACATGATGGAGCAGCGACTTCTGGATCTGCAGATACGAAGAATAGACTCCCAGCAGCACCGGGGTGCTATCGCCATGGCTACCGATATCGCCAGAGTTCGCGAATCGTCTGCGAGGCTGAAGCAGTCGGCACGGACTTCGAGGGTAAATACAGCCGACGCTGTAGGGGCAGTACGATCAAGTTTACCACCTATCATCATCACAGACCTCAATCACCATTTCGCTCCTTACGGAGAGCCACCGACTGTCCAGAGTCCGACGGAGGTCATACGACAGCGAGCTTTACGACAGAAAGCTCGCTCGGCGGGAACTTTTCTTCCTAAAATTTCGAAAGAAGAGTCCAAGCCCGAGCCAAAATCCAAGACTAAACGATACAACAGTTCGCTGCCTCATATACTAGACTCTAAATATGGCTTGAGTACTTGGTCGACGCAGAACATACAACACGACGTACCCGTGCCCCGCCCGAAAACGATGTCGCATTCGGCAATCACGAGGCGATCCGTCGACGATGAGCGATTCAAACAGTTGCAGGATCGTCTTCTGGACATGTCGAGTGTTTTGGACTTGGAGAAACGACTTCGTCCATGGGTTCTGAAGAACGCTCGGAATAAAACTACAACTGTTGAGACGTACATCGTCGGTGATGAGAAGGCAAACGAGGAGGACAATGATGATGAAATTGTCGTCGATGATTTCCAGGATGAGAATGACGAGAACGTGTTTGACGCAGACTATTACGACAGGAAGCATCCGAATACGCCCGTGAACAATTTCAAATGTAATGACATGATGGTAAATGAACTCTAAGTGCCAAAATCGAATATATTATTTGTATATTTTCTTTAATCGCATAAAGGAAATGTATGTTTTGCTAATAACCTTAGTTTATTTATTTATTAAAAACAATGTAGATATTTTAAAACAATTACTAGTAGTGAAGAGATTATTGAATGTACAAAAGTTTGTCATCTTTGTTAACAAAAAATTATTTGCCGATGTGAATGTATATCGTTTAATTCTTTATTTCGAACGAAACAACAACCATGCTACCTCAACATGCAATTCGTGTTTTTCATCGCTTACTTCTGTAAATATGTGTATCAAATGCAATCTGATTTTGGACGGTGCTTGTATAATATGGTTTATACAATATTATGAAATATCGAAGAAATAGCAAAGTAATTTGTAGTATCGATCATCTCTTTAATTGTGAATATAAAATTCTTTCAACTTAAACTGTTGCCATGTTTGTCTTAAATCTTAATTAAGGAGTAAGTTACAAAGTGAACTGTTGGTTTAATCGAGTGTCTGAAACGCATGGATGATGATTGTGATGATAATGATATTAATGATGACTATAAGAGTGATGAAGTATGAGAAAGATCTTAGAATAGCTGGAGTGCAAAGCAAAATGATACGTGAGATATTGATTAGACAGTTGAAGTTCATGGGTCACATTACACGTAAAGAAGGCCTAGATAATCTTGCGTTGACAGGGAAAATTGTGGGAAGGAGAAGTATGGGAAGAAGGAGGATACTTTGGATGGACAGTCTGCAGAAAGTTTTGGAAGAGATAGGAGTTAAAGAACGAATGGGAGTGGTGCTAATAGAGAAGGCTATAGGAGCCGAGGGTTGTGGAACAGCATGATCGCCAAAGTCAATCGATATGGCACTTAGAGAGAGAGAGAGAGAGAGAGAGAGAGATAATGGTGAAGACGACGACGATGATGACAATAGTGCTGAGAAACAGTTGGAAAATAATGAAATGGATCATTACAAAACTGATGAAATTTTGAATACAAAGAAGAAATGAATTTCTTTATTTGAGGCCTATTTGAATGAAAGAACGTTTCTAACGATGAACGTAAACATGGTAGGTCCATGATGTAAATAACCTTGATGGACAGCTATGTCAATGGTGTAGACAAAGGAATATCGATTTTAGAAGTTTCTTTTCTCTCCAGCTCTCTCGCTTACATTGTACAATGTTATTGTTTTTTTTTTTATAATCCCTGTCGTATTTTAACATACTTCTTGTACCCATTCAAATGTATTTTTTTTTATCATTTTCACAAATTTCCGATTGAGAGGAATGGCTAGGTCTACTTTCAACGTTGAGGGTGTGTTATTTTATCAGCTGTTTGGCCGCGCGACACGGAAACGGTGCAGAGGCTGGACTAGGGCTCTGCCTGAAAGGAAATGAGAAGTAGGAAACATATATTTTTCTTGTTTTAAGATATTTTCATGTCCAAACGTCAAACTTAGTTTAGATGAAAACCAATATGACAGTTAGAACGAAGCAAAATGACCCAGAATTGGTGATATAACAACATTAATTTTAACTCTGAAAACTAATACTCTTTTTCCCTTCCTCTCTCCCTCTTTCATGCTTAATATCTCTCTCTCTCTCTCTATCATCCCGTCAAGGAAGCTAGCTTCTACCGCAGGGGAATTACATTGTACAGCGCTTGTGTTTACTTTAGGCTTTAATAGTGCAATATCTCAGGTGTCAATTTTGAACGGCAGATTTGCGTAACGGGTAAAGGGGCAATTATTAGAAAGAAAAAGGGGGCAGTAATCAGAAGGGCAAAAGCCACTTATTTGAAAGAAAAATGTGCACTTATCATACCAAAAAAATGGGCTGACATCAGAGATGAAAAGGGGCACTTTTCAAAGTACAAGGGGCACCTATCAGATTAGGATAGGGACACTTATCAGAGGTGAAAAGGGACACTTATGACAAAGGGGAAGGGGCGCTTATTAGGAAGAAAATGAAACATTTTCCTACGTAAAATGGGCACTTTTGGGGTACTTGAAAAAAGCGAAGCTCTAGTTTTATTTCCCTTTTTCTTTATTACTTACTTCAATTTTATCTCTTTTTCTTTCTTACTTCCAATTCTTTATTTCTTTTCCTCTACTTATTATCATTATTATGTTTTGTTCATTTTTGATTAATTGAAACGCCCAGTAAATTCATGTGGCATAGAGGGATTCAACTTATTTTGCACCCAAAATTTTCCTGTGAACTATCGTAATGTTTATTTTTCATCCCCAAAATCGGAATTTCATAGATAAAAAAAAACAAAAAAAACATAATATCTACCAGGGGCGGCAATCTCGAGGGGGGGGGGGGGGCGACACGTCCCCCCCCCTGAAAATTTGAAAAAGTGCACACACAAAAATGTATGGCAAATATTGACTAAAGACTGCAACACACTTTTAGGCTCTGGAGGGCCCAAAGAGAGTGAAGCGTTTAGACAAATAAAAATGCAAATATCTTCTCACTCGGGGAGCTATAGGCTCCCTCGCATAATATCCTTCAAAATGTCCAAGAAAATATTGTAAAAAAAGTGAAGTGTGAAAAAAGTATATTGCTTGTTATTTATACTATATTTTTGCTAAGGAATGTAATTTTTTTAATAGAAACAAACTTAAAAAACCAGTGAGGGGGTAGTCACTTCCGTCACCTTCACCCCTCTCGTTCAATATGCTCCCTCGCACTTGCGTACTGATGTGGTGGGGGGGGGGGGCAGTTCCCCCCCCCTAATAAAATTCAAACGTGGTTTATTTCTAATTCGATACCAGTGATTTATGAATGTTGCTGAAATGGCATGATTTTTCCCTGAGCTTCCAGGGGCTCAAACGCAATTAACAAAAGACTTAACTCCGTTTCGTTGACAATCAGCCGTAGACGAAAGACTTAATGCATGGCTGATTGTCAACGAAACGGAGTTAAGTCTGTTGTCAATTCTGTTCGTTGCAACGGCAGGCAGCCAGTAAAAACGAATTTGTTAGCTAAAACTATGAAAATGTAAGGGCTACTTCAAACAAACAGAACTTTGTCATTCCTTACTAATTTTTCCTGATTGAGGTGTCATAATTATGAAAGGGCAAAAATCCAACTTTCTAGAAATGTGATTTTCTCTTTGAAATTCAGATACCGCCCGCCAAATGACTTTTTGGTTTCCTCTCTTCAAATTGCTCTTAATCACTCATTCGTGAGATATGAATCATACGAGTTGTATCAAATGAAAGAGGAGGATCTAAGCTTTCCAAATATGTGTCATTTATTAATTATAATTGTGATTAAGTTATGATAAAGCATCAAGAATTATCAGTTTCGTTTTTTTCTGGGACGCACTGTATATAATACTCTCTATCTCTCTCTTCCACCTCTCCTACATCTTTCTCTGCAATCTTCCCACCCCTCCTCTTTCTCCCTTTACTTTTCTATCTCTATTTCACAAACAATATACTCCACATCATAAAATTTTTTGCTAACAAAAATGTTACAGCTCCAAAAATATAATCTGGTAATAAAATCATGTTACAATTCATACAATTCATTAATCCATTATAATTACACCAAAGATGTATCAACAACAATAACATTGAAACAGACAACAGCAGCACAAAGAGACAGAGGGGGGGGGGGGGGGGGGGGAGCAGGTGGACAAATGATGGAACTATGGAAATTACACAAGAATCCATCCTTGTTGTAGAACAGTAAGGCAATTCCATAATAGAAAAGTCTTCTGAAAATGCACCAAAGTGTGGTTTATACACAAAGATAGTAACAAAAGAAAATAACATCTTTAATACTGTGAATACCATCAAGTGTCCTTTCATAAAATGTTATGCATAAAACATACACATTCTCTACAGAATGGTGTACATATCAGAATGTACGTCATGGAGATATGTTTAAACAATTGATTAACTGGTGAAACCAATATAATGACTGGGAGAGACACATGATCAATCAATTAAAAATAGATCATACTTTCACAAGAATTCATGAATAAAACAATACTTTTGACATTCAAATATATTAGTAGAGTACTGACAAAAATTCAGACAATGAATTATCCTCAATCACAGAAATGTTAGTCAAATTCCATGATATTCTAAAAACTTTCAAACAAAGTTAGTACAGAAGTGGTAGTATAATTGTGCAAAAATACATATTTTGTATACAAATATAGTACTATAGCCAGTGCACATTTGCAACATTCATTGTACATACGGTACACACAAAAATGATAGATAATTTCACAGTACTAATCATTAAGAAATAATTAACATTTTAACAATATGACATTAAGGCACTAGTAAACACTTATTTATTTATTGATTGACTTCTTCACATTGATTGGATCAAAATCAAAGGCACTTAATATCTGATTATCATTACAATATGGGTGGCAATATAAGAATGTCATCTATATAAATCAATGCCCTTATATTAATTACTTTGGTATCTGGAATGAAAAACAAAATACTGTCAAATAGAATCTATAAGGGGAAAATGCAATAATATGTTTCACATACAGTAAAAAAAAATGTTATCAATTCAAGATTCAATCATATCACATTTATATACAAAACTTTCAAAAATACAAAAATAGTCAATTTCATAGCACCTGGTTATAGTATATAATCATAAACACAATAATATTCTCATGGAAATCATCAGTAAAACTGTCATATATGGGACACCTAGTCTATAAATTATATCCAATTGGCATATTTCCCCCCACGTTTGTACCAGGAATGCGACATCTCATTGCCAACTTTTCTAATTCAAACTGCACTAATCATTATCATCAATTTGATTCAGTTGCAATGTTCAAAATAGCAAAATGTTTTTGTAGTCCTGGTGTAATGGTCAATGATCTTATCCATCAGTGAGCTTGGGTTCATTTCTTGGGTTGCTGGCTCCATTCTTTCTGTCTCAGTTCTACCCTACGGATCTTCCCGCTGACGGTCTTAGGGAGTGAGTCGACAAACTCAATCTGAAATAATAATAATAATATATGATGTATGTAAGGTGCCTAAACCCCTTGGAATCAAATGCTCAAGGTGCACTTTTGAAACCCCCCCCCCCCCCGAAAAAAAGAGATCTTATAAAAGCATCATCATTATAAACAAAGGAACGGAAGATGAAACATACACAAATGAAAGAACCATTAATTAATTATATATGAATGTGCATTTAGGGCTTGGCTGTCCATAACAATGCAAAACACAACCGCCACTCATCCTCCAAGCGCTATAGTTCTCCTTAGAACTATGAGAACTATAAGCTAAGAAAGATTACCAACAGTCTTTTTCAGGACTACACACCCTCAAGAAAGATTACCGAGAGTCCTTTTCAGGACCCCTCAACCCTCTCTCTCACATGGTGCACCCGCAAACCTACTGTATAATATAACTATGACATACATTTGTAATTAGGTTATCATGGTGATATTCATGTTCATATGGACACTTGGCATCCTCCCTCTCTCTCTCACATAGTGCAACCGCAAGCCTACTGTATTAAACACAACTGTTTGCAGTAAGAATCTTGGAATTCAAGTTTCCCCATATCAATCTCTACATACCTTCCTAGGGTATTTGTATGGTGCTGTGAGTTGCTTGGTATGTCCTTGTAGCTCGGTGACCAGCTGAGACTGATCTCTGGTCTTGTATTCCTCCGCTAAGACTATAAATGCCTTCACAACCTGGCAGGGGGAAAAAGCAAACAGATGAGAAAAGAATACAATAAGAGTATAGTGATACTGAAGTGATTGTATTCTCGAAAGCGGACTAACTTTAGTCCTTGGTTTAATCCACCGACTAAGTATGGAATGCCAAGTGTCCATATGAATATGTTTTTGAATAATTTAATCTGTCACTAAATTAAAATAAAATTTAATAACATATTTAATGAACAACAATATAACTATGATATAATTATGTTATCATGGTAATTTAGGGACATATCAACTTATTCAAAAATATATCCATATGAACACTTGGCATTCTATACTTAGTCGCTGGATTAAACCATGGACTGAAGTTAATCCACTTTCAAGAATACCACCAGATGTTAAACCACTAGTATTTTGAGAGGACCCTTCCCTTTCCTTTTGTAACTTGGGGTATACCAGTCAATAAATTTGCCCCTCATCAATTTCATTGGTAGTGGCACTTGTCATATAGTGATGGCAATGATGATTCAAAAAGTGGTAGGATTTGTTACAGCCAGAGTATAGATGTTGTTGATGAATTGAATGGTAGTTATGGCATTGGTTGTGGTAGTTATGGTGATGGTGATGGTGATGAAATAGTTAGTGTTGGTAATGTTGATATGGTCAGGTATATTCTTGCTTGTGGTAGTGGTGGCACTTCTTGGTGGTGGTCGTATGAACAGTAGGCAGTAGTAGTTTATGGCATTTGTGGTGGTAGTAGTGGTAATCATAGTTGAAATGTTGATGGTTATGAAAATAGAAAGTGGTCGAGTGGATATATCACCGGACTGTGGATCACAAGGTCCGTGGTACTTCCCAACGCAGCACTAATGTCCTTTGGAAAGACATTGATCTACATTTGCC
The DNA here is from genome assembly GCF_000002235.5 of Strongylocentrotus purpuratus. Classification (NCBI taxonomy): domain Eukaryota; kingdom Metazoa; phylum Echinodermata; class Echinoidea; order Camarodonta; family Strongylocentrotidae; genus Strongylocentrotus; species Strongylocentrotus purpuratus. The sequence goes on along the minus strand of NW_022145599.1, from coordinate 14,513,083 downwards.
ACTCTCCACCCAGGTGTTAAATGGGTACCCAGTAGGATGCAAAAGCTAATGTGGTTAGATTAGCAAGCATGCACTTGCAAAAATGACGCCTGGTTGGAATGCTCCCTAGGGAGTGGAGAATGTGTATACATTGTGTGCGGGTAAGCAACCCTGAATTTGTTGACCGGGTAATAATATATATCCGTTAAGTGCCTTGAGAGGGCCTGACGTCCTGAAAAGCGCTATATAAGAACAAGCTACATGTATTAGTATTATAATTACCTCTCCCCTTGTGGGGTCTGGTGAACTGACTGCAGCTGCCTCAGCCACTGCAGGGTGCTCAATCAAAGCACTCTCTACTTCAAATGGACCAATACGGTATCTATAAAAAATTTAAAAAATGGCAATAATGAATGGAAGAACAAAAAAAAAACATTACTAATCTCAAGGTAGTTCTAGTAAAATCATAAATTATACTGATGACAGAGGAATTTGCTTTACTTATCATGATATATGATCATTATGCTTGTCACAAAAGAAAATAAGGTCAAAATTAGATTAAAAAACTACTCACAGCTATCAAGAGCACATACAGAAAAACAAGCAGAGTACGGATCTGGGAGGACAAGAGGGGCAAACTACTTCTTTATCAATATGGGAGTGACACAAGGAAGTATATTATCACCACTCCTATTTATCATATACCTCAACCACATAATGCTGAAGGTAGAGAGAGAGAGAGAGAGAGAGAGAGAGGAATACAAGGCAGAACGATATGGGTATGCAGATGATATATGTGTGTGTGTGTATTGGGTTTTTACAGAAGTATATCAATCAGATATGATCATTTACGTCTGGGGAGCGACCTTTAAACGTCACCATCCGAAAGACGTGACTCAGTTTCGAACCTGCGTCCTCGGCCAAATGGCTTATTATGCTACAATTTGAGCATATAGGAAGGAAAATAAATTTCATATGATGGAGGTATTCCATACCCCGCTGATGTTATGACATCATCATTACGGCCTATCATCCAATAGTAACCGTCTTCATCTTGTGTGGCCTTATCTCCCGTCAGGTAGTAATCCCCTCTAAACACAGACTGCGTCCTCTCTGGATCATCCTGTCAAATAACGTAGAAGAAGTTAAAATAAAATCAAGTCAAAACTAGTAAGGAAGAAGTTATTTAATTCCATTTAAAAGAAAAGAGTAGTCAACCCTGATATATATTTTTAAACATAAAAGTAGAAAAATGAGAGAAACAAATTAGTGAAAGTTAGAGCAATATCCGATTAAAAATAAGAGAGTTATACATTTTTGAAGTTGCCACCAGTAAACACAAATTGGCAACCGTGACATATTCATATTCATATTCATATTTATTTCATTTCCAACAGAAAGGTAAACAAAGATATTACATTTGATTTCATACATAATTAATTTTTTCAAGAAACTATACAAATAAACTTTGCACATAATAAAATTATTACAAGAATTTCTCAAATTCTGAGGAACATATCATGCGTGCTACTCTCCAATTTGATATGTACAGAAAATTTCCTGAACTTTCATTTTTTAATAATTTAATTACATTTTAAAGGTGACATTTTAGCAGAAAATTTGGTATGGGGCAATTTGTATGGTTGTGCAATTACAATATGCAAATTTGATTCTTAAGGAAGGGAGGGGGGGGGGAGGGGGGGGGGGGAGGGGGGACAGGCCAGTTATGCCCCCTAAATCAGGCATTTTTTAGTACTGCTTACCACATACTGGGTGAAGAGTCCCAAGGGTCTGACTGGTTTCACCTTGACGCCGATGATGCCCTCCTTCCCTCTCGGAAGCTCATTACCGTCATCGTCGACGATGGCCATGTCGTGGCCAGGCGCTGCCATACCGCAGGACCCCGGCTTGACTTGGTTGCATCGGAATGATCCGATCATTAAGACCTGCGTGAGTGGGAGTGAGACAGAGAGAGTATGGGAAGAAGGGGGAAGAGTGTGTGTGTGTGTGTGTGTGTGTGTGTATGTTGTGAGAGAGAGAGGGGAGATTGAGGGGAAGTGAGAAAACAGAAATTTGCATTTCCCACTACTTTATCTCACTAATGTTACAGTTTTATCCAACACATGATTCTTGAGATAGCATAATTATGAATGGATGTAGAAAATATAATATGAAGAACCGGCCAGATTCTGTACTACTGCTGGAGTGGTTGTGTGTATGAAGCCCAAAATGTTCTATTCAGCGCCTGATTCGCACGTCAACAATCACTAAAACATTTGAGCTGAAATACAGGGGGTATGATACAATAATGACGCTTGCAAATTTATTTTTTGCAAAGAGCGATATATTACCCTAACTAGGTAAGTTGTATTATTACTTGATAACGTGAGGAGAAAGAGGAAGAAACACCAACAATTAACAAAAGAAATGGGAAAATTTGCAAAATAAAATAACTGTCATACAAGTAAAGAATGAATGTGAGAAACAAGTAAGGGATTAGATTAACAAAAAAGGGATATTGCTCTAAAGATATTGAAATGATGAAGAAATGATGAAGACATAAGGAAAGAAAAAAGAATGACAATTAAAAATAAATAAAAGTAGTGTAGAAATAAAGAGAATCATGGCCAAACACAAAACAACTAGTAAGAAGAGAAAAGCGTCCTAACTTACCGTTTCTGTCTGTCCGTATCCTTCTCTGATATAATTACCACTGACCTGTTTCCAAGCTTGATTCACCTCTGGGTTCTAGTTGAATGATAAATAAAAAGAAAACAAATAAATACAAAGTAAACACATAAACAAGAAATAAATAAATAAGAAAATTAACTAATGCACAACAACAAAATGAATTAACAAAATAATCACAAATAGAAAGTTCACAAATAAAAAGTTTTAAAAATAAGATTAAAAAAACCTTAACCTCAACCCTAGACCCAAGAATATACTTAACCCTTACCCTAATCCTATAACTTTGATGAAAAAAAAGCCCCGAGCAAATTTTGCTTAACCAATATTTCATCATCTACTCATATCTTAATTTTCTCCTCCCATACTTTCTGTCTCATCTTATCTTACCCATCCATTTCATAATTCTTCACACTCACAACCAATATTCCTCTTGGCATGATGAAGATCTTACCAAGAACTCTCCTGCACTGATGCAATCCCTCAAGGACCTTAGACTATACCGCGACGTATCCTGCTGGATCATCATGCTGAAGGCCGTCGGAGGGCCAGAGGGCTCTCCTCTCTCTCTCTCTCTCTCTCTCTCTTCCCCCTCTCTTTCTCTTTTTTCCCATCGCTCTCTCCCTCTCTTTCTTCCCCCTCACTCTCTCTCTCTTTCTTCCACCCTCTCTCTCTCTCTCTAGTTCTTGTTCAGAAGATCTTACCAAGAATTCTCCTGCACTGATGCAATCCCTCAAGGATCTGAGACTATACTGTGACGTATCCTGCTGGATCATCATGGTGAAGGCCGTCGGAGGGCCACAGAATATGGAGATTGGGTAGTCGTTGAATACCTAGAAACAGGAAGGTAAGAGGAGGAGATGGGAAATGATGAAGATAGTAATAATAATATGATGATGATGAGGATAAAAACGATGATGATGATGATGATGATAATGATGATGATAATGAAAATGATGATAATAACATCAACAACAACAAAATAATAATTTGTACCTGGAGTACATTTCAGGAATGCAAGTCTTCAATAGTTCACAACGCACTTCACAATTAACAATGTTCATTTCACACAATCACTGGGAACATTTATCACAGAGCTACCATCTGCTGAAAGCCAGGAGGGAATTCAAGAATACAAGTAGATTACACCATTCTCTCTCTCTCTCTCTCAACAGAAGATATATTATGGCAATTTGTTCACAAGTATTTATTTCATGAGTGCAAATGACCAAATGAAACATAAAAGTCAGGACATGAACATACACACTACTATCTTGAGAGATGGAACCCTCTCACTCCAATAAGCCAGTTCACGGTTGCAGTCTGAGCATGAGCAGATAAAGGTCATTGCAGAACAAATTGTGAAATTCACAGAGACAAAATACTGGATACGTGCTCATGAAAGTTATGTAATCATTATTCATTCGTGCACAAGCAGTGCACTCCATGATACACAGGTGGAAGTATTCTTTGAAAAGGGGAAACAAATGCTATTTATGTAGCACCTCCATCGATGTAGGGGTGATTATTTTAAAATGTACAAAATGGGACCTCTTCATGTTTTGAAGATCTGTGGATATTCGGGGTCATTGCAGTCTTGTGCTAACCATGAACTGGTCTATTGCAGAAACTGTCAGGAAAACTTGTGGTGCTCATTACTTTATTGTGAGTACTAACCACTATAACATATTTTGCTGTGTATGTTAGCGAGTTCATATCGCTGCACTCAATTAAATAAAAAGAGCTTCAAATGTTACTTCCATCAGGAGATATTGCAAGTTCAAATAAACTCTCAATAAAGCGACTTGGTAGTAGACACACCCATACTGGCCCGCATAGAATATGACAGCATTGGAACTCAAATTTGACTTGGGCTACATGCTCAAGATTTGTACGCTATTCTTTATGTTCTTTATTGTTAGCCTATAGAATGCCCTGTAGAGTTTTTTGAGGTTAATTTCATCCATTCTAGCTGAACACAATTATTTTGTTAGCTGAATGGTATCCTTAAAGATAGGTCATTCCTTGTAAGACTAAGAAAATTTAGTGTTACTCTGACTACACCAAATTGTCAAGTCAACACCCTTACTTTACCTTATAGCCTCCAAGACTGGGGAACACCAAGAAGGATATGCAGTTCAAACCAGTTCAAACCGGTAGATACCAGTTGGAAATCCTTACTGGTTTCAACTGGTATCAACTGTAATTTTGACCTGGGTACTTACCTGCAGTGTTTGTTGTGGATCAAACCTCGGTGAATGATGGATAAAAACACAGGATCCCTGTCCCCAGGGAGCATAGACGTTACTGTAGGCAGACTTGGCCCAGCCGGTGTCCGACATGTTCCAAAAGATATCATGCGGCGTCAGATCCAGCCAATACCTGGACGATGGCAGAATAAAAATTCTTGTATGTCTTCATTTTTGATAAATCGATTGTCTGGTGCTGATGTTGGACGATTTTAGCCCTTAAAAGGTGAATATCTCATTTTATTTCTAATTTTACTCTGTATCTCATATGAAAATTATTTTTATAGCTTACAATTTACTCTTAAATAGATTCTCATCATATTCATACATTTGTAAAAGGTTTTTAATCCCCTCCAGATTGGAAAAATGGTTTTCAAAGTGGAAAAAGGATCGTCACGCTTTCTGGATGACCCAGATATATGCTGTTCTTTGAAACCTTTCAAAGTTAATTGAAGACGACTAAATTCTAAAACCTCACTGACGTCAGAAATGGGATGTCCATGCATCAATATTTTTGTAAATTAAAGGTTAATTGGACTGAAATGCCAGTAACGATATTCCATCAACTTTCAAAGACTGGGGTCTGATTATCATAGTTTTGGCCACACACAAGATTTACTTGACAGGATAGAATACGTGTACAGTCAAACCTGTCTACATCGACCGCCCAAGGGAAACACAAAAAGTGGTCTTTGTAGACAGGTTACTTTAGTACATGTTTCAATGAGAAACCATTTTCAAGGGAAACAAAATATGTGGTTGTTGTAGACAGGTAGTCGCTTTGTAAACAAGGAAACCTTTCAAGATTAATTGAAGACGACTAAAATTCTAAAACCTCACTGACGTCAGAAATGGGACGTCCATGCATCAATATTTTTGTTATTATTAAAGGTTAATTGGACTATAATGCCAGTAACGATATTCCATCAACTTTCAGAGACTGGGGTCTGATTATCAAAGTTTTGGCCACACACAAGATTTACTTGACAGGATAGAATACTGGTACTCACTTTCCTGTGATGATGTGACCGAGACCATAGCTAACGTGTGTGTGTTCAGCCATCTTAGGCTTGGCTGTAGTCCCACTGGTAAAGAAAACTGTCATGGGGTCACTACCTCGTGTTCTCACACACTGCAAAGAAACATGTTTTGAAAGAGATAGAAATCAAAATCAAAATCAAAATCAAATAAATATAAATCATAAATACATGTTAGATAAGTGTAACTAAGTGCATTTATTTAAATCAAAAGCATGGTCCAAATTTTACAATCAATAAACATACAGTTTAGACATAGAATTAGAAAATGCTTTTTTTTACATCTAGCCTAAGAAAAACATTACAAAATATCATTTATAATACCGGTAATTACCCTCTAGAAGGAAATCTTTTTCAATTGTCATATACGGTTAAATCAAGTAAATGATCATTAATTTGATAAATCATATATTTATTCGTTTCTCTGCTTTGGGATTCTCATATGGCTTCTTTTCAGGTCATGAAGCAGTAAACAAAATTGAATGTCTTCTTCTAAATGTATACTTACATGTAGACTGTAAAAGTTTATCAAAATACTTGAATGTTGGATATTTCTTTGTTGCAATATGTTAAAGCAGAATAATTTTCATTACAGGTAGCAATTTTTACAGAGCAATTTAATTACTTTAATCTCCATTTTCGCCCTCTTCATCTATCTGCAGAATAGAATAAATGACTATTGTCTTCACATTATATGTTAATCCCTGTTTAACGTCAAACATAACAATATTTATTCATGGTGGAAATATTTTTAATCATGTGACCCATCCCATCCCAATCCACAGGAATTCTTTTATGTAGGATATAATACGAATATATATGGGACTGCACTTAATACAAAGTATATTTCATCCCTGCTTTATTAGCTCAGCTGCCATGATAAGGCACGAAAGCATTCAAGGAATTTCTTCCTAATGTGTACCCTTTTACCTCACCTGGGTAGAGAGTGGCAAACATATAAATCATAAGAACGTTTTGCTTACCTCGTGCTCATCTGAAGCTGCATCGTAAAGCTCTTGGAAGTCTAACCACCCAGGTCTACAATAAACAGATATATAGATTTTGTTTATAAAGAGAATGAAATGCATTGGCAGTTCTTGCCAGAATAGCATTAATTCCTAGTTATAGCCATTGTCTAAACCCTTACGGGGCTAAAGGAAGTTTTAAACATTAAAGTGACTCAGTAACATTGTTGAAGGTTGATGAAAATACTGCGGAATTTTTGTATGAAATGTTACTTATTATATTCCTTTTAAGGTACTAACCCTCCAACATGCAAAAAATCCTGAAAACGTTCTCAAACAACAAAGATATTTATCGTTTTCTTTGAAGGCGTCACTGTGCGACACCCTCTAACAGTAAATTCTTCCAACCATTTTTGTATTTACCCAAATGTTTTTTCATGAAAACATGACATACAGTAAGACAGGCTTTAAAACATCTTTCAACACTTAAATGTCTTGGACTGGGATGGTATATAGAACCAATTTATTGCTTTGTGACGATTTACGTTCATCTACAATGTAATTAAATTGTAATAATATAGTTGGGAGAATTAAAGAATCAATAAGATCAGTTTTCCCCAATTTTTATCATTAATGATGGTCTGTTTTCACTCAAACTTTCAGATTATCGTTAATTGTACATCTGGCATTGAAGTCACTACCTTAGCACCATTTGCTCTCATCTGAACAATGTTACCAAGTACATTGTACCTTTAAAGGCTTTTAACCATTTCAGGACAGTGTGCATCTTCTTATATGCTTACCTATTGTTGTTGTTCTTTTCATCCCTGTCTCTGATGAGAATTTTATGTTGAAAACCATCAGTATCCTTGACAACCTGAGAAAGATGATTATAAAATGAAATACATTTAACATTGGCAAATTGGAACCTCCATTAATGGGATAAGCTATTTTAAAGCCTATGTGCACTAGTTTGGCCAGAAGGGATTAGACCTCCCAACAGGATCACTGACAGATGGTTATCTCCTAAAATCAGCTCTCAATTAACATAAGAAAAAGAGGGACCAATCGTCACCGATTAGGCATTGTTTGCTATATAGAGGGCGCAAGTAGCTATAAGTAGTGGGGCATTAAAAGCAGTATATAACTGATAACATTCAATACATTATTTTTGACAACCATCAAACATGGCAGGGGGGGGGGGGGGGGGGGGGAGGGGTACAACTGAAGAGGGGACAGCAAAACTTAGGGAATTGAGTTGGTCTAGCAGTATGGTCAACTCTCTTGGACCCTGCTATAAGCAATAGATTATGATGGTATAGTACCTACATAAATCTCATCAAATCATTGAGTTAATGAAACCTGAACAATAGTTAAGTAAAATAAGTTAACACTGCTGTATATTCTCTATGATAGCCGGAAGAAACCTTGTCTTATCTTCTTCTCCAGTATCGTACTGTACCTACGCATGTGCTGACCTGTACAGTGTGCAAGAAAGGTCTCCATCTACTGTCAAACATCCTATTTGTGGTAGGGTCAATTACCCAAACACATTTCTGAAACTGTCATTAAAAGGGGTTCGATCGTTTCAAATTCCCTCTTAGGCTTCTACCTTATCAACCAGATGTGAAATTTCTTTGTCTGTAATAATGCAGACGGCTTTGGAGCTCTCGAGTCTGTCTCTGATATCCATCTCTCTGAGCTGAGTAGAACCAGGCACAAGCACTGCCCCTGAAAGGAAAAAAAAGTATTTAACATTCTGGTCAGTCCAGATTCTGTCAGTTTTTACATATTTTAAATTCTTAATTCGTCTTTGTCGTCCTCCCTTACAATGCATCCCACACAGAGCGCGGTGTCACTAATCTTGGGATCCCCCAACATACACAGAAACAGAATTTTTGAAAAATCTGATAACTTTTCCTCTTTCTTTTCTCCGTCTTCTTTATCTTCCCTTTTTTTGTAATCTTGATTTTATGTAAATTATGCACCAAAGTTATTGTTTTTAATATTTTGTGAGGATCATTTTTAACTAGCCATTTATGTGCTTTTCATGATCCTCCCACTTCAGATATTTTTGAGAGATGATTATTGTGGGCCCCAAACATATTTTGAAGAGGGGAGTTATATTTGATCAGTAAGGCTTCCCCTTCGCAGTGATATGAATTTTGCATCAATTCAAAACACTTTTGATTCTTCGGGTGACTACTTTAAGACTAAGACTTCCATAAGATAGTCCCTTGATATGCCTGAGTTTCTTACCTATTCTCAAACAAGCTAGATTGAGAAGCCACCATTCTGGAATGCGTGGTAGGATGACCATCACTTTGTCATGCTGCTTGATATGACAGCTATTCTGTAGCAAATTAGCAACTCTAATTTAGTTAAGGAGAAAACGGGTAAAAAAAATCAAACATAAGCATGAAAATATAAAATTTCAGTATCAAACACCAAATCAAGTGGAAATTTCAAGTGACAGTAATAATTTGTTTCCATTTTATATTTAAAGTGATGCAGTATGTAACTAATCATGGACATCGCACACCTTTTTCATATTCATCAACATTCTCAATTTCATCCATTCATCTGTAAAGTTCCTTCTCTTGTCTCCGTCTTGTAATGAGCTTATAAATAAACATAATTTCACTGGAAATATATTTTTTTTCAATGATGATTTCTTTTTAATTCAATTTCAAAGCTTAAAAATTATTTTGAACGATAATTTGTTCATCATTTGCAAAATGTCAAAGCTTACAAATGTTATGCAACTCAGAAAAACATCCTGTGGTTAGCATCAAACTTAATGTGTGAAATTGAAAATTGCAACTGTTAAAGAACAAAAGTTCTAATAGATGGGCGATCGCCAAATGGCATCCTTTGGCGATCGGAAAAATGGCAGAGGAAGGTGTCTGCTCTTTGACACCAAAGCTGTCACACATGTGAATATTTTGGGATGTGTTATAGAACTCTTTTCTGAACTGCTCAAGGCTTTGTATTGCTTTTCTGTGGGCCTTTGACCTTTGCGACTATTACCTCTATAGGGGTTATATTACAGTATCTTTCATACATCTTTCGTTTAGAGCCAGAAGGACGTTAACTCACATACTACTTTAACACAAAGTAACGCCCTTCTGGTTTTAAGTAGACGACACAGAAGATTGCTTACTTCTTTGACTTTGCAGCCAGATCTCTGAAGGACCACTTGATTTCATTTCCTTTCGTATCGATCCACCAAAAAGCTGGGGTGTTAGTAGACCTCTCTCCTGTCTGTGAACAAATTTTTAAAAAACAATCAAAATGCAAATTTCTTCATCAAAAAAGATACACTGGGAAAAAACTAAGTAAAAAAGAGATGAAATTTATACACCATGTATACCAAACAAAGCCTGAACAGCATGCACTATCACTTTACACTATAGCTTCTTTTTTTTGCATAAGTGTAGAGACAAGAACTCTTCAAAAAATTTGTGAGCAATTCCAAATTTGAGAGTATGATAGTTGCCAACTGTATCAAATAAAATTTTGAAGGCAGAAGGAAAACTAATTAAACCTCCTCCTTTCCAATTAATACTTTTCAAGATAACCAAATCTATGCTCCATTTGTAAAAGTGGTATCTAAAATATTAATGATTTCAGTATATATGCAAATCAATTTTTTTTAAATTTCATTATTTCTTGGGGGCACGCTACAAGAGTCCTATCTCGCACCCCGGAGCAACGTACTTGTCTGACACGGCTGGTTGCAGCAACTACTTCGAAGATCAAGATACATTAATCTTGCTCTAAGGAGACACGAACGAACGATTATTTCTTATGAATCTTAGAGAGCTAAATTATAACATTTCTACGCACCTCTTCTTTCCTGGCCCATTCATCCATCACATCACTTGCAAAATTAAAATACTCTGGGACATCAATGTTGAATTCCTTGCGGCCCAACTCATAATCGTTGAAGCCTGTCATGGAGACTGCCGACAAGAACGACCTGGACATCTGTTGCCAAGGCGACAGGGTCACGTTTACTGCATCTTTAGTGTTCTTCCATTTCGGTTTTGTGATGCTGTAGGTATATGGAGTCTCATATGTTCTGAAGATGCTTGAAGGTGAACTGTGCTCGGCAATGATTGCTGATGAACATGTAGCTCTCCGACTCCTTTGCAAGATGCTGGAGGTGGGTGAGAGGTGAGCTCTGGCCACATCTTGGCAAGAGATGGAGCGCAAGGATGCCTCACAACAAGATGAAAATGTTCTCAAGTTTTTGAGTGTAGAAACTTTCCTGCTGGCTTCTTTCAAAGCCCGAAGGTTTTGGTTCACAAGAGCAATTTGTCCAGACATCTTGGGTGTTAACGACTTAGCTAATTAGCACTCAAATGTGATATTTATTGAGACAGGGCTTAACGTTGACATCCAAATGCAAACTGGAAATAGACAAAGAGAGAAAGAAAAAAAGAAAATATACTAATAGAACACACATGAATCTGAAATAACATTAACAGTTTAAAAACTTGCGAACAAAAAGCATGACTCTCCTTGAAACATGACTACCAATACTATATGATATATACATGATATTAGTTTTAAACATAATTTCGTCCTTCATTTCTCTACACATATCTTCTTCAGGAATGAGATTTCATTTTCATGAAGCGGACAGGAGCAATGAAGCGGACAGTCGGCGAGCCGAGGCGAGGGCTACGGTTTGAGTTACGCCCACTGACTTAACTCAGCTCAACTGCTCATGCTCAAGGTTGAAAATTAAATCTATGTAACGTACTTGTAAAACTCTCTTGCCATTCCGACATTGACGAAAATTTAACTAATTACCATGCACTACTCACCTTTTCACACATTCGCCGAGGTTGTTTGGTATTTTGCAAGGCAAACAGTCAAAAGAATCACACCACACCACTGCACTGCACGAGAACTGATCCGCGGTCCTGCTGCATGCTGCGAGCTGCGCATGCCGTAAGAACGAGTGATACACAACATGCACCGGTACCCCGAGCCCGACTTCCTCGGTATAAGCATTATGGTATAAGGGTGCAGGTAATTTCTTGCTTTTCTTGCAGTCCAATGCAACCTAATCGTATAGTTATATCATTATTTTAAAGGGTATGATGTGCATAGAAATTTTAAAATATCTCAATAGAAAGAATTTTGTCAAATTGTAATAGAATGAGGTCTAAAATAGCCTATACTGCTTACTGCAGAATATTGAGAAATATGAATGAAGACTAGTCAGCTCCAAGTTGCAGGGAGTTTCCCTATTTTTAAAACAGCTGGCGGTTACAGCTGACTTGAGAGAGAGAGTTCATTTGTTTGTAAATTTTGCTGCTGTTTATAACGGCAATATACATATTTTAAAACTATCATTCATAGTGATAATATTTTGCTTCTTTGGCCCAAATATTGTCATCCTCTGATGCTTGCCACTTTCATTTTACCATGTTTACATCTAAACACTAGGCCTACTGTGTTTCAACATTATTACATTTGTAATCTAATTTGAATTTGAAGGGGAAAAATGTTCAACCAAACGCTTTATGAAGGCCTACATGTAACATCCCGTTGCCACCGTTTATTCTTCCTTCATTAGGCGTATATAAAAAGTGTACATAAACTATTAACCCGTGTAAATTTCACTAACTAGGCCTAACTAATATACATGTACCTAGTTTATGTGAACATTGGCTTTTAAAAGTACCAGATTTTAAAACTCAAAATGATATTGTAATATGATTTTAAAAAATATGATTAGCCGAGAAGGATAGATTTATAAGAAAATGTAAGCACTTTGTGCAAGTATAGTCTATTAGGGACTTCGGGAACCAAGTATGCAAGTGCGTGGTATATTATATATAACTATAAAATAACATGTCCATGAATAAATAGGGGTAAGCAGAATATCTATAGGCCCCATAAGCAAATATAATCTACGATAAAGGTCTAAAGTATTGGTTCATCTCATGGATAAGTGCCTCATTAATTATGTATATGTTTTGCTTTGTTTCATTTTTTGATTAACTGCACCATTTTTCATCAAAAGCCCATATTTGTTCCTTATCATTTCTCGACATACATGAAATGTTAATCATTTTAATGAATATTTATAAGACAGTGCAACCAACCAATTCCCTCGTTCTACTTTCAGTACGTTCACACTCAAGTTCTATTCCTTTGATTACCAGATAAAGGTATCCCAAAGGGAGCCACCTTGGTCGACACCAGAGCGACATAGGGTTTATTATTTCCTTTTAAAATTCCGAGAAACTTTTGTATCATACGAGCGGGTTTTTCAGGATGGTGCCGAATAAAAAAAGGACAGGATTTTGTTACCAGGCATGATATAATAATAATAATAATAATATTAATAAAAACCTTGACAAAAATACAGGGACACCAAATGAAATTATGATAAAAGAAAGAAATGAATTAAATAGGAAAACTGTAAAGGTGGTCACTATAAAAACAGAGAAGCCGGTAATTATGATTCGTACGAACAATATCTTTCAAAATTTTTACGCACCGTATAGCTCGGCTATAATTATGTTATTCATTAACCTACAGATTGTAGAAATATGTTTAAAAAAAAAAAAATCTCATTTCATTTATTGATCATTCCTATGACATAAAGGTTTGTAACCGAACTCAGACCACACCTGGGAAAACAGTTTATTTAAAATTCAGGTTCTTTGGCATGGAATCAACTGCCAACAGTAAAATTGTGACCAAAAAACATTATCCTCCATCTTTTCAGTGAATTTTCTTTTAAACAAAAATCTTCGTTTTTCTTTAAATAAAGGATATTTTTTGGGAATTGTTGTTTTACATGGTATCAAGCTTTTAATCATATTTCTTTAGAATAAAATTGGATTGTTATTATGATAAATCAAAATAACACAATCACAATGACAACTCAAGGGCAAATTTAATATCATATTGTTTGTCCAATAGAAATCATGTTCGGATCTCGTAAAACGTCATATTTACACCTTTTCTAAAGGGCTTGTAACGATTGCTCAAGAATCACGTTTGAGTACTTTCGTAGAACATGCTATCTGATCTACGAAGTGTAAGGTTACCAGTGACCCGAAATTTCGTTGAAAACACGAACAGCGAATGGTTGACGCAGAATGGTCACCGAGAAGAGACTAACACAAACGAATCATACACGATTCTCGGGCCTTGATTTCGGGAGCCCTTCATAGAAGTCGACTCAATCTGAAAGTCATTGTGCGGATTCCCCACTGAATATAAACCTAACAAAGTATATAACTGAAAATTAATCTTACATGTCCAATATAATACAAAATTACTTCCAAAGTGCACAAAACCCATAAGTTTCCTGTTTGCGCAAATTGTTAAGCAGATAATCATGCTTATCTTCCTTTAATAGCAGTAATTATTTCCATGGCCACACTAAGCCTGAAATTAAGACGATTATATTTTCCATTCAGTCTCTGTACCTTCATACTATTATGATTACTATGAACTATTACGAAATGATATATAGACAGTCGTTTTTTTAGTAAGGGTACCACGTGGTGTTACCGAAAGCCTCCAATTGTGATAACTTTTTCACCTTGGAAACCTACAGAGAACACATATTTATGAAGTTTGATGATTCTGTCTGAAGGTCTAAATAGGCTAACTCCGTCCTTCTTTTGCAGAGCAGCTTTGCTCTATTCACTAGAGACATGGACGTGTAACCTTGATATACTAGTAGAGTTGTCTCGAATGAAAGAAGAAAATCATAGATGCAGAAACTATAGGGTGAGAGTTTGAACGAAGCGAGTAAACAATAAGAATATCATGGGTTTAAAATAAAAAGGGAGATAACTGCGTGCACACGCAGGAGAATTTTAAAAGGCCTATGCTTTAGAGGCTTTAGAAAGTTTGTTACTTTAAATGGAATTGATTAAGATTTGCGGGACGTCACTTGTGGGGTCCCACAGGGATCCCTTCTAGGCCCGCTTTTGTTTATTGTGTATATTAACGATTTTCAACTTTCCGCAAAAATGTTATCATTCATTTTATTTGCAGACGACTCGAGTGTATTTTTCTCTCGCAGAAATCCACAAACTCTTTTGCAGACTGTAAACTCTGAGTTGACAAATGCGACTTTGTGGATTCATGCAAACAAGTTGTCTTTAAATCTTAAAAAAACTAATTATATGCTCTTTAGTAATTCCCTGAGTATATTGCCTGGAAATATAATGTTCAATGGTGTTGAGATTGAAAGAGTATCTACATTTAAATTTCTTGGCCTGCATATTGATGAACATTTAAATTGGAAGTATGATATTAGTAAACTTTGTAAATTATTGTCAAGAAATACTGGTGTAATTTATAAATTGAAATCTGTGTTCCCACTGAATATTTTACGTATGTTGTACGGAACTTTAATTTTGCCATATTTGCACTATGGTGTGCTAGCTTGGGGCAACTCGTTCAAATCTCAAATGGATAAATTACTACTGGTACAGAAAAGAGTAATACAAATTGTTTGTAATACACACTATCTTGCGCATACAGATGTTCTTTTTTATAATAGTAGTGTTTTGAAAGTTGAAGATATTTATCATTTACAACTAGGAGCTCTAATGTATGAATTGAATGCAGGTCTACTGTCAGTAGCCTTGGCTAGAATATTTAAGAAAAATAACCAAGTTCATAGTTATTCCACACGTCAGGCGCAAGCATATCACTTGCCTCTTGTTAGAACGCAATTTGCCCTTACTACTGTGGGGTCCACTGGACCTAGGTTTTGGAATTCCCTTGAACCAAGAATAGCGCAATCAGTCAGTATTTATGTATTTAAGCGCAAACTGAAGTTACTATATTTGAGTCGATATCGTCTAGATTTATAGTTGTGATCAATATTTAAGAAAATTAATTACTATATAGGTCAGCATAATTCTAGTCCCATCTCTCACATCTATTCATCTGTCTGTCTTTTTTTGTTTTTGTCTGTGTTTCAGTCCTGTTGCTCGTTGTATTTTCCTGTTTCTTTTGTTTATAGCCATTATTTAGTAGTCAGTAGATTTTATTTTATTATACTTATTTATGTTTATATTTTATCAGTTGTTAAGTTAGTTTATTTTGTCAGCACTTAAATGTATACATTATTCTTATCTGACGAGTTTTGTTCTTTTATTCATAAGCTACTCATGAGGGACCTTAAATCCACAAGCCTTGCTTTCAACCAAGGTCACCTCATCTTTCTTTTGTAACGCCATATTCTGTAAACTTGTTATATTCATGTCATATTTGTAAAGTGTGTTATGAAAGAAAGATAAATAAAACTTGAAACTTGAAACTTGAATATTGACTTGGCGTGTAATCTTGACAGAGAGTTGAAAATCACAG
The DNA here is from genome assembly GCF_000002235.5 of Strongylocentrotus purpuratus. Taxonomy (NCBI): domain Eukaryota; kingdom Metazoa; phylum Echinodermata; class Echinoidea; order Camarodonta; family Strongylocentrotidae; genus Strongylocentrotus; species Strongylocentrotus purpuratus. Next base: position 14,496,799 of record NW_022145599.1, on the reverse strand, counting down.
ATGCAGATACTAGGGTTAGAGTTTGTACGAATCGAGTAAACAATAAGAATGTCATGGCTTTGAGATAAAAACGGAAATAACTTAAAACAAGGGAATTTTATAAGGTCAATCACTTTGACGATAAATGGGAAGGCCACCTTGACATTAAGGTGATTTCAATAAAAGCAGAATAAATGAGAAAAACAAATCTCAGTGACAGTTTCGAGCAAAGTCTGAATAGAAATATGAAAGTTGTGATTTTTGAAGGAATAGATTAGCTTCATGCAGTTATGATAAAACATCGATAATTCTCGGTTTCGTTTTTTCTGGGACGCACTGTATATATATACCAACTTGTTGTATTAACAGGACATCTATAAATTTACCTTACGGCGTCATTAGACGGACATATGTAGTGAAAATATAAGAAAATGGTCATTAGCAGGTCATTTTCGTGTCCTGTTAACGATTGAACAAAAGAAGTACTGCCCTCTACTTACGTTTGCAGGCAGAGGAAACTTAAAGGCCTCCCAAGAAACAAAAGGTTTAATCATTAGTCATTAGTTTAATTAGTTATATTGTGTTGAATTTAGGGTTAGGGTTCGGGTTAATATACCAGTTTTTATGATGTCCGGTTAATGTACCATGTAGGGTATATATATATATATATATATAATACTCTCTATTTCTCTCTCTCTCTCTCTCTCTCTTCCTCCTCTCCTGTCTCTTTCTATGCAATCTTCCCACCCCTCCTCTTTTTCCCTTTACTTTTCTATCTTTATTTCATGAACAATAAATTCCACATCATGACATTTTTGCAAATAAAAATATAATCTGGTAATAAAATCATTGACAAATATAATCATTTTACAATTCATTACTTCATTATAATTACATTAAAAATGTAAGAACAACACAAATATAATCAGTTTACAATTCATTACCCGTACTTCATTATAATTACATTAAAGAGGTATCAACGACAAAAACATTGAAACAGAAAACAGCAGCACAAAGAGACAGGGGGGGGGGGGCAGGTGGAAAAATGACAGAACTATGGAAATCGCACAAGAATCCATCCTTTTTATACAACAGTAAGTCAATTACATAGTAGAAAAGTCTTCTAAAAAGGCACCGAAGTGTAGCTTATACACAAAGATAGTGAAAAATGAAAACGACATCTTTAATACTGCAAATCCGTTTATAAAAATGTTATGCAAACACACATAAAATTCTCTACAGAATGGTGTACAAAAAGTACATTGTACATATCAGAGTGGTCGTCATGGAGATATGTTTAAACAATTGATTAACTGGTCAAACCAATATAGTTCCTGGGAGAGACACATGATTGATCAATTAAAGATAGTTCATACTTTCACAAAAATTCATGACTAAAACAATGATTTTCACATTCAAATATATTAGTAGAGTGCTGACAAAAATTCAGACATTGAATCATCCTCAATCAGAGAAATGTTAGTCGAATTCCATGATCTTCTAACTTTTAAACAAAGTTAGTACAGAGTGATAGTATAATTGTGCAAAAACACATTTTCTTTAAATATACAAATATAGTACTATAGCCAGTGCACATTTGCAACATTGATTGTAAATACATAAACAAAGGAAAGATAATTTCACAATACTAAATCATTAAGAAATAATTACAATTTTAACAATATAACATGAAGGCACTAGTAAACACTTATATTTTTAGTGATTCATTTTTCATCAAATTTATTGCATCAAAATCAAAGGCACTTAATATCTGATTATCATTACAATAGGGGTGGCAATATAAAAATTTCATCTATATAAATCAATGCCCTTATATTAATTACTTTGGTATATGGAATGAGAAAAGCACAATGTAAAATATCAGGAACTAGATGGAACTGCCGCCGTCATAGAGCAATTTTACAAACCAAAACAGAAGAAATTTTTCAAATTCAAGTTCAATTGTAATCCATTAATAGGTTCTCAGAATATCGTGATTACAAGCAATTTCTCATATACATATATGACCCTTTGAGTTTTGACCTCATGACCCTAAAATCTACTCAGTTCATTGGCTCTGCAAGATGTCCTGAGTTGAATAGTAATCCATCTGTCAGTTCTAATGAGAATGCGTTAACAAGCTTTTTTTGCATACATAATGAGCCAATGACCTTTGACCTTATGAACCAAGAATCTACTCAGTTCATTGGCTCTGCAAGATACATAAATGATCTAAGTTTGGCAGGAATCCATCAATCTGTTCTAATGATAATGCGATCACAAGCTATTTTTGCATACATAATGAGCCGCATGACCTTTGACCTCGTGACCCCAAAATCTAATCAGTTCATCGGCTCTGCAAGATACATAACCAAAGTTTGGCGGGAATCCATCAATCGGTTCTTCAGATAACGCGATCACGAGAACGGTACGTACATACATACGTACGTACAGACGGACGGACGGACGGACAACCCGAAAACATAAATGCAAAAATATGTTACAAAGACACTAAAAAATGTTATCAATTCAATATTCATTCATATCACATAAACAAAACTTTAAAAAATACAAAAATAGTAACTTTAATAGCACCTGGTTACAGTATACAATCACATAATATTATTCTCATGGAAATCATCAGCAAAAATTGTCATAAAATTGAAGACCTAGTCTATAAAAATATATCCAATTGGAATATTTCCCCCACGTTTGTACCAGGAATGCGACATCTCATTGCCAATTTTCCTTGTTCAAACTGCACTAAGTATTATCATCATTTTGATTCAGTGGCAATGTTCAAAATAGTAAAATGTTTTTGTAGTCCTAGCCGGTCAATGATCGATCTTACCCGTCAATGGTCAAGGGGTCATTTCTTGGGTTGTTGGCTCCATTCTTTCCGTCTCAGTTCTACCCTACGGATCTTCCCGCTGCCCGTCTTAGGGAGTGAGTCAACAAACTCAATCTGAAATAATAGTAATACATTTGTTTGTAATAATAATAATATATGATATGATATTTGTAAGGCTCTGAATCCATTTAAAATCAAATGCTCAAGGTGCATACACAAAAAAAGAGGGGGGGGGGGGAGAAGAGATCATATAAAAGCATCTGCATTATAAAAGAAGCACGTCTTCAACAAAACTTTGAAGACAGCTACAGATGAGGATTTTCTCATGTCTAGGGGTAGGTTAATCCAAAGCTTTGGGGCAGCGCAACTGAAAGTGCAATTTCCAAGGGTTACTTTTGTTTTTGTCTGAGGTAGCTTTCGAAGCAGGTTGTCCTGTTTACTTCGTAAGTTAGGTGCATATGGATGTGCATTTAGGGCTTGACTGTCCATAACAATGCAAAACACAACTGTTTTGCAGTAAGAATCTTGGAATTCAACTTTTCCCATGTCAGTCTCTACCTACCTTCCTTGGGTATTTGTATGGCGCTGTGAGTCGTTTGGTATGTTCTTGTAGCTCGGTGACCAGCTGAGATTGATCTCTGGTCTTGCATTCCTCGGCTAAGACTATAAATGCCTTCACAATCTGACAGGGGAACAAGCAAAAAGATGAGAAAAGAATACAGTAAGAGTATACCGATACTAATGAGGTTAGCATTTGGATTGAAGAGAAAGTAGAAGTGTCATAGTCGAGTGGTTTAAGCAATTGTCTTGAAAATTCAAAGGTCGTGGTTCGATCCCCGATACAGCACTAATGTCTTTTGGCAAGGCATTAATCTTCATTTGCCACACTAGACCCAGGCGAGGTAAATTGGTACCTGGCAGGAATTAATTTCTTGAAATGCTAGAGCGCTGTAATGGCAGCTAGGCTAAAGCTGGGGTAATAATTAATGCCCCTCGGCAAAGAATGTCTAAATAGACGGCGCTATAGAAATGCTTATAAATATTATTATGATGAATACATGTAAACCAATAGTATCTTATGAGGCCCCTTCCCTTTCCTTTTGTAATTTGGGTTATACCAGTCAATAAATTTGCCCCTCATCAATTTCATGGTAGTGACACTTGTCATAGTGATGGCAATGATGATTCAAAAAGTGGTAGAATTCGGTACAGCCAAAATATAGATGTTGTTGATGAATTAAATGGTAGTTATGGCATTGGTTGTAGTAGTTATGGCCATAAATAGTTAGTGTTGGTAATGTTGATTTGGTCAGGTCTAGATCTTGCTCGTGGTAGTGGTGGCACTTCTTGGTGGTGGTCATATGAACAGTAGGCAGTAGTAGTTTGTAGCATTTGAGGTGGTTGTGGTGGTAGTGGTGGTAATCATCGTTGAAATGTTGATGGCTATGAAAATGGAAAGTGGTAGTTTTGGGGTAAGTTATTACCTGCCATGAGGAAAGGGTCGGAGGTAAGCCGATGACAAATTGTGCTATCAAAATGGTTTTATTAAGGTAAACACCATTTGCGACATTTCTTTCTATGACATTAGCAAAGCCATTACTAATCGGATTTGGACGGAAATTGCTGCAAATTAAAGGGGTTGCCCCTCCTCTACAAGTTGCCGTATGACAATTAATGTCATGGAATCCCACTCCTTACCTCTCCCCTTGTGGGGTCTGGTGAACTGACTGCGGCTACCTCAGCCACTGCAGGGTGCTCAATCAAAGCACTCTCTACTTCAAATGGACCAATGCGATATCTATAAAAACAGATGGCAATAATGAATGGAAGAACAAAAAACTCCATTACTGATCTCAAGGTAGAGCTAGTAAAATCATGAATTAAACTGATTACAGAAGAATTTGCTTTACTTATCATAATATATGATCCTCATGCTTGTCATTAGGTAAAAAACTACTCACAGCTATCAAGAGCACATACAGAAAAACCAGCAGAGTGCGGATCTGGGAGGTCCAGAGGGGCAAACTACTTCTTTATCAATAGGGGAGTGACACAAGGAGGTGTATTATCACCACTCCTATTCATCATATACCTCAACCACATAATGCTGAAGGTAGAGAGAGAGAGAGGGATACAAGGCAGAATGAGTGTGTGTGCGTATTAGGTTTTTACAGACGTATATCAATTGGATATGATCATTTACGTCTGGGGAGCGACCTTTAAACGTCACCATCCAAAAGACGTGACTCAGTCTCGAACCTGCGTCCTCTGCCAAATGGCTTATTATGCTACAATTTGAGGCTATAGCAAGGAAAATAAATTTAATATGATGAAAGTATTCCATACCCCGCTGATGTTATGACATCATCATTACGACCTATCACCCAGAAGTAACCGTCTTCATCCTGTACGGCCTTATCTCCCGTCAGGTAGTAATCGCCTCTAAACACAGACTGCGTCCTCTCTGGATCATCCTGATAAATAACGTAGAAGAAATTAGAATAAAATCAAGTCAAAACTAGTAAGGAAGAAGTTATTTAACTCCATTTAAAGGGGAAGTCCACCCTGATATATATTTTTGAATAAAAGTAGACAAATGAGAAGAATCAAAGTAGTGAAAGTTAGAGCAATATCTGATTAAAAATAAGAAAGTTATGAATTTTTAAAGTTACCACCAGTAAAACACAAATCGGCAACACAGACGTATCTTGTGTACTCCTCTCCAATTCGATCTATTCATGAACTTTCATTTTTTAATTATTTAATTACATTTTAAAGGTGACATTTTAGCAGAAAATATGGTATGGGGACATTTTTGTGGTTGTGTAATTGCAATTATGCAAATTTGATTCTAAAGGAGGGGGGGGGGGGGAAACAGACAAGTTGTGACCCTAGAAAATGAACAAAAGATGATGCAATGATGGCTGTTTAACTAGACCCAAAAAAAAAACTAGGACAAGATAACTAAGAAATTATATCGTTCTGAAAATAGGCATTCGTTAGAGCTGCTTACCACATACTGGGTGAAGAGTCCCAATGGTCTGACTGGTTTCACCTTGACGCCGATGATGCCCTCCTTCCCTCTCGGAAGCTCATTACCATCCTCATCGACGATGGCCATGTCGTGGCCAGGCGCTGCCATGCCACAGGACCCCGGCTTGACCTGGTTGCATCGGAATGAGCCTATCATGTTTACCTGTGTGAATGAGACGGAGAGGGCAGAGGGAGAGGAGGAAAAAGTGTGTATGTTGTGTGTGTGTGAGAGAGAGAGGAATTTGAGAGCAAGTGAGAGTGAGAGTGAAAGAGAGAGAAAGAGAGAGAGAGAGAGAGAGAGGAGAAAGAGAGAAAGATTGAAAGAGAGGAGAGAGAGAGAGAGAAAAAGGGAGAAGAGATAGAGAGAGAGAGGGGGAGAGAGAAAGAGAGAGGAGAGAAAGAGAGAGAAGAGAGAGAGAGGAGAGAAAGAGATGGGAGAGAGAGGGTTAGGGAGAGTAAGAGAGGAAGAAAGCAGAAATGGGGGAAGGGAGAGAGAGGGGATAAGGAGAGGGGGAGGATAGAGAGAGAGAGTGAGAGATATGAGAGAAAGTAAAATCAGAAGGTCAGAAAAATGAGGGAAGTGAGGTTTGATTCAATTTGAATTAATTTCACATTCTCTAAAACCTTCTTTCATACTTTAAGACTACTCAAGGCAATACAATCAATATATCATTAGAATTAATAAACATCATATACACTTTAGCATTATATATCGCATTCATGTCATGAAATGACACACAGAAATTTGCATTTCCTACTACTTTATCTAACTAATGTTACAGTTTTATCCAACACATGATTCTTGAAAAAGCATAGTAATGAATGGATGTAAAGATTTATTACCCTGATTAGGTAAGTGGCATCATTATTTGACAGCGTGAGGAGAAAGAGGAAGAAACACTAACATTTAACAACAGAAATAGAAAAATCAGTAAAATGAAATAACCGTCATACAAGTGAATTTGAGAAATGAGTAAGAGATGAAATTTAAAAAAAAGAGATATTGTTCTACAGATATTGAAAGGATGAAGACATCAGAAAAGAAAAAAGAACGACAAATGTAAAAATGAATAAAAGCAGCTAGTAGACATAAAGAGAATCATGGCCAAACACAAAACAACTAGTAGGAAGAGAAAAGCGTCCTTTCTCACAAACTTACCGTTTCTGTCTGGCCGTATCCTTCTCTGATGTAATTACCACTGACCTGTTTCCAAGCTTGATTCACCTCGGGGTTCTAGTTAAATGATAAACAAAAAGAAAACAAATAAACACAAAGTAAGCACATAAACAAGAAATAAACAAATAAGAAAATCAACAAATTCACACACAAAAATCAATCCAAAAAACAAAAACAAAAATTGAAATTGAAATTGAAAGTACACAAATAACAGGTAAAACTAGATGGAATTTTGACTGCGCGCAGTCGAAAATGATGCCTCCGCCATAGAGCAATTTAAACAAGTTTGGAGTTTAAATCTCCAGTGGTTCTTGAGATATCATGATAACAATCTCAATGTATTGAATTTCATAAGTTGACCTCTGTGACCCTTGACCTTTGGCCTACGTGCTCCAAAATCTAATCAGATTGTCTTCCTATGGTGATACACACTATCATTAAGTTTGAAGTTTAAATCTCCAGTGGTTCTTGAGATATTATGATATGGTGATACATACTATCATTAAGTTTGAAGTGAAAATTCTCCAGTGGTTCTTGAGATATCGTGATAACGATCTCAATGTATGGAATTTCATAAGTTGACCTCTGTGACCCTTGACCTTTGACCTACGTGCTCCAAAATCTAATCAGATTGTCTTCCTATGGTGATACACACTATCATTAAGTTTGAAGTTTAAATCTCCAGTGGTTCTTGAGATATTATGATATGGTGATACATACTATCATTAAGTTTATAGTGAAAATTCTCCAGTGGTTCTTGAGATATCGCGATAATGATCTCAAAGTATGGAATTTCATAAGTTGACCTCTGTGACCATTGACCTTTGACCTACGTGCTCCAAAATCTAATCGGATTGTCTTCCTATGGTGATACACACTATCATTAAGTATGAAGTTTAAATCTCCAGTGGTTCTTGAGATATTATGATAACAATCTCAATGTATGGAATTTCATAAGTTGACCTCTGTGACCCTTGACCTTTGACCTACATGCTCCAAAATCTAATCAGATTGTCTTCCTATGGTGATACACACTATCATTAAGTTTGAAGTTTAAATCTCCAGTGGTTCTTGAGATATTATGATATGGTGATACATACTATCATTAAGTTTGAAGTGAAAATTCTCCAGTGGTTCTTGAGATATCGCGATAACGATCTCAATGTATGGAATTTCATAAGTTGACCTCTGTGACCCTTGACCTTTGACCTACGTGCTCCAAAATCTAATCGGATTGTCTTCCTATGGTGATACACACTATCATTAAATTTGAAGTTTAAATCTCCAGTGGTTCTTGAGATATTATGATAACAATCTCAATGTATGGAATTTCATTAGTTGACCTCTGTGACCCTTGACCTTTCACCTACATGCTCCAAAATCTAATCAGATCGTCTTCCTATGGTGATACATACTATCCTTAAGTTTGAAGTTTTTACATCTCCAGTGGTTCTTGAGATATCATGATAACAATCTCAATGTATGGAATTTCATAAGTTGACCTCTATGACCCTTGACCTTTGACCTACGTGCTCCAAAATGTAATCAGATTGTTTTCCTATAGTGATACACACTATCACTAAGTTTGAAGTTTAAATCTCCAGTGGTTCTTGAGATATCATCATAACAATCTCAATGTATGGAATTTCATAAGTTGACCTCTGTGACCCTTGACCTTTGACATACGTGCTCCAAAATCTAATCAGATCGACTTCCTATGGTGATACATACTATCCTTAAGTTTGAAGTTTAAATCTCAAATGGTTCTGGAGATATCGCGCTAACAAACTCAATACAAGGAATTTCATAAGTTGACCTCTGTGACCTGTGACCTTTGACCTACGTACTCCAAAATCTAATCAGATCGTCTTCCTATGGTGATAAATACTATTCCCGAGTCTTAAGTTTAAATCTTAAATGGTTCTTGAGATATTGTGATAACAGTCAAAAGGGACGGACGTACGGACGGACAACCCGAAAACATGATGCCTCCGGCACCACCTTCGGTGGCGGAGGCATAAAAATATATTTTCCTCCAAAATCCTGAACCACCCCGGCCCTTACCATTTCGGCCTGAAATTGGTGTTTATTCAAATTATCACAATATTTGCCCCTACACCCCTATCAAAGGGATATGGGGGTCAAGATCCATCTAATGGCATGTATGGACATTCATTGTGGGGAATTAACCTATTAAAAAAAAATATATTTTCCTCCAAAATGCTGAACCACCCCGGACCTTCTAATTTCGGCCCGAAAGTTGTGATAATTCAAATTTTTACAATATTTGACCCTACGCCCCTTTCAAAGGGATATGGGGGTCAAAATCCATCTAATGGCATGTATGTACATTCATTGTGGGGAAACTAGCCTATTGAAAAAAATATATATTTTCCTCCAAAATGCTGAACCACCCCGGCCCTTAAAATTTCGGCACGAAAGTTGTGATAATTCAAATTTTTACAATATTTGCCCCTTCGCCCCTTTCAAAGGGATATGGGGGTCAGGATCCATCTAATGGCATGTATGGACATTCATTGTGGGGAAACTAACCTATTAAAAAAAATATATATTTTCCTCCAAAATGCTGAACCACCCCAGACCTTACAATTTCGGCCCGAAAGTTGTGATAATTCAAATTTTTACAATATTTGCCACTACGCCCCTTTCAAAGGGATATGGGGGTCAGAATCGATTTAATTGCATGTAGGTACAATCATTGTGGGGAAACTAGCCTATTAAAAAAAATATATATTTTCCTCCAAAATCCTGAACCACCCCGGCCCTTACCATTTCGGCCTGAAATTGGTGTTTATTCAAATTATCACAATATTTGCCCCTACGCCCCTTTCAAAGGGATTAGGGGTCAGGATCCATCTAATGGCATGTATGGACATTCATTGTGGGGAAACTAACCTATTCAAAAAAAATAATATTTTCCTCCAAAATGCTGAACCACCCCGGCCCTTACAATTTCGGCACGAAAGTTGTGATAATTCAAATTATCACAATATTTGCCACTACGCCCCTTTCAAAGGGATATGGGGGTCAGAATCGATTTAATTGCATGTAGGTACAATCATTGTGGGGAAACTAGCCTATTAAAAAAAATATATATTTTCCTCCAAAATCCTGAACCACCCCGGCCCTTACCATTTCGGCCTGAAATTGGTGTTTATTCAAATTATCATAATATTTGCCCCTACGCCCCTTTCAAAGGGATTAGGGGTCAGGATCCATCTAATGGCATGTATGGACATTCATTGTGGGGAAATTACTAACCTATTCAAAAAAAATAATATTTTCCTCCAAAATGCTGAACCACCCCGGCCCTTACAATTTCGGCACGAAAGTTGTGATAATTCAAATTATCACAATATTTGCACCTATGCCCCTTTCAAAGGGCTATGGGGGTCAAGATCCATCTAATGGCATGTATGGACATTCATTGTGGGGAAACTAACCTATTAAAAAAATATAATATTTTCCTCCAAAATGCTGAACCACCCCGGACCTTCTAATTTCGGCCCGAAAGTTGTGATAATTCAAATTTTACAATACTTGCCACTACGCCCCTTTCAAAGGGATATGGGGGTCAGGATCCATCTAATGGCATGTATGTACATTCATTGTGGGGAAACTAGCCTATTAAAAAAATATAATATTTTCCTCCAAAATGCTGAACCACCCCGGCCCTTACCATTTCGGCCTGAAATTGGTGTTTATTCAAATTATCACAATATTTGCCCCTACGCCCCTTTCAAAGGGATATGGGGGTCAGGATTCATCTAATGGCATGTGTGTACATTCATTGTGGGGTAACTAGCATAATCAAAAAATATAATTTTTTCCTTCAAAATGCTGAACCACCCCGGACCTTCTAATTTCGGCCCGAAAGTTGTGATAATTCAAATTTTTACAATATTTAACCCTATGCCCCTTTCAAAGGGATATGGGGGTCAGGATCCATCTAATGGCATGTATGTACATTCATTGTGGGGAAATTAGCCTATTAAAAAAAATATATATTTTCCTCCCGAATGCTGAACCACCCGGCCCTTACAATTTCATCACGAAAGTTGTGATAATTCAAATTTTTACAATATTTGCCCCTTCGCCCCTTTCAAAGGGATATGGGGGTCAGGATCCATCTAATGGCATTTATGTACATTCATTGTGGGGAAACTAGCCTATTAAAAAAAAATTATATTTTCCTCCCGAATGCTGAACCACCCCGGCCCTTACAATTTCGGCACGAAAGTTGTGATAATTCAAAATTTTACAATATTTGCCCCTTCGCCCCTTTCAAAGGGATATGGGGGTCAGGATCCATCTAATGGCATTTATGTACAATCATTGTGGGGAAACAAGCCTATTAAAAAAAAAAATATATTTTCCTTCAAAATGCTGAACCACCCCGGCCCTTCTAATTTCGGCCCGAAAGTTGTGATAATTCAAATTTTTACAATATTTGCCACTACGCCCCTTTCAAAGGGATATGGGGGTCAAGATCCATCTAATGGCATGTATGGACATTCATTGTGGGGAATTAACCTATTAAAAAAAAATATATTTTCCTCCAAAATGCTGAACCACCCCGGACCTTCTAATTTCGGCCCGAAAGTTGTGATAATTCAAATTTTTACAATATTTGATCCTACGCCCCTTTCAAAGGGATATGGGGGTCAAAATCCATCTAATGGCATGTATGTACATTCATTGTGGGGAAACTAGCCTATTGAAAAAAAATATATATTTTCCTCCAAAATGCTGAACCACCCCGGCCCTTAAAATTTCGGCACGAAAGTTGTGATAATTCAAATTTTTACAATATTTGCCCCTTCGCCCCTTTCAAAGGGATATGGGGGTCAGGATCCATCTAATGGCATGTATGGACATTCATTGTGGGGAAACTAACCTATTAAAAAAAATATATATTTTCCTCCAAAATGCTGAACCACCCCAGACCTTACAATTTCGGCCCGAAAGTTGTGATAATTCAAATTTTTACAATATTTGCCACTACGCCCCTTTCAAAGGGATATGGGGGTCAGAATCGATTTAATTGCATGTAGGTACAATCATTGTGGGGAAACTAGCCTATTAAAAAAAATATATATTTTCCTCCAAAATCCTGAACCACCCGGCCCTTACCATTTCGGCCTGAAATTGGTGTTTATTCAAATTATCACAATATTTGCCCCTACGCCCCTTTCAAAGGGATTAGGGGTCAGGATCCATCTAATGGCATGTATGGACATTCATTGTGGGGAAACTAACCTATTCAAAAAAAATAATATTTTCCTCCAAAATGCTGAACCACCCCGGCCCTTACAATTTCGGCACGAAAGTTGTGATAATTCAAATTATCACAATATTTGCCACTACGCCCCTTTCAAAGGGATATGGGGGTCAGAATCGATTTAATTGCATGTAGGTACAATCATTGTGGGGAAACTAGCCTATTAAAAAAAATATATATTTTCCTCCAAAATCCTGAACCACCCCGGCCCTTACCATTTCGGCCTGAAATTGGTGTTTATTCAAATTATCATAATATTTGCCCCTACGCCCCTTTCAAAGGGATTAGGGGTCAGGATCCATCTAATGGCATGTATGGACATTCATTGTGGGGAAATTACTAACCTATTCAAAAAAAATAATATTTTCCTCCAAAATGCTGAACCACCCCGGCCCTTACAATTTCGGCACGAAAGTTGTGATAATTCAAATTATCACAATATTTGCACCTATGCCCCTTTCAAAGGGCTATGGGGGTCAAGATCCATCTAATGGCATGTATGGACATTCATTGTGGGGAAACTAACCTATTAAAAAAATATAATATTTACCTCCAAAATGCTGAACCACCCCGGACCTTCTAATTTCGGCCCGAAAGTTGTGATAATTCAAATTTTTACAATATTTGCCACTACGCCCTTTCAAAGGGATATGGGGGTCAGGATCCATCTAATGGCATGTATGTACATTCATTGTGGGGAAACTAGCCTATTAAAAAAATATAATATTTTCCTCCAAAATGCTGAACCACCCCGGCCCTTACCATTTCGGCCTGAAATGGTGTTTATTCAAATTATCACAATATTTGCCCCTACGCCCCTTTCAAAGGGATATGGGGGTCAGGATTCATCTAATGGCATGTGTGTACATTCATTGTGGGGTAACTAGCATAATCAAAAAATATAATTTTTTCCTTCAAAATGCTGAACCACCCCGGACCTTCTAATTTCGGCCCGAAAGTTGTGATAATTCAAATTTTTACAATATTTAACCCTATGCCCCTTTCAAAGGGATATGGGGGTCAGGATCCATCTAATGGCATGTATGTACATTCATTGTGGGGAAATTAGCCTATTAAAAAAAATATATATTTTCCTCCCGAATGCTGAACCACCCCGGCCCTTACAATTTCATCACGAAAGTTGTGATAATTCAAATTTTTACAATATTTGCCCCTTCGCCCCTTTCAAAGGGATATGGGGGTCAGGATCCATCTAATGGCATTTATGTACATTCATTGTGGGGAAACTAGCCTATTAAAAAAAAATTATATTTTCCTCCCGAATGCTGAACCACCCCGGCCCTTACAATTTCGGCACGAAAGTTGTGATAATTCAAAATTTTACAATATTTGCCCCTTCGCCCCTTTCAAAGGGATATGGGGGTCAGGATCCATCTAATGGCATTTATGTACAATCATTGTGGGGAAACAAGCCTATTAAAAAAAAATATATTTTCCTTCAAAATGCTGAACCACCCCGGCCCTTCTAATTTCGGCCCGAAAGTTGTGATAATTCAAATTTTTACAATATTTGCCACTACGCCCCTTTCAAAGGGATATGGGGGTCAGGATCCATCTAATGGCATTTATGTACAATCATTGTGGGGAAACTAGCCTATTAAAAAAATATATATTTTCCTCCAAAATCCTGAACCACCCCGGCCCTTACCATTTCGGCCTGAAATTGGTGTTTATTCAAATGATCACAATATTTGCCCGTACGCCCCTTTCAAAGGGATTAGGGGTCAGGATCCATCTAATGGCATGTATGGACCTTCATTGTGGGGAAACTAACCTATTCAAAAAAAATAATATTTTCCTCCAAAATGCTGAACCACCCCGGCCCTTACAATTTCGGCACGAAAGTTGTGATAATTCAAATTATCACAATATTTGAATCTTCGCCCCTTTCAAAGGGATATTGGAGTCAGGATCAACCTAATGGCATGTATGGAAATTCATTGTGGGGAAACTAGCCTATTCACAAAATATAATATTTTCCTCCAAAATGCTGAACCACCCCGGCCCTTACCATTTTGGCCTGAAATTGGTGTTTATTCAAATTATCACAATATTTGCCCCTATGCCCCTTTCAAAGGGATATGGGTTCAAGATCCATCTAATGGCATGTAGGTACATTCATTGTGGAGAAACTAGCCTATTAAAATAAATATATATTTTCCTCCAAAATCCTGAACCACCCCGGCCCTTACCATTTCGGCCTGAAATTGGTGTTTATTCAAATTATCACAATATTTGCCCCTACGCCCCTTTCAAAGGAATATGGGGGTCAAGATCCATCTAATGGCATGTAAAGACATTCATTGTGGGGAAACTAACCTATTAAAAAAATATATATTTTCCTCCAAAATGCTGAACCACCCCAGACCTTCTAATTTCAGCCCGAAAGTTGTGATAATTCAAGTTTTTACAATATTTGCCCCTACGCCCCTTTCAAAGGGATATGGGGGTCAGGATCCATCTAATGGCATATATGTACATTCATTGTGGGGAAACTAGCCTAATAAAAAATATAATATTTTCCTCCAAAATGCTGAACCACCCCGGCCCTTACCATTTCGGCCTGAAATTGGTGTTATTCAAATTATCACAATATTTGCCCCTACGCCCCTTTCAAAGGGATATGGGGGTCAGGATTCATCTAATGGCATGTGTGTACATTCATTGTGGGGTAACTAGCATAATCAAAAAATATAATTTTTTCCTTCAAAATGCTGAACCACCCCGGACCTTCTAATTTCGGCCCGAAAGTTGTGATAATTCAAATTTTTACAATATTTGCCCCTATGCCCCTTTCAAAGGGATATGGGGGTCAGGATCCATCTAATGGCATGTATGTACATTCATTGTGGGGAAACTAGCCTATTAAAAAAAATATATTTTCCTCCAAATGCTGAACCACCCCGGCCCTTACAATTTCATCACGAAAGTTGTGATAATTCAAATTTTTACAATATTTGCCCCTTCGCCCCTTTCAAAGGGATATGGGGGTCAGGATCCATCTAATGGCATTTATGTACATTCATTGTGGGGAAACTAGCCTATTAAAAAAAATATATATTTTCCTCCCGAATGCTGAACCACCCCGGCCCTTACAATGTCGGCACGAAAGTTGTGATAATTCAAATTTTTACAATATTTGCCCCTTCGCCCCTTTCAAAGGGATATGGGGGTCAGGATCCATCTAATGGCATTTATGTACAATCATTGTGGGGAAACAAGCCTATTAAAAAAAATATATATTTTCCTCCAAAATGCTGAACCACCCCAGACCTTCTAATTTCGGCCCGAAAGTTGTGATAATTCAAATTTTTACAATATTTGCCACTACGCCCCTTTCAAAGGGATATGGGGGTCAGGATCCATCTAATGGCATTTATGTACAATCATTGTGGGGAAACTAGCCTATTAAAAAAAATATATATTTTCCTCCAAAATCCTGAACCACCCCGGCCCTTACCATTTCGGCCTGAAATTGGTGTTTATTCAAATGATCACAATATTTGCCCCTACGCCCCTTTCAAAGGGATTAGGGGTCAGGATCCATCTAATGGCATGTATGGACCTTCATTGTGGGGAAACTAACCTATTCAAAAAAAATAATATTTTCCTCCAAAATGCTGAACCACCCCGGCCCTTACAATTTCGGCCTGAAATTGGTGTTTATTCAAATTATCACAATATTTGCCCCTATGCCCCTTTCAAAGGGATATGGGTTCAAGATCCATCTAATGGCATGTAGGTACATTCATTGTGGAGAAACTAGCCTATTAAAATAAATATATATTTTCCTCCAAAATCCTGAACCACCCCGGCCCTTACCATTTCGGCCTGAAATTGGTGTTTATTCAAATTATCACAATATTTGCCCCTACGCCCCTTTCAAAGGAATATGGGGGTCAAGATCCATCTAATGGCATGTAAAGACATTCATTGTGGGGAAACTAACCTATTAAAAAAAATATATATTTTCCTCCAAAATGCTGAACCACCCCAGACCTTCTAATTTCAGCCCGAAAGTTGTGATAATTCAATTTTTACAATATTTGCCCCTACGCCCCTTTCAAAGGGATATGGGGGTCAGGATCCATCTAATGGCATATATGTACATTCATTGTGGGGAAACTAGCCTAATCAAAAAATATAATTTTTCCTTCAAAATGCTGAACCACCCCCCCTTACAATTTCGGCCCGAAAGTTGTGATAATTCAAATTTTTACAATATTTGCCACTACGCCCCTTTCAAAGGGATATGGGGGTCAGAATCGATTTAATTGCATGTAGGTACAATCATTGTGGGGAAACTAGCCTATTAAAAAAAATATATATTTCCTCCAAAATCCTGAACCACCCCGGCCCTTACCATTTCGGCCTGAAATTGGTGTTTATTCAAATTTTTACAATACTTGCCACTACGCCCATTTCAAAGGGATATGGGGGTCAGGATCCATCTAATGGCATGTATGTACATTCATTGTGGGGAAACTAGCCTATTAAAAAAATATAATATTTTCCTCCAAAATGCTGAACCACCCCGGCCCTTACCATTTCGGCCTGAAATTGGTGTTTATTCAAATTATCACAATATTTGCCCCTACGCCCCTTTCAAAGGGATATGGGGGTCAGGATTCATCTAATGGCATGTGTGTACATTCATTGTGGGGTAACTAGCATAATCAAAAAATATAATTTTTCCTTCAAAATGCTGAACCACCCCGGACCTTCTAATTTCGGCCCGAAAGTTGTGATAATTCAAATTTTTACAATATTTGCCCCTATGCCCCTTTCAAAGGGATATGGGGGTCAGGATCCATCTAATGGCATGTATGTACATTCATTGTGGGGAAACTAGCCTATTAAAAAAAATATATATTTTCCTCCCGAATGCTGAACCACCCCGGCCCTTACAATTTCATCACGAAAGTTGTGATAATTCAAATTTTTACAATATTTGCCCCTTCGCCCCTTTCAAAGGGATATGGGGGTCAGGATCCATCTAATGGCATTTATGTACATTCATTGTGGGGAAACTAGCCTATTAAAAAAAATATATATTTTCCTCCAAAATGCTGAACCACCCCGGCCCTTACAATGTCGGCACGAAAGTTGTGATAATTCAAATTTTTACAATATTTGCCCCTTCGCCCCTTTCAAAGGGATATGGGGGTCAGGATCCATCTAATGGCATTTATGTACAATCATTGTGGGGAAACAAGCCTATTAAAAAAAATATATATTTTCCTCCAAAATGCTGAACCACCCCAGACCTTCTAATTTCGGCCCGAAAGTTGTGATAATTCAAATTTTTACAATATTTGCCACTACGCCCCTTTCAAAGGGATATGGGGGTCAGGATCCATCTAATGGCATTTATGTACAATCATTGTGGGGAAACTAGCCTATTAAAAAAATATATATTTTCCTCCAAAATCCTGAACCACCCCGGCCCTTACCATTTCGGCCTGAAATTGGTGTTTATTCAAATGATCACAATATTTGCCCCTACGCCCCTTTCAAAGGGATTAGGGGTCAGGATCCATCTAATGGCATGTATGGACCTTCATTGTGGGGAAACTAACCTATTCAAAAAAATAATATTTTCCTCCAAAATGCTGAACCACCCCGGCCCTTACAATTTCGGCACGAAAGTTGTGATAATTCAAATTATCACAATATTTGAATCTTCGCCCCTTTCAAAGGGATATTGGAGTCAGGATCAACCTAATGGCATGTATGGAAATTCATTGTGGGGAAACTAGCCTATTCACAAAATATAATATTTTCCTCCAAAATGCTGAACCACCCCGGCCCTTACCATTTTGGCCTGAAATTGGTGTTTATTCAAATTATCACAATATTTGCCCCTATGCCCCTTTCAAAGGGATATGGGTTCAAGATCCATCTAATGGCATGTAGGTACATTCATTGTGGAGAAACTAGCCTATTAAAATAAATATATATTTTCCTCCAAAATCCTGAACCACCCCGGCCCTTACCATTTCGGCCTGAAATTGGTGTTTATTCAAATTATCACAATATTTGCCCCTACGCCCCTTTCAAAGGAATATGGGGGTCAAGATCCATCTAATGGCATGTAAAGACATTCATTGTGGGGAAACTAACCTATTAAAAAAAATATATATTTTCCTCCAAAATGCTGAACCACCCCAGACCTTCTAATTTCAGCCCGAAAGTTGTGATAATTCAAGTTTTTACAATATTTGCCCCTACGCCCCTTTCAAAGGGATATGGGGGTCAGGATCCATCTAATGGCATGTATGTACATTCATTGTGGGGAAACTAGCCTAATAAAAAATATAATATTTTCCTCCAAAATGCTGAACCACCCCGGCCCTTACCATTTCGGCCTGAAATTGGTGTTTATTCAAATTATCACAATATTTGCCCCTACGCCCCTTTCAAAGGGATATGGGGGTCAGGATTCATCTAATGGCATGTGTGTACATTCATTGTGGGGTAACTAGCATAATCAAAAAATATAATTTTTTCCTTCAAAATGCTGAACCACCCCGGACCTTCTAATTTCGGCCCGAAAGTTGTGATAATTCAAATTTTTACAATATTTGCCCCTATGCCCCTTTCAAAGGGATATGGGGGTCAGGATCCATCTAATGGCATGTATGTACATTCATTGTGGGGAAACTAGCCTATTAAAAAAAATATATATTTTCCTCCCGAATGCTGAACCACCCCGGCCCTTACAATTTCATCACGAAAGTTGTGATAATTCAAATTTTTACAATATTTGCCCCTTCGCCCCTTTCAAAGGGATATGGGGGTCAGGATCCATCTAATGGCATTTATGTACATTCATTGTGGGGAAACTAGCCTATTAAAAAAAATATATATTTTCCTCCAAAATGCTGAACCACCCCGGCCCTTACAATGTCGGCACGAAAGTTGTGATAATTCAAATTTTTACAATATTTGCCCCTTCGCCCCTTTCAAAGGGATATGGGGGTCAGGATCCATCTAATGGCATTTATGTACAATCATTGTGGGGAAACAAGCCTATTAAAAAAAAATATATATTTTCCTCCAAAATGCTGAACCACCCCAGACCTTCTAATTTCGGCCCGAAAGTTGTGATAATTCAAATTTTTACAATATTTGCCACTACGCCCCTTTCAAAGGGATATGGGGGTCAGGATCCATCTAATGGCATTTATGTACAATCATTGTGGGGAAACTAGCCTATTAAAAAAAATATATATTTTCCTCCAAAATCCTGAACCACCCCGGCCCTTACCATTTCGGCCTGAAATTGGTGTTTATTCAAATGATCACAATATTTGCCCCTACGCCCCTTTCAAAGGGATTAGGGGTCAGGATCCATCTAATGGCATGTATGGACCTTCATTGTGGGGAAACTAACCTATTCAAAAAAAATAATATTTTCCTCCAAAATGCTGAACCACCCCGGCCCTTACAATTTCGGCCTGAAATTGGTGTTTATTCAAATTATCACAATATTTGCCCCTATGCCCCTTTCAAAGGGATATGGGTTCAAGATCCATCTAATGGCATGTAGGTACATTCATTGTGGAGAAACTAGCCTATTAAAATAAATATATATTTTCCTCCAAAATCCTGAACCACCCCGGCCCTTACCATTTCGGCCTGAAATTGGTGTTTATTCAAATTATCACAATATTTGCCCCTACGCCCCTTTCAAAGGAATATGGGGGTCAAGATCCATCTAATGGCATGTAAAGACATTCATTGTGGGGAAACTAACCTATTAAAAAAAAATATATATTTTCCTCCAAAATGCTGAACCACCCCAGACCTTCTAATTCAGCCCGAAAGTTGTGATAATTCAAGTTTTTACAATATTTGCCCCTACGCCCCTTTCAAAGGGATATGGGGGTCAGGATCCATCTAATGGCATGTATGTACATTCATTGTGGGGAAACTAGCCTAATCAAAAAATATAATTTTTTCCTTCAAAATGCTGAACCACCCCCCTTACAATTTCGGCCCGAAAGTTGTGATAATTCAAATTTTTACAATATTTGCCACTACGCCCCTTTCAAAGGGATATGGGGGTCAGAATCGATTTAATTGCATGTAGGTACAATCATTGTGGGGAAACTAGCCTATTAAAAAAAATATATATTTTCCTCCAAAATCCTGAACCACCCCGGCCCTTACCATTTCGGCCTGAAATTGGTGTTTATTCAAATTTTTACAATACTTGCCACTACGCCCTTTCAAAGGGATATGGGGGTCAGGATCCATCTAATGGCATGTATGTACATTCATTGTGGGGAAACTAGCCTATTAAAAAAATATAATATTTTCCTCCAAAATGCTGAACCACCCCGGCCCTTACCATTTCGGCCTGAAATTGGTGTTTATTCAAATTATCACAATATTTGCCCCTACGCCCCTTTCAAAGGGATATGGGGGTCAGGATTCATCTAATGGCATGTGTGTACATTCATTGTGGGGTAACTAGCATAATCAAAAAATATAATTTTTCCTTCAAAATGCTGAACCACCCCGGACCTTCTAATTTCGGCCCGAAAGTTGTGATAATTCAAATTTTTACAATATTTGCCCCTATGCCCCTTTCAAAGGGATATGGGGGTCAGGATCCATCTAATGGCATGTATGTACATTCATTGTGGGGAAACTAGCCTATTAAAAAAAATATATATTTTCCTCCCGAATGCTGAACCACCCCGGCCCTTACAATTTCATCACGAAAGTTGTGATAATTCAAATTTTTACAATATTTGCCCCTACGCCCCTTTCAAAGGGATATGGGGGTCAGGATCCATCTAATGGCATTATGTACATTCATTGTGGGGAAACTAGCCTATTAAAAAAAATATATATTTTCCTCCCGAATGCTGAACCACCCCGGCCCTTACAATGTCGGCACGAAAGTTGTGATAATTCAAATTTTACAATATTTGCCCCTTCGCCCCTTTCAAAGGGATATGGGGGTCAGGATCCATCTAATGGCATTTATGTACAATCATTGTGGGGAAACAAGCCTATTAAAAAAAATATATATTTTCCTCCAAAATGCTGAACCACCCCAGACCTTCTAATTTCGGCCCGAAAGTTGTGATAATTCAAATTTTTACAATATTTGCCACTACGCCCCTTTCAAAGGGATATGGGGGTCAGGATCCATCTAATGGCATTTATGTACAATCATTGTGGGGAAACTAGCCTATTAAAAAAAATATATATTTTCCTCCAAAATCCTGAACCACCCCGGCCCTTACCATTTCGGCCTGAAATTGGTGTTTATTCAAATGATCACAATATTTGCCCCTACGCCCCTTTCAAAGGGATTAGGGGTCAGGATCCATCTAATGGCATGTATGGACCTTCATTGTGGGGAAACTAACCTATTCAAAAAAAAATAATATTTTCCTCCAAAATGCTGAACCACCCCGGCCCTTACAATTTCGGCACGAAAGTTGTGATAATTCAAATTATCACAATATTTGAATCTTCGCCCCTTTCAAAGGGATATTGGAGTCAGGATCAACCTAATGGCATGTATGGAAATTCATTGTGGGGAAACTAGCCTATTCACAAAATATAATATTTTCCTCCAAAATGCTGAACCACCCCGGCCCTTACCATTTTGGCCTGAAATTGGTGTTTATTCAAATTATCACAATATTTGCCCCTATGCCCCTTTCAAAGGGATATGGGGTTCAAGATCCATCTAATGGCATGTAGGTACATTCATTGTGGGAGAAACTAGCCTATTAAAATAAATATATATTTTCCTCCAAAATCCTGAACCACCCCAGACCTTCTAATTTCAGCCCGAAAGTTGTGATAATTCAAATTTTCACAATATTTGCCCCTACGCCCCTTTCAAAGGGATATGGGGGTCAGGATCCATCTAATGGCATGTATGGACATTCATTGTGGGGAAACTAACCTATTAAAAAAAATATATATTTTCCTCCAAAATGCTGAACCACCCCAGACCTTCTAATTTCAGCCCGAAAGTTGTGATAATTCAAGTTTTTACAATATTTGCCCCTACGCCCCTTTCAAAGGGATATGGGGGTCAAGATCCATCTAATGGCATGTATGGACATTCATTGTGGGGAAACTAACCTATTAAAAAAAAAATATATTTTTATCCAAAATGCTGAACCACCCCAGACCTTACAATTTCGGCCCGAAAGTTGTGATAATTCAAATTTTTACAATATTTCCCACTACGCCCCTTTCAAAGGGATATGGGGGTCAGAATCGATTTAATTGGCATGTAGGTACAATCATTGTGGGGAAACTAGCCTATTAAAAAAAATATATTTTCCTCCAAAATCCTGAACCACCCCGGTCCTTACCATTTCGGCCTGAAATTGGTGTTTATTCAAATTATCACAATATTTGCCCCTACGCCCCTTTCAAAGGGATTAGGGGTCAGGATCCATCTAATGGCATGTATGGACATTCATTGTGGGGAAACTAACCTATTCAAAAAAAAAATATTTTCCTCCAAAATGCTGAACCACCCGGCCCTTACAATTTCGGCACGAAAGTTGTGATAATTCAAATTATCACAATATTTGCCCCTACGCCCCTTTCAAAGGGATATGGGGGTCAAGATCCATCTAATGGCATGTATGGACATTCATTGTGGGGAAACTAACCTATTAAAAAAATATAATATTTTCCTCCAAAATGCTGAACCACCCCGGCCCTTAAAATTTCGGCACGAAAGTTGTGATAATTCAAATTTTTACAATATTTGCCCCTTCGCCCCTTTCAAAGGGATATGGGGGTCAGGATCCATCTAATGGCATGTATGTACATTCATTGTGGGGAAACTAGCCTATTAAAAAAATATATTTTCCTCCAAAATCCTGAACCACCCCGGCCCTTACCATTTCGGCCCGAAAGTTGTGATAATTCAAATTTTTACAATATTTGCCCCTACACCCCTTTCAAAGGGATTAGGGGTCAGGATCCATCTAATGGCATGTATGGACATTCATTGTGGGGAAACTAACCTATTCAAAAAAAAATATTTTCCTCCAAAATGCTGAACCACCCGGCCCTTACAATTTCGGCACGAAAGTTGTGATAATTCAAATTATCACAATATTTGCATCTTCGCCCCTTTCAAAGGGATATTGGAGTCAGGATAACATCTAATGGCATGTATGGACATTCATTGTGGGGAAACTAGCCTATTAAAAAAATATAATATTTTCCTCCAAAATGCTGAACCACCCCGGCCCTTACCATTTTCGGCCTGAAATTGGTGTTTATTCAAATTATCACAATATTTGCCCCTATGCCCCTTTCAAAGGGATATGGGGTCAAGATCCATCTAATGGCATGTAGGTACATTCATTGTGGGGAAACTAGCCTATTAAAAAAAATATATATTTTCCTCCAAAATCCTGAACCACCCCGGCCCTTACCATTTCGGCCTGAAATTGGTGTTTATTCAAATTATCACAATATTTGCCCCTACGCCCCTTTCAAAGGGATATGGGGGTCAAGATCCATCTAATGGCATGTATGGACATTCATTGTGGGGAAACTAGCCTATTAAAAAAAATATATATTTTCCTCCAAAATGCTGAACCACCCGGACCTTCTAATTTCGCCCGAAAGTTGTGATAATTCAAATTTACAATATTTGCCCCTACGCCCCTTTCAAAGGGATATGGGGGTCAGGATCCATCTAATGGCATGTATGTACATTCATTGTGGGGAAACTAGCCTAATCAAAAAATATAATTTTTTCCTTCAAAATGCTGAACCACCCCGGCCCTTACAATTTCGGCCCGAAAGTTGTGATAATTCAAATTTTTACAATATTTGCCACTACGCCCCTTTCAAAGGGATATGGGGGTCAGAATCGATTTAATGGCATGTAGGTACATTCATTGTGGGGAAACTAGCCTATTAAAAAAAATATATATTTTCCTCCAAAATCCTGAACCACCCCGGCCCTTACCATTTCGGCCCGAAAGTTGTGATAATTCAAATTTTTACAATATTTGCCCCTACGCCCCTTTCAAAGGGATATGGGGGTCAGGATCCATCTAATGGCATGTATGTACATTCATTGTGGGGAAACTAGCCTATTAAAAAAAATATATATTTTCCTCCAAAATGCTGAACCACCCCGGCCCTTACAATTTCGGCACGAAAGTTGTGATAATTCAAATTTTACAATATTTGCCCCTACGCCCCTTTCAAAGGGATAT
This sequence comes from Strongylocentrotus purpuratus, assembly GCF_000002235.5. Lineage (NCBI taxonomy): Eukaryota > Metazoa > Echinodermata > Echinoidea > Camarodonta > Strongylocentrotidae > Strongylocentrotus > Strongylocentrotus purpuratus. The sequence continues at coordinate 14,472,203 of NW_022145599.1, read as the reverse complement.
GGGGGTCAGGATCCATCTAATGGCATGTATGTACATTCATTGTGGGGAAACTAGCCTATTAAAAAAATATATATTTTCCTCCAAAATGCTGAACCACCCGGCCCTTACAATTTCGGCCGAAAGTTGTGATAATTCAAATTTTTACAATATTTGCCCCTACGCCCCTTTCAAAGGGATATGGGGGTCAGGATCCATCTAATGGCATGTATGTACAATCATTGTGGGGAAACTAGCCTATAAAAAAATATATATATTTCCTCCAAAATGCTGAACCACCCCGGACCTACTAATTTCGGCCCGAAAGTTGTGATATTCAAATTTTTACAATATTTGCCACTACGCCCCTTTCAAAGGGATATGGGGGTCAGGATCCATCTAATGGCATGTATGTACATTCATTGTGGGGAAACTAGCCTATTAAAAAAAATATATATTTTCCTCCAAAATGCTGAACCACCCCGGCCCTTACCATTCGGCCTGAAATTGGTGTTTATTCAAATTATCACAATATTTGCCCCTACGCCCCTTTCAAAGGGATAGGGGGTCAGGATCCATCTAATGGCATGTATGGACATTCATTGTGGGGAAACTAACCTATTCAAAAAAATAATATTTTCCTCCAAAATGCTGAACCACCCCGGCCCTTACAATTTCGGCACGAAAGTTGTGATAATTCAAATTATCACAATATTTGCATCTTGCCCCTTTCAAAGGGATATGGGGGTCAGGATCATCTAATGGCATGTATGGACATTCATTGTGGGGAAACTAGCCTATTCAAAAAATATAATATTTTCCTCCAAAATGCTGAACCACCACGGCCCTTACCATTTCGGCCTGAAATTGGTGTTTATTCAAATTATCACAATATTTGCCCCTATGCCCTTTCAAAGGGATATGGGGTCAAGATCCATCTAATGGCATGTATGGTACATTCATTGTGGGGAAACTAGCCTATAAAAAAAAAATATATTTTCCTCCAAAATCTGAACCACCCCGGCCCTTACCATTTCGGCCTGAAATTGGTGTTTATTCAAATTATCACAATATTTGCCCCTACGCCCCTTTCAAAGGGATATGGGGGTCAAGATCCATCTAATGGCATGTATGTACATTCATTGTGGGGAAACTAACCTATAAAAAAAAATATATTTTTCCTCCAAAATGCTGAACCACCCCGGACCTTACAATTTCGGCCCGAAAGTTGTGATAATTCAAATTTTTACAATATTTGCCCCTACGCCCCTTTCAAAGGGATATGGGGGTCAAGATCCATCTAATGGCATGTATGTACATTCATTGTGGGGAAACTAGCCTATTAAAAAAAAATATATTTTCCTCCAAAATGCTGAACCACCCCGGCCCTTAAAATTTCGGCACGAAAGTTGTGATAATTCAAATTTTTACAATATTTGCCCCTTGCCCCTTTCAAAGGGATATGGGGGTCAGGATCCATCTAATGGCATGTATGGACATTCATTGTGGGGAAACTAACTATTAAAAAAAATATATATTTCCTCCAAAATGCTGAACCACCCCGGACCTTACAATTTCGGCCCGAAAGTTGTGATAATTCAAATTTTTACAATATTTGCCACTACGCCCCTTTCAAAGGGATATGGGGGTCAGGATCCATTTAATGGCATGTAGGTACATTCATTGTGGGGAAACTAGCCTATTAAAAAAAAATATATATTTTCCTCCAAAATCCTGAACCACCCCGGCCCTTACCATTTCGGCCTGAAATTGGTGTTTATTCAAATTATCACAATATTTGCCCCTACGCCCCTTTCAAAGGGATTGGGGTCAGGATCCATCTAATGGCATGTATGGACATTCATTGTGGGGAAACTAACCTATTCAAAAAAAATAAATTTTCCTCCAAAATGCTGAACCACCCCGGCCCTTACAATTTCGGCACGAAAGTTGTGATAATTCAAATTATCACAATATTTGCCACTACGCCCCTTTCAAAGGGATATGGGGGTCAGAATCCATCTAATGGCATGTAGGTACATTCATTGTGGGGAAACTAGCCTATTAAAAAAAAATATATATTTTCCTCCAAAATGCTGAACCACCCCGGCCCTTACCATTTCGGCCTGAATTGGTGTTTATTCAAAATTATCACAATATTTGCCCCTACGCCCCTTTCAAAGGGATTGGGGGTCAGGATCCATCTAATGGCATGTATGGACATTCATTGTGGGGAAACTAACCTATTCAAAAAAAATAATATTTTCCTCAAAATGCTGAACCACCCCGGCCCTTACCAATTTCGGCACGAAATTTGTGATAATTCAAATTATCACAATATTTGCCCCTACGCCCCTTTCAAAGGGATATGGGGGTCAAGATCCATCTAATGGCATGTATGGACATTCATTGTGGGGAAACTAACCTATTAAAAAAATATATATTTTCCTCCAAAATGCTGAACCACCCCGGACCTTCTAATTTCGGCCCGAAAGTTGTGATAATTCAAATTTTTACAATATTTGCCCCTACGCCCCTTTCAAAGGGATATGGGGGTCAGGATCCATCTAATGGCATGTATGTACATTCATTGTGGGGAAACTAGCCTATTAAAAAAATATAATATTTTCCTCCAAAATGCTGAACCACCCCGGCCCTTACCATTTCGGCCTGAAATTGGTGTTTATTCAAATTATCACAATATTTGCCCCTACGCCCCTTTCAAAGGGATATGGGGGTCAGGATCCATCTAATGGCATGTATGTACATTCATTGTGGGGAAACTAGCCTATCAAAAAAATATAATTTTTCCTCCAAAATGCTGAACCACCCCGGCCCTTACTATTTCGGCCCGAAAGTTGTGATAATTCAAATTTTTACAATATTTGCCCCTATGCCCCTTTCAAAGGGATATGGGGGTCAGGATCCATCTAATGGCATGTATGTACATTCATTGTGGGGAAACTAGCCTATTAAAAAAAAAATATATTTTCCTCCAAAATGCTGAACCACCCCGGCCCTTACAATTTCGGCACGAAAGTTGTGATAATTCAAATTTACAATATTTGCCCCTACGCCCCTTTCAAAGGGATATGGGGGTCAGGATCCATCTAATGGCATGTATGTACATTCATTGTGGGGAAACTAGCCTATTAAAAAAAATATATATTTTCCTCCAAAATGCTGAACCACCCGGACCTTCTAATTTCGGCCCGAAAGTTGTGATAATTCAAATTTTACAATATTTGCCCCTACGCCCCTTTCAAAGGGATATGGGGGTCAGGATCCATCTAATGGCATGTATGTACATTCATTGTGGGGAAACTAGCCTATAAAAAAAATATATATTTTCCTCCAAAATCCTGAACCACCCCGGCCCTTACCATTTCGGCCTGAAATTGGTGTTTATTCAAATTATCACAATATTTGCCCCTACCCCTTTCAAAGGGATTAGGGGTCAGGATCCATCTAATGGCATGTATGGACATTCATTGTGGGGAAACTAACCTATTCAAAAAAAATATATTTTCCTCCAAAATGCTGAACCACCCCGGCCCTTACAATTTCGGCACGAAAGTTGTGATAATTCAAATTTTTACAATATTTGCCCCTACGCCCCTTTCAAAGGGATATGGGGTCAGGATCCATCTAATGGCATGTATGGACATTCATTGTGGGGAAACTAGCCTATTCAAAAAATATAATATTTTCCTCCAAAATGCTGAACCACCCCGGCCCTTACAATTTCGGCCTGAAATTGGTGTTTATTCAAATTATCACAATATTTGCCCCTACGCCCCTTTCAAAGGGATATGGGTCAGATCCATCTAATGGCATGTAGGTACATTCATTGTGGGGAAACTAGCCTATTAAAAAAATATATATTTTCCTCCAAAATGCTGAACCACCCCGGCCCTTACCATTTCGGCCTGAAATTGGTGTTTATTCAAATTATCACAATATTTGCCCCTACGCCCCTTTCAAAGGGATATGGGGGTCAAGATCCATCTAATGGCATGTATGGACATTCATTGTGGGGAAACTAACCTATTAAAAAAAATATATATTTTCCTCCAAAATGCTGAACCACCCCGGCCTTCTAATTTCGGCCCGAAAGTTGTGATAATTCAAATTTTTACAATATTTGCCCCTACGCCCTTTCAAAGGGATATGGGGGTCAGGATCCATCTAATGGCATGTATGTACATTCATTGTGGGGAAACTAGCCTATTAAAAAAATATAATTTTTCCTCCAAAATGCTGAACCACCCCGGCCCTTACAATTTCGGCCCGAAAGTTGTGATAATTCAAATTTTTACAATATTTGCCCCTTCGCCCCTTTCAAAGGGATATGGGGGTCAGGATCCATCTAATGGCATGTATGTACATTCATTGTGGGGAAACTAGCCTATTAAAAAAAATATAATATTTTCCTCCAAAATGCTGAACCACCCCGGCCCTTACCATTTCGGCCGAAATTGTGATAATTCAAATTTCACAATATTTGCCCCTACGCCCCTTTCAAAGGGATATGGGGTCAGGATCCATCTAATGGCATGTATGGACATTCATTGTGGGGAAACTAACCTATTAAAAAAAATATATATTTTCCTCAAAATGCTGAACCACCCCGACCCTTTCTAATTTCGGCCCGAAAGTTGTGATAATTCAAATTTTACAATATTTGCCCCTACGCCCCTTTCAAAGGGATATGGGGGTCAAGATCCATCTAATGGCATGTATGGACATTCATTGTGGGGAAACTAACCTATTAAAAAAAATATATATTTTCCTCCAAAATGCTGAACCACCCCGGACCTTACATTTCGGCCCGAAAGTTGTGATAATTCAAATTTTTACAATATTTGCCCCTACGCCCCTTTCAAAGGGATATGGGGGTCAGAATCCATCTAATGGCATGTAGGTACATTCATTGTGGGGAAACTAGCCTATTAAAAAAAATATATATTTTCCTCCAAAATGCTGAACCACCCCGGCCCTTACCATTTCGGCCTGAAATTGGTGTTTATTCAAATTATCACAATATTTGCCCCTACGCCCCTTTCAAAGGGATAGGGGTCAGGATCCATCTAATGGCATGTATGGACATTCATTGTGGGGAAACTAGCCTATTCAAAAAATATAATATTTTCCTCCAAAATGCTGAACCACCCCGGCCCTTACCATTTCGGCCTGAAATTGGTGTTTATTCAAATTATCACAATATTTGCCCTACGCCCCTTTCAAAGGGATATGGGGTCAAGATCCATCTAATGGCATGTAGGTACATTCATTGTGGGGAAACTAGCCTATTAAAAAAAATATATATTTCCTCCAAAATGCTGAACCACCCCGGCCCTTACCATTTCGGCCTGAAATGTTGTGTTTATTCAAATTATCACAATATTTGCCCCTACGCCCCTTTCAAAGGGATATGGGGGTCAAGATCCATCTAATGGCATGTATGGACATTCATTGTGGGGAAACTAACCTATTAAAAAAAATATATATTTTCCTCCAAAATGCTGAACCACCCCGGACCTTCTAATTTCGGCCCGAAAGTTGTGATAATTCAAATTTTTACAATATTTGCCCCTACGCCCCTTTCAAAGGGATATGGGGGTCAGGATCCATCTAATGGCATGTATGTACATTCATTGTGGGGAAACTAGCCTAATCAAAAAATATAATTTTTTCCTTCAAAATGCTGAACCACCCCGGCCCTTACAATTTCGGCCTGAAAGTTGTGATAATTCAAATTTTTACAATATTTGCCACTACGCCCCTTTCAAAGGGATATGGGGGTCAGAATCCATTTAATGCATGTATAGGTACAATCATTGTGGGGAAACTAGCCTATTAAAAAAAATATATTTTCCTCCAAAATGCTGAACCACCCCGGCCCTTACCATTTCGGCCCGAAAGTTGTGATATTCAAATTTTTACAATATTTGCCCTATGCCCCTTTCAAAGGGATATGGGGGTCAGGATCCATCTAATGGCATGTATGTACATTCATTGTGGGGAAACTAGCCTATTAAAAAAAAAATATATTTTCCTCCAAAATGCTGAACCACCCCGGCCCTTACAATTTCGGCACGAAAGTTGTGATAATTCAAATTTTTACAATATTTGCCCCTACGCCCTTTCAAAGGGATATGGGGGTCAGGATCCATCTAATGGCATGTATGTACATTCATTGTGGGGAAATAGCCTATTAAAAAAAATATATATTTTCCTCCAAAATGCTGAACCACCCCGGCCCTTACAATTCGGCACGAAAGTTGTGATAATTCAAATTTTTACAATATTTGCCCCTTCGCCCCTTTCAAAGGGATATGGGGGTCAGGATCCATCTAATGGCATTATGTACATTCATTGTGGGGAAACTAGCCTATTAAAAAAATATATATTTTCCTCCAAAATGCTGAACCACCCCGGACCTTCTAATTTCGGCCCGAAGTTGTGATAATTCAAATTTTTACAATATTTGCCACTACGCCCCTTTCAAAGGGATATGGGGTCAGGATCCATCTAATGGCATGTATGTACATTCATTGTGGGGGAAACTAGCCTATTAAAAAAATATATATTTTCCTCCAAAATGCTGAACCACCCCGGCCCTTACCATTTCGGCCTGAAATTGGTGTTTATTCAAATTATCACAATATTTGCCCCTACGCCCCTTTCAAAGGGATTAGGGGTCAGGATCCATCTAATGGCATGTATGGACATTCATTGTGGGGAAACTAACCTATTCAAAAAAAATAATATTTTCCTCCAAAATGCTGAACCACCCCGGCCCTTACAATTTCGGCACGAAAGTTGTGATAATTCAAATTATCACAATATTTGCATCTTCGCCCCTTTCAAAGGGATATGGGGGTCAGGATCAACTAATGGCATGTATGTAATTCATTGTGGGAAACTAGCCTATTAAAAAATATAATATTTTCCTCCAAAATGCTGAACCACCCCGGCCCTTACCATTTCGGCCTGAAATTGGTGTTTATTCAAATTATCACAATATTTGCCCTACGCCCCTTTCAAAGGGATATGGGGTCAAGATCCATCTAATGGCATGTAGGTACATTCATTGTGGGAAACTAGCCTATTAAAAAAAATATATATTTTTCCTCCAAAATGCTGAACCACCCCGGCCCTTACCATTTCGGCCTGAAATTGGTGTTTATTCAAATTATCACAATATTTGCCCCTACGCCCCTTTCAAAGGGATATGGGGGTCAAGATCCATCTAATGGCATGTATGGACATTCATTGTGGGGAAACTAACCTATTAAAAAAAAATATATTTTCCTCCAAAATGCTGAACCACCCCGGACCTTCTAATTTCGGCCCGAAAGTTGTGATAATTCAAATTTTTACAATATTTGCCCCTACGCCCCTTTCAAAGGGATATGGGGGTCAAGATCCATCTAATGGCATGTATGTACATTCATTGTGGGGAAACTAGCCTATTAAAAAAAAAATATATATTTTCTCCAAAATGCTGAACCACCCCGGCCCTTAAAATTTCGGCCGAAAGTTTGTGATAATTCAAATTTTTACAATATTTGCCCCTACGCCCCTTTCAAAGGGATATGGGGTCAGGATCCATCTAATGGCATGTATGGACATTCATTGTGGGGAAACTAACCTATTAAAAAAAAAATATATATTTTCCTCCAAAATGCTGAACCACCCGGCCCTTACATTTCGGCCCGAAAGTTGTGATAATTCAAATTTTACAATATTTGCCCCTACGCCCCTTTCAAAGGGATATGGGGGTCAGATCCATCTAATGGCATGTAGGTACAATCATTGTGGGGAAACTAGCCTATTAAAAAAAATATATATTTTCCTCCAAAATCTGAACCACCCCGGCCCTTACCATTTCGGCCTGAAATTGGTGTTTATTCAAATTATCACAATATTTGCCCCTACGCCCTTTCAAAGGGATTAGGGGTCAGGATCCATCTAATGGCATGTATGGACATTCATTGTGGGGAAACTACCTATTCAAAAAAAAAAAATATTTTCCTCCAAAATGCTGAACCACCCCGGCCTTACAATTCGGCACGAAAGTTGTGATAATTCAAATTATCACAATTTGCCCTACGCCCCTTTCAAAGGGATATGGGGGTCAGGATCCATCTAATGGCATGTAGGTACATTCATTGTGGGGAAACTAGCCTATTTAAAAAAATATATATTTTCCTCAAAATGCTGAACCACCCCGGCCCTTACCATTTCGGCCCTGAAATTGGTGTTTATTCAAATTATCACAATATTTGCCCTACGCCCCTTTCAAAGGGATAGGGGGTCAGGATCCATCTAATGGCATGTATGGACATTCATTGTGGGAAAACTAACCTATTCAAAAAAAAATAATATTTTCCTCCAAAATGCTGAACCACCCGGCCCTTACAATTTCGGCCGAAAGTTGTGATAATTCAAATTATCACAATATTTGCCCCTACGCCCCTTTCAAAGGGATATGGGGGTCAGGATCCATCTAATGGCATGTATGGACATTCATTGTGGGGAAACTAACCTATTAAAAAAATATAATATTTTCCTCCAAAATGCTGAACCACCCCGGCCCTTACTAATTTCGGCCCGAAAGTTGTGATAATTCAAATTTTCACAATATTTGCCCCTACGCCCCTTTCAAAGGGATATGGGGGTCAGGATCCATCTAATGGCATGTATGTACATTCATTGTGGGGAAACTAGCCTATTAAAAAAATATAATATTTTCCTCCAAAATGCTGAACCACCCCGGCCCTTACCATTTCGGCCTGAAATTGGTGTTTATTCAAATTATCACAATATTTGCCCTACGCCCCTTTCAAAGGGATATGGGGGTCAGGATCCATCTAATGGCATGTATGTACATTCATTGTGGGGGAAACTAGCATAATAAAAAAATATAATTTTCCTCCAAAATGCTGAACCACCCGGCCCTTCTAATTTCGGCCCGAAAGTTGTGATAATTCAAATTTTTACAATATTTGCCCCTACGCCCCTTTCAAAGGGATATGGGGGTCAGGATCCATCTAATGGCATGTATGTACATTCATTGTGGGAAACTAGCCTATTAAAAAAAAATTATATTTTCCTCCAAAATGCTGAACCACCCCGGCCCTTACAATTTCGGCCCGAAAGTTGTGATAATTCAAATTTTTACAATATTTGCCCTACGCCCCTTTCAAAGGGATATGGGGGTCAGGATCCATCTAATGGCATGTATGTACATTCATTGTGGGGAAAACTAGCCTATTAAAAAAAATATATATTTCCTCCAAAATGCTGAACCACCCCGCCCTTCCAATTTCGGCCCGAAAGTTGTGATAATTCAAATTTTTACAATATTTGCCACTACGCCCCTTTCAAAGGGATATGGGGGTCAGGATCCATCTAATGGCATGTATGTACAATCATTGTGGGGAAACTAGCCTATTAAAAAAAATATATATTTCCTCCAAAATGCTGAACCACCCGGCCCTTACCATTTCGGCCTGAAATTGGTGTTTATTCAAATTATCACAATATTTGCCCCTACGCCCCTTTCAAAGGGATTATGGGGTCAGGATCCATCTAATGGCATGTATGGACATTCATTGTGGGGAAACTAACCTATTAAAAAAAATAATATTTTCCTCCAAAATGCTGAACCACCCCGGCCCTTACAATTTCGGCACGAAAGTTGTGATAATTCAAATTATCACAATATTTGCCCCTACGCCCCTTTCAAAGGGATATGGGGGTCAGATCCATCTAATGGCATGTATGGACATTCATTGTGGGGAAACTAGCCTATTAAAAAAAATATATATTTTCTCCAAAATGCTGAACCACCCCGGCCCTTACAATTTGGCCTGAAATGTGTGTTTATTCAAATTATCACAATATTTGCCCTATGCCCCTTTCAAAGGGATATGGGGGTCAAGATCCATCTAATGGCATGTATGTACATTCATTGTGGGGAAACTAGCCTATTAAAAAAATATATATTTTCCTCCAAAATGCTGAACCACCCCGGCCCTTACCATTTCGGCCTGAAATTGGTGTTTATTCAAATTATCACAATATTTGCCCCTACGCCCCTTTCAAAGGGATATGGGGGTCAGATCCATCTAATGGCATATGGACATTCATTGTGGGGAAACTAACCTATTAAAAAATATATATTTTCCTCCAAAATGCTGAACCACCCGGCCCTTACAATTTCGGCCCGAAAGTTGTGATATTCAAATTTTCACAATATTTGCCCCTACGCCCCTTTCAAAGGGATATGGGGGTCAGGATCCATCTAATGGCATGTATGTACATTCATTGTGGGGAAACTAGCTATTAAAAAAAATAATATTTTCCTCCAAAATGCTGAACCACCCCGGCCTTACAATTTCGGCCCGAAAGTTGTGATAATTCAAATTTTTACAATATTTGCCCCTACGCCCCTTTCAAAGGGATATGGGGGTCAGGATCCATCTAATGGCATGTATGTACATCATTGTGGGGAAACTAGCCTATTAAAAAAATATAATATTTTCCTCCAAAATGCTGAACCACCCCGGCCTTACCATTTCGGCCTGAAAGTTGTGATAATTCAAATTATCACAATATTTGCCCCTACGCCCCTTTCAAAGGGATATGGGGGTCAGGATCCATCTAATGGCATGTATGGACATTCATTGTGGGGAAACTAACCTATTAAAAAAATATATATTTTCCTCCAAAATGCTGAACACCCCGGACCTTCTAATTTCGGCCCGAAAGTTGTGATAATTCAAATTTTTACAATATTTGCCCCTACGCCCCTTTCAAAGGGATATGGGGGTCAGGATCCATCTAATGGCATGTATGGACATCATTGTGGGGAAACTACCTATTAAAAAAATATATATTTTCCTCCAAAATGCTGAACCACCCCGGACCTTAAATTTCGGCCCTGAAAGTTGTGATAATTCAAATTTTTACAATATTTGCCCCTACGCCCCTTTCAAAGGGATATGGGGGTCAGGATCCATCTAATGGCATGTATGTACATTCATTGTGGGGAAACTAGCCTATTAAAAAAAATATATATTTTCCTCCAAAATGCTGAACCACCCCGGCCCTTACCATTTCGGCCTGAAATTGTGATTATTCAAATTATCACAATATTTGCCCCTACGCCCCTTTCAAAGGGATTAGGGGTCAGGATCCATCTAATGGCATGTATGTACATTCATTGTGGGGAAACTAGCCTATTCAAAAAAAATAATATTTTCCTCCAAAATGCTGAAACCACCCCGGCCCTTACCATTTCGGCCCGAAAGTGGTGATATTCAAATTATCACAATATTTGCCCCTACGCCCCTTTCAAAGGGATATGGGGTCAGATCCATCTAATGGCATGTATGTACATTCATTGTGGGGAAACTAACCTATTCAAAAAAAATATATTTTCCTCCAAAATGCTGAACCACCCCGGCCCTTACAATTTCGGCACGAAAGTTGTGATAATTCAAATTTTCACAATATTTGCCCTACGCCCCTTCAAAGGGATATGGGGGTCAGATCCATCTAATGGCATGTATGGACATTCATTGTGGGGAAACTAGCCTATTAAAAAAATATAATATTCCTCCAAAATGCTGAACCACCCGGCCCTTCCATTTCGGCCTGAAATTGGTGTTATTCAAATTATCACAATATTTGCCCCTACGCCCCTTTCAAAGGGATATGGGGGTCAGGATCCATCTAATGGCATGTATGGACATTCATTGTGGGGAAACTAACCTATTAAAAAAAAATATATATTTCCTCCAAAATGCTGAACCACCCCGACCTTCTAAATTTCGGCCCGAAAGTTGTGATAATTCAAATTTTTACAATATTTGCCCCTACACCCCCTTTCAAAGGGATTAGGGGTCAGGATCCATCTAATGGCATGTATGTACATTCATTGTGGGGAAACTAGCCTATTCAAAAAATATAATATTTTCCTCAAAATGCTGAACCACCCCGGCCCTTACAATTTTGGCCTGAAATTGGTGTTTATTCAAATTATCACAATATTTGCCCCTATGCCCCTTTCAAAGGGATATGGGGTCAAGATCCATCTAATGGCATGTAGGTACATTCATTGTGGGAAACTAGCCTATTAAAAAAATATATATTTTCCTCAAAAATCCTGAACCACCCCGGCCCTTACCATTTCGGCCTGAAATTGGTGTTTATTCAAATTATCACAATATTTGCCCCTACGCCCCTTTCAAAGGGATATGGGGGTCAAGATCCATCTAATGGCATGTATGGACATCATTGTGGGGAAACTAACCTATTAAAAAAAATATATATTTTCCTCCAAAATGCTGAACCACCCCGGACCTTCTAATTTCGCCCGAAAGTTGTGTAATTCAATTTTTCACAATATTTGCCCCTACGGCCCTTTCAAAGGGATATGGGGGTCAGGATCCATCTAATGGCATGTATGTACATTCATTGTGGGGAAACTAGCCTAATCAAAAAATATAATTTTTTCCTTCAAAATGCTGAACCACCCCGGCCCTTACAATTTCGGCCCGAAAGTTGTGATAATTCAAATTTTACAATATTTGCCACTACGCCCCTTTCAAAGGGATATGGGGGTCAGAATCGATTAATGGCATGTAGGTACAATCATTGTGGGGAAACTAGCCTATTAAAAAAAAATATATTTTCCTCCAAAATGCTGAACCACCCGGCCCTTACCATTTCGGCCCGAAAGTTGTGATAATTCAAATTTTTACAATATTTGCCCCTATGCCCCTTTCAAAGGGATATGGGGGTCAGGATCCATCTAATGGCATGTATGTACATTCATTGTGGGGAAACTAGCCTATTAAAAAAAATATATATTTTCCTCCCAAAATGCTGAACCACCCCGGCCCTTACAATTTCGGCACGAAAGGTGTGATAATTCAAATTTTACACAATATTTGCCCCTTCGCCCTTTCAAAGGGATATGGGGGTCAGGATCATCTAATGGCATGTATGTACATTCATTGTGGGGAAACTAGCCTATTAAAAAAAATAATATTTTCCTCCGAATGCTGAACCACCCGGCCCTTACAATTTCGGCACGAAAGTTGTGATAATTCAAATTTTACAATATTTGCCCCTACGCCCCTTTCAAAGGGATATAGGGGTCAGGATCCATCTAATGGCATGTATGTACATTCATTGTGGGGAAACAAGCCTATAAAAAAAAAAATATATATTTCCTCCAAAATGCTGAACCACCCGGACCTTCTAATTTCGGCCCGAAAGTTGTGATAATTCAAATTTTTACAATATTTGCCCCTACGCCCCTTTCAAAGGGATATGGGGGTCAGGATCCATCTAATGGCATGTATGTACATTCATTGTGGGGAAACTAGCCTATTAAAAAAATATAATATTTTCCTCCAAAATGCTGAACCACCCCGGCCCTTACCATTTCGGCCTGAAATTGGTGTTATTCAAATTATCACAATATTTGCCCCTACGCCCCTTTCAAAGGGATTAGGGGTCAGGATCCATGTAATGGCATGTATGGACATTCATGTGGGGAAACTAACCTATTAAAAAAAAATATATTTTCCTCCAAAATGCTGAACCACCCCGGCCCTTACAATTCGGCCGAAAGTTGTGATAATTCAAATTATCACAATATTTGCATCTTCGCCCCTTTCAAAGGGATATTGGGGTCAGGATCCATCTAATGGCATGTAGGTACATTCATTGTGGGGAAACTAGCCTATTAAAAAAAAATATATTTCCTCCAAAATGCGTGAACCACCCCGGCCCTTACCATTTCGGCCTGAAATTGGTGTTTATTCAAATTATCACAATATTTGCCCCTACGCCCCTTTCAAAGGGATATGGGGGTCAAGATCCATCAAATGGCATGTAGGACATTCATTGTGGGGAAACTAACCTATTAAAAAAATATAATATTTTCCTCCAAAATGCTGAACCACCCCGGCAATTTACAATTTCGGCACGAAAGTTGTGATAATTCAAATTATCACAATATTTGCCCCTACGCCCCTTTCAAAGGGATATGGGGGTCAAGATCCATCTAATGGCATGTATGGACATTCATTGTGGGGAAACTAACCTATTAAAAAAATATAATATTTTCCTCAAAATGCTGAACCACCCGGACCTTACTAATTTCGGCCCGAAAGTTGTGATAATTCAAATTTTTACAATATTTGCCACTATGCCCCTTTCAAAGGGATATGGGGGTCAGGATCCATCTAATGGCATGTATGTACATTCATTGTGGGGAAACTAGCCTATTAAAAAAATATAATATTTCCTCCAAAATGCTGAACCACCCCGGCCCTTACCATTTCGGCCTGAAAATGGTGTGTTTATTCAAATTATCACAATATTTGCCCCTACGCCCCTTTCAAAGGGATTAGGGGTCAGGATCCATCTAATGGCATGTATGGACATTCATTGTGGGGAAACTACCTATAAAAAAATATATATTTTCCTCCAAAATGCTGAAACCACCCCGGCCCTTACAATTTCGGCACGAAAGTTGTGATAATTCAAATTATCACAATATTTGCATCTTCGCCCCTTTCAAAGGGATATTGGGGTCAGGATCAACCTAATGGCATGTAGGTACAATCATTGTGGGGAAAACTAGCCTATTAAAAAAAAAATATATTTTCCTCCAAAATCGTGAACCACCCCGGCCCTTACCATTCGGCCTGAAATTGGTGTTTATTCAAATTATCACAATATTTGCCCCTACGCCCCTTTCAAAGGGATATAGGGGTCAAGATCCATCTAATGGCATGTATGGACATTCATTGTGGGGAAACTAACCTATTAAAAAAATATAAATTTTCCTCCAAAATGCTGAACCACCCC